>NC_040909.2:56505076-56810033 GCF_004126475.2 Phyllostomus discolor | reverse complement strand
AATCAAATTGGTGGCTTCTAGAAGAATTTCAGGCTCATATAGACATGCCATAAATGTTAATAACCCTGTCAGTGAAACAGGGTGCTTCATATCAAGGCTCCATCACTCTTCACTTTTCTACCCCTCCTCCCTACAATCTGGATTCCTTTGCAGCCTTCCAGTCTTCCCCACTGGGGTCAAAACAATTCTATTGCCCAGAAAAGCAGTCTGGGAGTCATGGATCAGGTTTCTTAGCCCACAGCAAAAAATCTACTCAGAGAACTTGGTGATGAATAAACAAAGCCCCTATAGGGGTTTTCTTGTTGACATGGCAACCTGATTACCAGCTGTCAGGCAGTTAGGGTACTTCACCACCAGGACCTGATTAATAATTCTCATCTGGGGTAGGGGAGTGGTGGATATATAAAAACACTTGTTCTAGGTCCTCCTATAATCACCCCTCTCTGCCACATTAAATAAGTCCCTCTTTGAAGCTTGATTTAGGATATGCTCTTTATTATCCTCCCCTACCCCAGCATCTGCTTAATCCAGGGCTGCAAATAATGTCTGCTTGAAGACTTTTTGTCTTCCAGGTTCCACCTGACTGGCTTTCAAAAGCTTTCCCAGCCCATGCTTCAGCTCATCCTTTGCAGGAATATTCAATATGTAGAAACTACAGGAAGACACAATAGACAAGAAATAGCCTCACAGCAGTTCTGTGAGGACCCCAGGCAATTCATTTAAGGTGCCTTTCTTAGAACCTAACACCTATTGGGTGCAGTGTAGCTACTAGCATCATTGCTGGGGTTCTAACCTCAAATGCCCAGAAGGTTGCCTGAGTCACGTGCTCCCCCTACTAATTTGTGGATGTTTGAGTTCCTTTAAGTACAAAATAGTCTTTTTGGCCCACTATTATAGGTAAGGCTTAAGTGCAAATATCTAGTAGGGATAGCAATTCAGTTAAATTTACGTTAAGTTTACACTAATGACACATATCAGATTATAGTAGTTTCTGAAGGCTTAGAAGGGAGAAGGAAAACAATTTGCCTGCATACTCATGATGCATTTAATTAGTACCAACTATGACCCAAGTTTGTGCTTGTCCTTGGAGGGTGAAGAGGAGACAAGCCTGTGGACATTGACAATGCTCCTCTCTCACCAAGCCCCTGCTTCTCATCCTTTAGTCCTCTTGGCTCAGGTGCATTTCCTGGATTCCACAGGCACTCCAATTCTGTAGTTTTCTGACATTACAACTCATATAACAGAATCCTCCAGAGTGCAAGTAATGATCAGTCTTAGTCTCACACTCAGATATGTAAGAAATGGCTATTTCTTTGTTTTTATTGAACTCAGTTTAAATCAGTTTTCAAGCCTCACTTCCTCCAGGCTGGGTAGAAATTCCATCTTAGTCACCTCTCTGGGAGTTTAAAATCCAGAAGACATTTGTGGTACCCAGACAACAGAGAAAAGGCTCCTGACTGCCCATCCTCTATGATCACAAACTTCCTCACTGTCTAAGTTGGCAGTGGATCCCTGCCCACACTCTCAGAAGCTCTAAGCTTCTGTGGGCACACAAATTTTGCTAAAATAGAAAGCCCTGGTGTCTCTAGTCCAACCACTCTTTTGATGTCTTGTTACCCTGAGAGGTACCACCACTATAGAAAGTGGAAAGTACTTCTGCCACCCCTAGCTGGGTAACTTTGTTTGTTAGAGTGTCATCACAATATTCCAAGGTTGTAGGTTGAAGTACTGCTCAGGGTACGTACAAGAAGCAACCAATGGGGACTTCCGGCAAGATGGAGGAATAGGTGGACTCACCGTACCTCCTCGTACAACCAAGATTAGAACCAATAATTTACAACAATAATTTACTATCAGAATAACACCCAGATCCGGCAGAGGATTTATCTGAATGGAAGTCGGGCAGCCAAGAAGTTGAAGTAGACGCGTTCATCCGGACGGGTAGGAGAAGACGAGCTGGGCAGGCGCGGGGCTGGCTCGGGTCAGCGGTGCGCAGAGGTCGGGGGAAGGTTTGGCGCGAAATCGGCGCAAAAGCCATCCGGGGGCGCAAGAAGGCAGCGGTGATCCCTGAGTATGCAAGCTGTGGCTGGCAGACCCAGAGGGGTAGCGATTGTGGACCAGGGCAGAACTCGCGGCCCAGAAGCCCAGACAAGGGTCTGAGTCCAGGGGAAGGGAACTACCGCCATTGTTTTCTCCCGCCCTGCTCCCGCTCCTGCCCCACCCCCACATATAACGTCACAATCTAGCGACTGGGGTGCCCAGCCCCGGTGAGCACCTAAGGCTCTGCCCCCCACCGTAACAAGAGCAACCAGACCGGAAAAAAAAAAAAAAGGAGAGACAGGGGAAAAAAATATGTTTTCAACAGAGCAGATCAGTCCCCCAGGACTCATCCTTTTGAGCGACCAAGAATTAGCCAATCTATCAGATGAACAGTTCAAAACACTGGTGATCAGAAAGTTCACAGAATTGGTTGACTTTGGGTGCAATTTAGATGAAAGAATGCAGATTACCATAAAACAGATGCAGGAAGACACGCGGAGGAGAGCCAATAGTGAAAGGAAGGAATATGAGTCTCAAAACACTACAGTGGACCAGAAGGAAGATAGAATCAACCAAGCAGGAAAGCATGATGAAATAAGAATTCAAAAAATTGAGGAAAAGATTAAGAGCATCCAAGACACCTTTAAACGTTCCAATATCCGAATTATAGGGGTACCAGAATCGGAAGGGGAAAAGCAACAGATTGAGCACATATTTGAACAAATAATAAAGGAGAACTTCCCCAATCTGGCAAAGGGAACAGTCTTCCAAGAAATCCAAGAAGCTCAGAGAGCCCCAAAGAAGTTGGACCCAAGAAGAAACACACCAAGGCACATCATAATTACATTAGCCAAGGTAAAAACGAGGGAGAGAATCCTAGAAGCAGCAAGAGGTAAGGGGACAGTAACCTACAAAGGAGTTCCCATCAGACTGTCAGCTGATTTCTCCAAAGAGACCTTACAGGCAAGAAGGGGCTGGAAAGAAATATTCCAAGTCATGAAAGACAAGGACCTACATCCCAGATTGCTCTATCCAGCAAAGCTCTCATTTAGAATGGAAGGGCAGATAAAGTGCTTCTCAGATAAGGTCAAGTTAAAGGAGTTCATCATCACCAAGCCCTTATTTTATGAAATGCTAAAGGGACTTATCTAAGAAAAGAAGATAAAGAAAAGACATGTATAGTAAAAGGACAGCAAACTCACAAATATTAACAACCACACCTAATGCAAAACCAAAAGAAACTAAGTAAACAATTAGAACAGGAACAGAACCACAGAAATGGAGGGCACATGGAGGGTTAGCAGCAGGGGGGTGGGAGGAGGAGAGAGGGGGAAAAGGTATAGAGAATAAGTAGCATAGAATGTAGGTTGAAAATAGATAGGGGGAGGGCAAGAATAGTACGGGAAATGTAGAAACTAAAGAACTCATAAGTATGACACATGGACATGAACTAAAGGGGGAAATGTGGGTGGGAGGGGGGTACAGGGTGGAGGGGAGAGAAGGGGGGAAATGGGACAACTGTAATAGCATAATCAATAAAATATATTAAAAACAAACAAAAAAAAACAAAACAAAACAAAAAAAAGAAGCAACCAATGAATACATAAATAAGTGGAACAACAAATCTCTATCTCTCTTTTTCTCTCCCTTCCTTTCTCTGTAAAATCAATAAATAATTGTTTTAAAAGTGAGAGTCTTACTATTTTTCACCCTGCAACTCTAATCTCTTTTTGAAACCAGACAATTCCTTTTATTCCAGGGTTCTGCAAACTTTTTCTGTAAAGGGCCAGATAGTAAATAATTTAGGCTTTGCAGGCTATGCCACCTCTATCAACTACTGTGAATTTCAGACCCTACTGAATCCCTCTGTCAGGTGACTTTATGCAGTGTACAACTTGCACCACTATACAAATCTGCCCTGAGACAACTGTGTGCTCCTCCAGAAAAGAAAACATACCCTTTGTCTGAAGTTTAAGGAGTAAAAAAGGGATTGAATCTACTCATATCAGACAACCTAGGCCCCAGTGTGCTGTGTTCAGAATAACTGGGTTCCAAATTATTTGTCTCTGACTCCAGGGCAATAACTTGCTCCTGAAGGAAGTGATTTCTGTCTCTGAATCAGTTTGTGCTTTTGATTAGCGAAATAAGGTTGAGAGAGAGACCAAGAAATGAGCTCTAAGTCACACAGCTACCATGGATTTTTCTCAGACTTTTAAGTCCCAAAGTGAGGTGGTCCTGGGAGGAAATATTTAACCACCATTTCCCAGAACAGGTTGCCAGGACTAGTATTCTAGTCTTTTTTTCCACATATTGAATTTCTGAACATTAGCAGTGACTTGGCTATAGAAAACATATTAAGCTTTCTCCTATTTTTTCCCAAGTTATTTGCAGCTGATTTTTTTCATCAATCATCTCAGAAGAAACATAGCTAAATCTCTGCTTCATTAGATTTCTCTGAAGCCTGGAAGTTTAAGAAGAGAACATTATTTTGAATAATCAGCATTCTACCTTAGAATTTCCCTGTGTATAAAAACATACCTGGATTAAAGTCCTGTGGGTTTGTCTGGCTCTTTCTTTATATAATGTATATGGAAGTCTGTATAATTCGGAGTCTGGTTTGGAGATATTCTCAGCAATAAAATGCAGTGTAAATTAGGGTTTCTTCTCACCCCATTACCAGACCTATTACTGAACAGACTTCAAGATCCAATTATAATTCATAATGTAATATAACATACTTCCAATTCTCACAACACCTCAGGGACTTCAATGATTTACCTGGGACTTATTACATTTGTTGCTTCTTGTTTTCATAATGCCAAATAATTCAATTTGTTATGCAAAGAGTCTATATTTTACTGAATCTTTGCTCCAATGCTCCCTGTGTTATCAGCTCATGGAAACAAGAGGCTTGTTTTCTGTGAAAGAGAGAAAGGGGTTCATTCTCCCAGGGAAGGTGCATCTCAGAATGGAGTTTGTAAGGAGCTTACTTTTTGGTCTTATGTTGTTTTGGCATTAGTGGAACACTTAAGACCCAGGCTTTTAGAAAATTAACCTTTTTCCCTGAGCATAAAAAGCAAAACAAACAAAACAATTTGACAAAAATTAAAATTCATATTATCAAACCATTCATATTTGGCATACTTATTTATACATGCAGTGTTTAAGTGCTGAGCAGTATGGTTAGTGTTTTATATCAATCTACTTATTTAATTCTTCCATCCACCTTAGGAGATAAGTAAGGTTATTATCTATATTTCATAGATGACAGGGCACAGAGAAGTTAAGTAATTTGCAGGAAGTTACCTGGAGGGAGTAAGAGCTGGATGTGGGATTCAATTCCACTGTTGCATTCAGCAAACGCAAGAACAAATGTCAGAGACTTTCAGGATATCAAAGATGTCGCTTTATTGGCCAAGTTTAACCTGTGCAGGGGTGAACTCTTAAAGTGTCCGGAGACACGGTACCCACAGGGGCTGCAGATGAAAGAGTTGCGCTGAGCGCTCACAGCTAGGTTCTTATATAGGGGTTTTAGAGCGAGCAAGCAAGCAAGCGTTTTACAGAAGCTGATGTGGCAGTTAGCTATTTGCTTACAGAGACCACGCATGGGAACAGGGTAAAATTCAAATTTTTAAAACTAAACAAAGCATTGCTAGCATACCCATGGGAGAATATCTGCACGACACAGGACGTTTGCTTAACTACATTTTGCACTCTGTCTCCCTTGTTAGTTTCTTTTGGCTACAATGCGGTTCCTGTTTACTAAGGTCACATTTAGTTCTTAATTTTCTTGTTCCCAACATCCACCAAAACAGTCTGATGCCAAATCTCAGATTCTTTGACACCCTGAACAGTTGTACTTCCTTGTAACTGTTCAATATATTTTATATCAGTGGCTAGACATATATCACATTAATGAAGTTTCTTATACTGTGTGTATAGCTCAGTGTTCCCTGTTTTTCTACTTAACATGTCATAAACACTTCTCCTTGTCGTTAAATTGTTAACAAAACATTTTAAGCTGAGAAATGCCAATTCATTACACATTTGGAAAACAAAGTATTAATGTGTCATTCCACATTATATTTCCAAACAAATTCTACATGGATTAAAGACTTAAAAGTTCGAAAAAAAATTGAGAAAGTGTAAATGAATCAGGATTACCAGAGTTTGACTCAAAGTCCAATCATTTATCTGCTCTATGACCTGGGCAAATTATTGAACTTCTCTGAGCCTTTGCTTCTTAATGTGTAAAAATAGAAATGATACAGTTGTTAAATCAGAAGGCTATTAAAAGTTTAAATAAAGGATTTAGCATTGTGCCTGACATTATAATATGCCTTCAGTAAGTGTCAGATATTGGTACAGTATGTGGGGAGAGAAAAAATTTTGTCCTAAATTTCAGGAGATTAGCAGCCTCCACTTCCTGTTTCAAAGACTGAAACTTAATAACCCATTCTATCTAAATAACCGGATTCCCCTGACTTCCACCCCATCTTGATAAGATAGGTTTATTCTGATTTATATCAAAACAGAAATTATTTTTATTCTTTTTTATTTTAATCATTGTTCAAGTACAGTTTTCTCCCTTTTACTCCCATTCCAGCCTGTCCACCCATCCCTCTCCACTTCCCTCCCATTACCACCCTCCCCCTAGTTTTTGTCCATGTGTACTTTAAATTTGTTCCTGTAAACCCTTCCTGTTCTACCCTGAAATTCCCTCTTCTCTTCCCTCTGGTCACTGTGAGCCTGTCCTCTATTTCAGTGTCTTAGACTATATTTTGCTTGTTTCTTTGTTTTGTTGCTTAGGTTCCTGTTAAAGGGGAGATCATATGGTATTTGTCTTTCACTGCCTGGCTTATTTTGCCTAGCATAATGCTTTCCAGTTTCATCCATGCTGTTGCAAAGGGTAGGAGCTCCTTTTTTCTTTCTGCTACATAGAATTTCAATGTGTAAATGTACCATAGTTTTTTGATCCATTCATTTACTGATGGGCATCTAGGTTGCTTCCAGCACTTAGCTATTGTAAATTGTGCTGCTATGAACATTGGGGTGCAAAGGTTCTTTTGGATTGGTGTTTCAGTATTCTTAGGATAGAGTCCCAGCAGTGGAATTGCTGGGTCAAAAGGCGGATCCATTTTTAGTTTTCTGAGGAAGTTCCATACTGTTTTACATAGTGGTTGTACCAGTCCACAGTCTCACCAACAGTGCACTAGGGACCCCTTTTCTCCACAACCTCTCCAACACTTGTTTATTGCTTTGTTTATGATGGCCATTCTGACTGGTGTGAAGTGGTATCTCATTGTGGTTTGAATTTGCATCTCTCTGATAGCTAGTGATATTGAACATCATTTCATGTGCCTTTGGATCCTCTGTATGTCCTTCTTAGAAAAGTGTCTGTTCAAGTCCTTTGCCCATTTTTAATTGGGTTGCTTGTCTTCTTAGAGTAGAGTCATGTAAGTTCTTTATATATTTTAGAGATTAAACCCTTGTTTGAGGTATCATTGGCAAATATGTTTTCCCATACAGTTGGATCTCTTTTTATTTTGATACTGTTTTCTTTAGCTGTGCAGAAGCCTTTTATTTTGATGAGGGCCCATTTGTTTATTCTTTCCTTTATGTCCCTTGCTCTAGGGGACAAGGCAGTAGAAAAGTTTCTGTGTGAGATATCTGAGATTTTCCTGCCTACGTTCTCCTCTAGGACTTTAATGGTGTCACGGTTCATGTTTAAGTCTTTCATCCACCTTGAATTTATTTTTGTATAAAGTGTAAGTTGGTGGTCGAGTTTCATTTTTTTGCACATGGCTGTCCAGTTCTCCCAACACCATTTGTTGAAGAGGCTATTTTTACTCCATTTTATGTTGCTGCCTCCTTTGTCAAATATTAATTGACCATAGAGACTTGGGTTTATTTCTGGGCTCTCTGTTCTGTTCCATTGGTCCATGTGCCTGTTTTTATGGCAGTACCAGGCTGTTTTGATTACAGTGGCCTTGTAGTATAGTTTAGTGTCAGGTCTTGTGATCCCTCCTACTTTACTATTCTTTCTCAAAATTGCAGCAGCTATTCGGGTCATTTATGGTTCCATATAAATTTTTGAAGTGTTTGTTCTATGTCTGTGAAATATGCCATTGGTACTTTAATAGGAATTGCATTGAATGTGTAAATTGCTTTGGGTAGTATGAACATTTTGATGATATTAATTCTTCCAATCCATGAACATGGTATATGTTTCCATTTGTTTGTGTCTTCCTTGATTTCTTTCCTGAGTGTTATGTAGTTTTCTGAATACAGGTCTTTTACCTCTTTGGTTAGGTTTATTCCTAGGTTTTTTGTTTTTTGTTTTTTTTTGCTGTTTTAACTGGGATTTTTTTCTTGATTTCTGCTTCTGCTGTTTCATTGGTGGTGTACAGAAATGCCTTTGATTTCTGGATATTGACTTTGTATCCCGCTGTTTTGCCTAAGTCATTTATTAGGTCAATCAGCCTTCTCCCCGAGTCTATAGGATTTTCTATGTACATTATCATGTCATCTGCAAACAGTGACAGTCTTGTTTCCTCCTTTCCGATTTGAATGCCTTTTATTTCTTTTCTTGTCTAATCGCTGTGGCTAAAACTTCCAGTACTATATTGAATAGAAGTGGTGAAAGTGGACAGCCTTGTCTTGTTCCTGATCTTAGTGGAAAAGATTTTAATTTTTGCCCATTGAGTATAGTGTTGGCTGTAAGTCTCTCATATATGGCCTTTACTATGTTGAGGAATGCTCCCTCTATTTCCACTTTGCAGAGTGTTTGTATCATAAATGGGTGCTGTACCTTATCAAATGCTTTTTCTGCATCTATTGATATGATCATGTGATTTTTGTCTTTGCTTTTGTTTATGTGATGTATTACACTTACTGATTTGTGAATATTGTATCATCCTTGCATCCCTGGAATGAATCCCACTTGGTCATGGTGTATGATCTTTTTAAGTATTGTTGGATGTGGCTTGCTAGTATTTTGTTGAAGATTTTAGCATCAATGTTCATCAGCAATATTGGCCTGAGGTTTTCTTTCTTTGTTGTATCTTTATCTGGTTTTGGAATTAGGATGATGTTGGCCTCATAAAAAGAGTTTGGGAGACTCCCATCTTTTTGGATTTTTTGGAATAGTCTGTGAAGGATAGGGGTTAGCTCTTCCTTAAATGCTTTGTAAATGAATTCTCCTGTGAAACCATCTGGTCCAGGGGTTTTGTGTGTTGGGACTTTTTTGATTACTGCCTCAATTTTTTTTGTTAGTGGTCTGTTCAGGCTTTCTGCTTCTTTTTCATTGAGTTTTGGAAGATCATATTTTTCTAGAAATTTTTCCATTTCACCTTCGGTTTTCAAATTTCTTGGCATACAGTTCTTTGTAGTAATTTCTTACAATCCTTTGTATTTCTGTGGTAAAAGTTGTAATCTCTCCTCTTTCACTTCTGATTGTGTTTATTTGAGTCTTCTCTCTTTTTTTCTTGGTGAGTCTGCTTAAAGGCTTGTCGATTTTGTTTATCTTTTCAAAGAACCAGCTCTTGGATTTATTGATCCCTAGAATTGTGCTTTTAGTCTCTATGTCATTTAATTCTGGTCTGATCTTGGTTGTTTCCTTCCTTCTGCTTGCTCTGGGCTGTCTTTATTGTTGTTCCTCGAGTTCTTGTAGATGTAGGGTTAGGTTGTTTGTTTGAAATATTTCTATCTTTTTTTAGGTATGCCTGTATCTCTATGAACTGCCCTCTCAAGACTGCCTTCACTGTGTACCATAAGTTTTGGGTTGTTGTGACTTCCTTGTCATTTGTTTCCAGAAACCTTTTGATTTCTTTCCTAATTTCATTCTTGACCCATCCATTGTTTAATAGCATGCTATGTAATCTCCATGATTTTGAGTGTTTGGGGTTTTTTCCCTTGGGGTTGGTTTCTAGCTTCAGTCCCCTGTGATCTGAGAAAATGCTTGGTATGATTTCAATTTTCTTGAAATTGTTGAGGTTTGTTTTGTGTCCTATCATGCGGCCTGTCTTTGAAAATGGTCTGTGTACATTTAAAAAGAATGTGTATTTAGCTTCTTTGGGATGGAGGGCTCTTTATATATCAGTTAAGTCCATTTCATCTAGGTTATTGTTCAATGCCACGATATCTTTGTTGATATTTTGTTTGGAAGATCTGTCTATTTTTGACAGCGGGTGTTAAAATCTGCCAGTATAATTGTGTTGATGTCAATATCTTTCTTGAAATTCTCTAATATTTTCTTTATGTATTTGGGTACTCCTATATTGGTTGCATGTATACTTACAATATTTATGTCTTCTTGGTAGATTCTTCCCTTGAGTATTATGAAGTGACCTTCTGGGTCTCTCTTTAAGGTCCTTTTTTGGAAGTCTATTTTTTTCTGATATGAGTATTGCTACCCTGGCTTTTTTTTCCCTGTCCATTTGCTTGGAAGATTTGTTTCCAGCCCTTCACTTTCAACTTGTGCAGGTCTTTTATCCTGAGGTGGGTCTCTTGTAGGCAGCATATGTGTAGGTCATGTTTTCTTATCCATTCAGCTATGGTATGTCTTTTGATTGGAGCATTTATTCCATTTACGTTTAAGGTTATTATGGATAGGTAGTTATTCATTGCCATTTATGTACGTGTGTTCTTCTCTCTTTCTTTTCCTTCCTTTCCTTACAGCAGTCCCTTTAGCATCTCTTGCAGAGCTGGTTTGGAGAAGTGTATTCTTTTAGACTTCTTTTGTCTGGGAAGCTTCTTATTTGGCCTTCTATCTTGATTGAGAGCCTTGCTGGATAAAGTGGCCTTGGTTGCAGACCTCTTTTTCTCATTACTTGGAATATTTCTTGACATTCTCTTCTGCCTTAGGGTGTTTCCTTTGAGAAGTCAACTGTTAGCCTTATTGGGGCTCCCTTGTATGTTACTTCTTGTTTCTCCCTTGCTGCCTTTAAGATTCTCTCTTTGTCTTGAAATTTTCCTATTTTAATTATGATGTGTCTTGAGGTGGGCCTCTGTGGGTTCCTCTTGATTGGGACTCTCTGTGTTTCCTGGATTTGTACGACTTTTCTCTCATCAAATTAGGGAAATTTTCCTTTATTACTTTTTCAACTAGGTTTTCTATCCCTTGGTCTTCTTCTTCTCCTTGTGGTATCCCTATTATATGGATATTATTACATTTCATATTGTCTTGCATTTTTCTTAATTCCTCTTCATTCTTTCTGAGCCTCTTTTCCTTTTCTTGCTCTTTCTGGGTGTTTTTTTTTTCCACTTTGTCCCCCAATTCACTAATCCGGTCTTCTGCTTCATTGATCCTGCTTTTGATTCCTTCTACTGTGTTCTTCAGTTCAGAAATTGTATTCTTCATTTCCTCTTGGTCCTTGTTGATAGTTTCTATTTCCTTTTTCATATTGATATAGTTTGCAGTGAGAGAGTTGTAGCTTCCCTATAGTTTCTGGTAGCTCATTGTGAGTTCATTGAGCTTCCTGATAATCATTGTTTTGAACTCAACATCTGATAGTTGAGTTGCCTCTATTTCATTTAGCATTCTTTCTGAGGCTTCCTCCTTTCCCTTTATTTGGGGATTGTTTCTTTGTCTTCTCATTGTTCATGAGACTCTTCTTGTTAGCCTCTGTTTCTTAAATTGATGAGTTCTGGTTCCCTGTGTTTATGGTGTGAACTTCTGTGGTAGAATACCTGTGAGATTCAGTGGTGCAGTCTCCTTCATGTGTCCTGGTGTTCAAAGCTTCCCCTTACTGTTTTTTGTGATCAGTTGGTGGAGTAAGGCCAAATGGTTTAAGACAGCAATACAGTATTCTATGATATTTACAGTAGTAGCCAGTAGAGAAGAGATGGTAGATCCTCTGGCTATATATAGTGTTAACTGTGATCCTCCACCCAACTAGCCATGTTTTAGAAAGGATGGTAAGAAGATAAGACTCTTATGGGAGAGGAAAGGATTGTTAGTTGGATCTAGAAAGCTGTGACGCTATGGGAAGTCAGATTCTGAGGTAGAGTGGGAATAAAGAATAGTAAATAGGATTAGTGTGTAAAAGAATAGAGACAACCCTCACAATAATAGAGTTCAGGAAATTGCGAAGTGGGCTGAGATCTGAGAGGGGTGTTGTGTAGTATTTATAATTGTATGAAGTAGGTCTTATTTACAGTAATATTAAAGTAACAATCATGTGGCAGAATCTATGAGATCTAGATAACAAGAATAGGGAGTACAGAACCTTGAATGGTGTACTAATGGAACACAAATGAAGGACAGTAAATTATCAATACACTGTCAATGAGATAACAGGGGGAACTTATCAAACGACAGTATAACTAGCCAAGCAAAGAAGATTATACAGAAAGAAAAAAAAGAATACCAAATACTATTAAAATAATAAATGTCAGAAAAGTGAGAAAAAGATAATAAAATTTGCAGTAACTTGCAGGCTCAAAAAAAAAAGGAAAAAAAAACAGAGGGTGGAATGCAGGAGAGATAATTTGGAGTAGAAGGAAAAGCAGTAGGATGAAAGGAAGAGAAACATAAGGAATTGAGAAATATAAAAATAATAAAATAAAAAAATTAAAAGTTACTTGAAAAACAAGATAAAATCAAACAATCAAACAACAAAACAGCCAAAACAAAACAAAACACCCCTCTTGTTGATTTCTAACTGGCCAAACCAGGTTTTCTGGCCTTGCTGACTTCAGCAGGCTGAGGAGCGATTGGAATGCTTTTCACTCTTCCCAGTCAGTACTCAGTCAGTCTCTGAGTACTGTCCCCAGGGATAGCAGCACACTCTCCACAGAACCTATCTGATGCTTTCCCACAGGACCCTGGGTGTGTGTATGGGTGCTCCAAAGCATGCTCTCTGAGCTCACTGCCATGGTCTCCCGGGCTCCAAGGCTCAGTAGAGTGCCTGTGTCTTTTCCGTATTCACAGTGTGAGAGTCGGGAATCCAGAAGGGGCATGTGCTCCCCGGAGTTCACCACTGCAAGCTCCAGAAACCCATGAGCAACCATGCCCTTTCTTTGCTCAGGGCTGTGGGATCTAGGTCTTCCACAGAATCACACTCTCACCAGGTTGGGGGTGTGGGCATTCGGCCAGGCCACCCTTGGTCACACAGGCTGGGGCACTCACCCTTCCCAGGGCTATGCATGGGTGCTCACAGCCCCTGTGTGACTGTCCCTCAGTCTCACTCCCCTCTCTGTGCCTTCAAGCAACAAGGCCTCCCCTGGTGCTGCCCAATCCTTGTTGTCCAGAGAGGGAACAGTGACTCACTCTCCTGGGTGCCCTGAGGCAGACCAGGGAGCACCAGGCCAGGGGGCTGCAGCCTCCCTGGTCCCCTTGCTAATCCCTGGGCCCCTATTATCCTGAAGCAGTCTCCCTACTGTCTGGTCTTTCAATGTCCGCTACAATTTTTGATGTCCTGTTTTCATAAATGTTGCGATATCGTAGGCCCCTCTCTCTGTTCCTCTGCAGATCTGAGAGTTTCTCTCCCGTGCATAGAGGAAGGGGACTACGCTCCTTCCAACAATGCCGCCATCTTCGTATCCCTATTTTTATTCTTGTATGTGGCTCATAGTGATTTAAATCAGCTTAAAATTAAATTCAGAAATGAGAATGTTGTCTTCCTTCCTCTCAGCTTTTTTTTATTATTAGTATTGAATCATGAATGAGGCGTTTGGAGTATGAGCCTGTGTATTTAGAAGAGGAACAAATCTAATTTCCATCACCAGTCTCCTCTAATCCCCAAGGAAGAAAGCTGGAATAATTGTTAAACTAAAATGATGGGTGAATTCTATTTTGGAGTCCTGGGTGGGATTTAGTCCTGTGCACTCCCCCAAATGAAGTAGAATTATTTGCAATTCAATATAAAGTTGTGGACACAAACATTTTTATTTTGCTCTGCACCCTGGATGGTAAATCTACATGTAAATCCAGCTATATGCTTGCATGTTTAGGTCTGGATGATGAAGCTGGATGGCAGCATTTCATCAGAAAGCACCAAACAAAATGTAGTGAAATTAATGAAGCAGTTGGCACTTCCAAGAAATTTGAGAGAGAATATTTCAGCAACAGTAAAGTGCAATGTCTTCAGGTTAAAAATTACCTTGGAGGAATGCACAGTTTGAACAATAGACTCTTTCCCCCTTTTTATTTTTATTGACACTAGTACAGATGTCACCATTTCCCACCCGGCTTTGCCCATCTCCACCCATCCCCACCCCCATCCCCGCCATCACCACACTGTTGTGTCTATGAGTTATACATATATGTTCTTTCACTAATCCCCTTCACCTTCTTTTATCCAGTCCTCCTCTCCCTACTCCCCTCTGACAGCTCTCAGCCTGTTCCATATGTCCATGCCTCTGGTTCTATTTTGTTCCTCAGTTCACCAATCCATTGATAGCCTAACAGAATATTTGAGGAACTAGAAAAGTCATTGTTGAGAACAGAATAATGTGAGAACAATCTAAAACTTGCTGAATATTTGTGTGACAAGATATATGAGGCAAGCCTAAACAAACTGGGATAGATTTTGTTGAAAGTTGTTATTAGCTGAAAGATTTGTCTAAGAATATATACATATAAATATATATACATATACATACACACATATATAATATGAATATATAAATATTAAATATAATGTATAACAATATATTCCTCACTGTCATGTCTTAGTTTTAAATTGGCATCATTAGTAGCCTACCTAATTTGGGGAGTTGTGTGGGCTTTTTAGCAATTTTGGGGTTTTGTTTCAGATTTCTGTATAATTTTCATACTCTTACTGAGTTCATGGTTTCCTTTTCATAAACAATGCAAGTCCTCCCTGTAGTCTTTCCTTAAAGAGGTTTGTCTCTTAGCTATTATGTAATTTGTAGATTTATGAAATGACACTTTTTGCTTCAACAGTTATAAGCATCAAGTGCAATGGAAGAATATTAGAAAAATAGGCTAGTAAAAAGACAACACCATTACTAAAATTCCGAAAGCAAATATTTAGTTTGTGCATCTGCAGCAGACTGTGTGAGCTGTCTCCCAGCATCCATTCACCCCTTGCACGTTAGTAGTAGAGCCCACTGACTTTTAATTGGGCTTGTGTCTTCCTGGAATAAAGATTCCATTTTCCACCCTCCTTGGCAATCAGTGTGCCCATGTTTAAGTTCTGTTCAATGGATATGAGGAAATGTCCTGGGAGTAGCTTCTGGGATATGTTCTTCAAGGGAGGGGCCTGCTTTCCTTCATCCTGCTGGCAGGAAGGATGACATAATGACTGGAGCTTGAGACCAACATGGACCATGGGAAGGACCATCTGGGGTAGTCTGGTGCCATGACAACTGGGACCTGTCAAACCAACCCTGGGCTTTGCAACAGTGTACTCCTCTCCCTAGAGCAAGGGACATAAAGGAAAGAATAAACAAATGGGACCTCATCAAAATTAAAAGCTTCTGCACAGCTAAAGAAAACAGTATCAAAATTAAAAGAGAACTAAGTGTATAGGAAAACATATTTGCCAATGATATCTCAGACAAGGGTTTCATCTCTAAAATATATAAAGAACTTATACGACTGCACTCTAAGAAGACAAGGAATCCAATTAAAAAGTGAGCAAAGGACTTGAACAGATACTTCTCCAAGGAGGACATACAGAAAATCCAAAGACACATAAAATGATGTTCAATATCGCTAGCTATCAGAGAGATGCAAATTAAAACCACAATGAGATACCACTTCACACCAGTCAGAATGGCCATCATAAACAAAGCAATAAACAACAAGTGTTGGAGAGGTTGTGGAGAAAAGGGGTCCCTAGTGCACTGTTGGTGAGACTGCGGACTGGTACAACCACTATGTAAAACAGTATGGAACTTCCTCAGAAAACTAAAAATGGATCTGCCTTTTGACCCAGCAATTCCACTGCTGGGACTCTATCCTAAGAATACTGAAACACCAATCCAAAAGAACCTTTGCACCCCAATGTTCATAGCAGCACAATTTACAATAGCTAAGTGCTGGAAGCAACCTAGATGCCCATCAGTAAATGAATGGATCAAAAAACTATGGTACATTTACACATTGGAATTCTATGTAGCAGAAAGAAAAAAGGAGCTCCTACCCTTTGCAACAGCGTGGATGGAGCTGGAAAACATTATGCTAGGCAAAATAAGCCAGGCAGTGAAAGACAAATACCATATGATCTCCCCTTTAACAGGAACCTAAGCAACAAAACAAAGAAACAAGCAAAATATAATCAAAGACACTGAAATAGAGGACAGGCTGATAGTGACCACAGAGGAGAGTAGAGGGAATTTCAGGGGACATTGGGAAGGGTTCACAGGAACAAACTTAAAGGACACATGGACAAAAACTTGGGGAGGGTGGTAATGGGAGGGAAGTGGAGAGGGATGGGTGGACAGGCTGGACTGGGAGTAAAAAGGAGAAAACTGTATTTGAACAATGATTAAAATAAAATAAAAAAAACAGTGCACTTCTCTAGGAAAAAAGAAATAAACTATCTATTTTGTTTAAGCCATCTTTATTTTGCTGTTGAACCTCTTCATAAGCAATATAACCTTCTTCCTGACCTTCTCTTTTCCATATCTCTTCTCTCAGTGAACTACTTCAAGTTTTTGGACCAGTTCAGGGTTTGTCTATTTCTACACTATTGACATTTTTGGCTAGATAACTCTTTGTTGTGGAGACTATCCTTGGCATGGTAAGATGTTTAGCAGCATCCTTGGCTTCTACATACTAAATGCCAGTGGTGCCTACCCCCCTGAGGTGTGATATCCAAAACACCTATGGACATTGCCAAATATCCCCTTGGTTAGGGGAAGGGTTGTAAGGAATTGTCCCAGCTGAGAACCACTGGACTAATCAAAGCAGAGAGGGTTGCTCCCGATAAAAAACTGAGTCTCTGGTCCCTTGACCAGTATCCACAAAGAAGTTTTGGAAACTCACAGAAGCATCCAGTGAGATGATCAGAGATATATCATCTAGAGAAGACAATCTTAACGCTTTGTAAGTGTTAAGTCATTGGGCCTCTGTTTTGTTCCTTATACTATGATGAAACTGTGAAAATCTCTTAAGTCTTTGAATCAATCAATAATAGTTTATTGTTTTGATCCCAGGAAATGCAAGAAAATCTTTTGAATGGTAATGTGCAGAAAACATAAGACTAGACAAAAGGCGTTATTCTTCCCTGATTTAACCAATTTTGGGATGACTTTCTTTTTTATTACAAGTATGTTCCTTGAGTATAGGACTGTGCGTAATTCACATCTGTAATACTAGTACAATGCACTAGGACATATTCATGGAGTGAGTGAATAAATGAATGGGAGAGTGAATGTATCATTCAGTGAACTGTCATTTCTCTCACCACATTTTAGATTTTTGATATGTTTCTCCTCAACTCTTCAACATGTTTTCAACTTTTTATATGAAATAATGTTAATCTTATAGAAAAAGTTTCAGGAATAGCACAAAGATCTCTAAGTATTCTATGCCCAGAGTTGCCAACTATTATCATTTTACTGCAATTACTTTATTTGTTCTATGATTTTTTTCTGAACCATGGGAATACTTGTATATATCATGCTTCTTTATTCCTAAATACTTCCTAAAAATACTTTCCCAAAAATCACGGTAATGTTAAAATTTTAAGAAATTCGGCATTGACAATCTTGTGTTTAACAAGCATCCACATTTCACTTTTGTTAATTGATCTGTTAATGCCCATTGTGTTGATTTCCCCCAGGTAGGATCGATTCTAGGAGCTGGTAGGTATTACATTTAGTTACTCTATCTTTTCTCCTTTAATGAGGAACAACTTTACTCCTCCCATTTTTTATTTGCCTTTTATGACATTGACATTTTTAAATACAGCATGACCCCTTTTAAAATATAATATTCATTATTTTGAGTCATTTTGGTGTTTCCTTGTAATTGGATTCAGGTTATGCATTCCTGGCTGGAATACTATGGAAGTGATATTGTGTCTTTACAAGCATCATATCTGGAGGCACATGATGTCCACTTCCCTTCATTGCTGAAATTACTTTTCAACACTAAGTCAAGGTGTCTGGTTTCTCCACTATATACCTCTTATTTCTATTCCTTGCAGTTTATCAACACTCTGTGAATATTTCTCAAATGCAGCACCCCCTCGATATTTATCTGCCAGCTCTGATAATTCTTCTTTAAGTAACAGCTCTCCCTTCTCCCCATCCATTACTTTTTATCAGTTTATTTTCATTATGGACTCAAGCATTCCTATTTTGAACTGTTTATAACTCACAACTAGCCTTAATTATTTTGATGCCTAAGTCAAAATCATTGGAGCCCCAGCCAACTAGCTTCTGTGTCCTTGTGGAATGACCCCATCATTTTTTTTCTGAGCATTTTCTTTCTTTCTGGTACAAACATTTCAGTTTCATCTTGTACTTTTCCTGGTTGTGTCCTGAAATCAGCCCATTCTCCTAGGAGCCCTAGACTCTTCATCTCCAAATGCTAATAACTATTAACTTCTGTGTGGTGGACTTTGGGATGCTTGTTAATGTATTTTTGTGCTTTACTGTTTTTGCTTAAATCCTTAAAATAATGAGCACATATCTCCGCCCCCCCCCCCCCCCCACAAATGTCCTAAAGATATGAGGAAAAACCAAGCATGGTGGACTTTAGGATGTTTATTAATGTATTTTTGTGCTTTCCTGTTTTGCTTGAATCTTCAAAATAATGAGCATATATCTTTTCCCACAAAATTCATAAAGATATTAGGAAAAACCATCTGAGCTAGATCATTGATGGGGTGAAGCTTCCAAATGGTGCCATCCCAGCACTCATTCTCCTTTCCTGCAGACTGCACTTTGCAAGACAGGCAGACAGCTCCTTTGACTCACATCAGACCTTCAATATTGGCAACCTCAGACAGAAGTTAACACACTGCAAACATGAAAATATAAGGTCTAAAATTTAAAGGAAAAGGGAGGTGCTTCCCCCTCCTCAGTGCTGTCATGGGATGTGGAAGCCCTTCTTTCTGTGTAGGTGGCACACGGAGCTGACCTTTCCAGCAGGACACAGATGAAGACGGCAGCTTCTCAGCCACTGTGACCTTTGTGTCACTCTCCCACTGAAATTCATCATAACAGCACAAAACCTAACTGCAGTGTTTTTTGTTGAAGTGCTAGGGCTTCCATTGCTATGCAGACTAGAAGTAGTGCGAGCGAACATCCTTACCTGTTCTCGATTTTAGAGAAAAACCTTTCAGTTTTTCACTGTTGGGTATGGTGTTAGCTGTGGGTTTTTCATATATGGCTTTTATTACATTGAGGTGATTTCCCTCTATTCTAGATTGATCAGAGCTCTTACCATGAGATGATATTGAATTTTACCAAACACTTTTTTGCATCAACTGAGATGAGTATGTGATTGTTACCTTTTGTTTTATTAATGTAGTGTATCACATTAATTGGTTTCTATATATTGAATCATTCTTGTATCCTAGAGATAAATCTCACTTAGCCATAGTGTATGATCCTTTTAATATGCTGTTGAATTTGGTTTGCCACTATTTTGTTCAGCACATATTTGTATACTGTGTTTTTATGTATTGGCCTTTAGTTTTCTTTTGTTGTGGTATCTTTGGCTTTGATATCAGAGTAATGTTGGCCTTATACAAAATAAGCTTGGAATGTTCCCTATTTTTCAATTTTTTGGAAGAGTTTGAGAAGTTTTGGTGTTAATTCTTATCTAAATTGTTGGTAGAATTTACCAGTGAAGCCTTTTGGTTCTGGGTTTTTCTTTTTTGGGAAGTTACCCTGTATTTTCATTTGATAAATCTGGCAACTCTTAACACCAGTGGGGGAAGGGGGATTGAAAGGCTTCCTGGAGAAGGAACACCTGTACAAAGCTGTAGACACATCAATATGTGTGTTTGGAACAATAGGAAATAGGGTGTGGAGTTGTGAGGAACTTTAGTTCCCCCTTGCCAGGGTCTGGAAGTTTTTATCTCTCAGTCACAGGAAAAGGGTGAGGTTTAGGTAATAACTGTAACTATTCCCATAGAAATATTTATCATATGTCAGATATTAATTTACCATAAGCATGTTAATTTTCTCTCAACATTTCTCTGAGATAGGTGTTCTCATTTTACAGATGAAGAAACTGAGGCTGAGAGAGTTGATGTGATTTGCCCAAGGTGATTCAGGTTGTAAAAGAGCCAGAATTCAAACTCAGATGGGTTTGGCTTCAAAGCCTATATGCTCATATGCTATTTAGATGGCTTATTGGCTCCACAGATGAACTGGACATTTTGAGGAGTCAGCTTAAATGTCTGCAGCAGTTGGTGTCAGGCTTTTGACCTTCTTTAAATTTTTGAGTTTGAATTTAATGATCCAGGGGCCACCATATTTTTAAGCTCCCAAAGTGCTTCTGAGCTGGAGAAGGTGCTTCTCCGCCTAGTCTAGCATGAAACCATGTGGTCAATCAAATACCAGACCTGGCACAGGAAGGCAGGAGAGGGAAATAAGCTTAGTACTCTACTCAAGAGAGGCAGAATCAAGAGGAGCAAGTCAGGATAGGTGGTTTCCTTCAGGAAGGTAGAGAAATAGAAAGAACGGCTTGGAGACTTTTCACATGGTGAACAAGAGCATGAACTTTAGAACCAAAGGTCAGTGTATACCTTATTTCTGCCATTTCCAGCTATGTGACTTTGGACATGTTACCTGAAATCTCTGAGCTTTTACTTTCTTATAAGCAACATGGTTTAACAAAACAGCTGGCTGTGGTGGTTCTAATGATCTGAGATAATGTTTATAAAGCCATCAAAGGCACAGGGCTCAATAAATGGTAGCCATCATCATCATCACCATCATCATTATTATCGCCATCATCATCATTAATAATGATGATAATTACTATGATTAAAAAGCTGGGGATGTTTGTTCTAGTTCTGTGAAATATGGTGTTGGAATCTTGATAGGAATTGCATTGAACCTATTGATTACTTTGGATAGTATGGACATTTTAATGATGTTAGTCATTCCTACTATAAATACAGTATATGCTTCCACTTATTTGTATCCTTTTCAGTTTCTTTCTTCAGTGTCTTAATTTTCCAAGTACAGGTCTTTTATAGCCTTGGTTAGGTTTATTCCTAAGTATTTTATTCTTTTTAAAGCGATTATAAAAAAGCAATGGGATTGTTTTCTTAATTTTCCTTTCTTTTAGTTCATTATTAGCATATACAAATGCAGCTAAAAATGGATATTAATTTTGTATCCTGCTACTTTGCTCAATTCATTTATCAGTTCTGGTAGTTTCTTGGTGGAATCTTTGGGATTCTCTATGTAGAGTTATCATGTCATCTACAAATAAAGGCAGTTTTACTTCTTCCTTTCCAATATGGATGCTTTTTATTTCTTCTTCTTGTCTGATTGCTGTGGCTAGGAATTCCAATACTATATTGAATAAGAGAGATGAAAGTGGACATTCCTGTCTTGTTCCTGATCTTGAGGGGAACACTTGTAGTTTTTGGCTCATTGAGTATAATACTGGCAGTGGGTTTGTCATATATGGCCTTTATTATGTTTAGGTATATTCCTTCTAAGCTCACTTTGCTGCATGTCTTTTATCATAAATGGGTATTGGATTTTGTCAAGTATTTTTCTGCATCTACTGATATGATCATGTGTTTTTTATCCTTCATTTTTTTAATGTGGTGAATCATATATTTCAAAAATTTACATGGAACCATAAAAGGGCCCGCAGAACAACAACAATCTTGAGAAAGAAGAACAAAATTGGAGGAATCGTGCTACCTAATATCAAACTATACTATAAGACCATAGTAATCAAAACAGCTTGGCTCTCCACCAAAACAGACACATAAATCCATAGAACAGAATAGAGAGCCCAGAAATAAACCCACAACTTTATAGCCAATTGATATTCAACACAGGAAGCAAGCACCTACAAGAGGTAAAGACAGTTTATTCAATAAATGGTGTTGGACAGATACATGCAAAAAAAAATGAAACTAGATCACCTTCTCACACTACACATACGAATAAATAAATTCAAAACTGATCAAAGATTTAAATATTAGACCCCAAACTATAAAAATTCTAGAAGAAAACATAGGCAGCAAAATCTGAGACATAGCTTGTAGCAATATTTTTCAGCTATGCCTCCCCAGGCAAGGGAAACAAAATAAAAAGGGAAATAAGTGGGACTACATTAAGCTAAAAAGGTTTTATACAGCAAAGAAAACATCAACAAAATAAAAAGATAACCCATGGAATGGGAGACACCAATACATTTGATAAGAGGTTAATATCCAAAACTCATAAAGAACTTATTAAACTCAGCACCAAAAAACATACAACCCAAGTAAAAAATAGGCAACAGACCTGAATAGACACTACTCCAAAGAAGACATACAGATGGCCTATAGACATATGAAAATACACTCATCACTAATCATCAGAGAAATGTAAATTTAAACCACAATGAGATATCATCTCATGCCTGTCAGAATGTCTATCATCAATAAATTGCCAAACAAGTGCTGACAAGAATGTGGAGAAAGCGGAACCCTTTTGCACTGTTGGTGGGAATGCAGATTGGTGTAGCTGCTGTGGAAAGCAGTATGGAAATAGATACCTCAAAAAATTAAAAATGGATCTGTCTTTGGATCTAGCAATTCCACTTCTGGGAATATATCCAAAGGAACCCAAAACACTAATTTGAAAGAATATAAGCATCCCTATGTTCATTGTAGTATTTTTTACAATCACTAAGATATAGAAGCAGTCCCAGTGTCCATCAATAAATTAGTGGATGAAACAACTATGGGACATTTACAAAATAGAATAGTAGTTGGCCATAAAAAAGAAGAAAATTTTACCCTTTGCAACAGTATGGGTAGACGTGGAGAACATTATGTTAAGTAAAATAAGCCAGTCAAAGAATGACAAATATCATATGATTTCACTCATATGTGGAATCTAAAGAACGAACTGAACTAACAAGCAAAATAGAAACAGACTCATAGGGAGCAGGAACACCTAAGGGGTTGGGGAAGGTAGGGGGTGGGGGGATGAAGCAAAAAGGTAAAAGGACTCAAGACATGGACAACAGTGGTGTGATTGTGGGGTGGGGTATGTAAGGAGAGTAAATGGTTATAAAAATACAATAAAAAGAGAAAAAAGGTGGGGATACCAAGCTACTTTATCTTGGAACCCTAACTCTTTATATTGCTTTCTTTCCACCTTTATTAATTACTTACTAATTTGTGTCAATACCTGAGCAAAGAGGAAAAGGAGGAACTCAGAGTCTAGTGGGAGAGACAACAAAAAATCAGACCACACAGAGTGACAGATAGAACTGGAGGGAGGGATTCAGGGGCTGTAAGATCCTAGGAGAGCAGTAATGCAAGCAGTGGAAGCTTAGATTGGTTCAGGCCAAAATAGTGACATACTGGTTCACATCACTGAGAGGTACAGGCAGAGTTACTACTGTGACTCTGGATTTCATGGGTTACTGATCTCCAAATAAAGCTGGGGTCAGAGGCTTGAACAACATTGCTATGAACCCATCTCTCTACATCTCTCAGCTCTGGCTCCTACTGTGTCACTTTGATTCTCAGGTTACATTCCACTGGCCTAAGAACTTTGCTGAAAGAAAGTTGACTTTGCTAAAGAGTGACGGCAACATTTTCAGCATTGACTCTTTGGAATTGGATGCAAGCCCATCCCTAAATCAATCACTGTGATTGTAGGTCCACCTCAGATTCAGGAGTGTTGTAAGCCCATTTGGCACAGATAGATAACTTAGTCCACTTTCCAAAAGAAAAGTGAGGTATGGTCATGAGATGTGAGGATGGACACCAGGTAAGCAAGGACAAGAAATGTATGTTCCTGGAATGGCGGAAATGGGGCCAGTGAAAGAAAACCTCTTTTTAATTTAATTTAATTTAATTTTTCCACATTTTTAATTGTTGAAGTTTACAGTTGTCTCCATTTCCTTCCCCTACTTCCTCCACTCCAGCCATTGCCATCGCCATCCCCATCCCACCCCCCCAATCCTACCCTCCTTTGGTTTTGTCCATGTGTCCTTCCTGAAAACCCTTCTCCCTCCCCCCCGCCCATTATCCCTTCCCACCTCCCCTCTGGTTACTGTCAGTTTGTTCTTTATTTCAATGTTGCTGGTTATATTTTGCTTGCTTGTCTGTTTTGTTGATTAGGTTCCACTTATAGGTGAAATCATATAGTATTTGTCTTTTATCACCTGACTTACTTCACTTAGCATAATGCTCTTCAGTTCCATCCATGCTGTCGCAAAAGGTAGGAGCCCCTTCTTTCTTTCTGCTGGGTAGTAGTCCATTGTGTAAATGAATCATAGTTTTTTTGATCCATTAATTTACTGATGGAAACTTAGATTGCTTCCAGCACTTGGCTATTGTAAATTGTGCTGCTTGAATGAAGGAACCTTATTTAAATCCATGGAGGCACAAATGTGTTTGTTTGAATAACAGCAAACTGAAGACGAGGGGAATATGTAGTGGAGGAGGTGAAGGTAAGAGGATGGAAATATAAAGATGCTCTAATATGTTTGAAGAATTTCAGATTTCCAAGTGCTGTCACTTATGTTTACTTCCTTGAGTCTCCTTTGGATTACCTGTGTAGGAGAGTCAAGTTCAGTCTTCTCACCTATAGATTATAGAAAGATGTCTGCTCTAGTAGTGGTTCCAGTAGCTCCCACTCTCACTAGGTCTGAGGTGATATATCACCCCTTCTTGGTTTCTCTTACTGTGTCCACACTGTTAATGTCTTCTCAATTGTTTGGGTGTGTTAGCTCTCATAAGAGGGACTCAATCGGAACAATAGCATCTGCAATGAGCTAGTGTGCACTAGAATTGGTTTCCCCAAACCAGGTGACTCTCTGGGAAGACACCCGCCTTAGCTTCTCCCAGTGTGTAGAAAAGGGCAGCCAAATCACAGTTACAGGTATCTTACAATGTGTGGGCCAAAAGTCAGCAGCAGAAAGGAATGAATTGCATGCTGTCACCAGCAAACTATCCAGTCAAGTTCTTTGAGATTTGCAATACAAAGCAAGCTTCAACAAAAAACATTTATTTTAGCTTGATCATTCCCTCTTTCTAATGATGTTTACCTTGCAAAACTACTTCTCATAATTTTTCTTTTTTTGTGAATAGATCCTCCTGTCAGTATCCTTTTTTGTCTGTGTGCCAAGAACACAAACAGCTCAGATCCCAATGTTGTCATTAGAAATGTGACTCAATTACTCTCTGAAAGGGAACTTCTGAAACTTCACTGTGGAACTAAAAAAGAACCTGAGAAATATCACAGGAGGATGAGTGAATGATTTTAGCCACATAGATTCTAGAGGTCAGTATCAAGGTACTTTCCTAACAGTAACATTCAGAGGCTGTTGGGAACTGCCCTGCCTGGTTTCAGAAGCTGTAACCCCCACCAAGGCTAAGGCTGAGGGAGTGACCTTGGACCGTAAGCCACCAAGGAGACAAAAGCTTATCTCCCTGGCAAGATCACTGCTTCTGCTCCTTTTACCTCACCCTGCCTGGCCCTCAATGCTTGGTAGGTTAGCCAATGACAGGTAAGATTCCCCAAGTGGGAAATGATCTAAGACTGGCATGATCACGTGGGAGGCCCCCAAGTAAGGACTTTGGGGGCTACAGCAAAAGGGGGTGATGGACCCTCGCCCCTCGACTTTCACAAAGCCTGAATCCTCATTGTCTGCTAGAAATCTAATCTCTTGGCTGCCTTACTTCCCTTACTCCACCTAAGCCAGAAACAATGACAGAGGGTGGTGCAGCCCTGTGCTGGAAAGGGCAGGTTCCCCAGACAATCAGGCCTAAGAAAGAATATGTACAATCCTGTGAAACCTGCCTTGTTTAGAATGCTCTCAATTAAATGATAAGGGTCCAAGCAAGAAGTAAGTTTCTTTCTCAAAGTTTTACAGCTCTTTAGCTATCTGACCCTGACTCAAAATAGGTCCTCAGAGTTCTTTGTTATTTATTGTTTTATCCTTACTGCCTGGCAATGATTAATGAGCTTTACCTAAATTCTTGCATAAACAAACCCAATAAAAGCCCATTGAGAAACAGGCACCTGGCCCTTCTCCTTTGAGAGATCAGCCACCTTTCCTCCCCAAGCAGATCATGTCTTGGTAGACTTATTCTCATTTATGGTGGACAGGGGGGCTCTGCCAACAAAGCTCTCCCACAAGAGGCCCCTGATTCTACCCATCCATCATTCCTTTTGTCCATCCATCCATTATATATTAATTTGATGCTAGGGCATTAGGCTAGGCTCTAGAGACAATGTTGAGCAAGACAAATATAGTCTCTGCTTTCATAGAGTTTATGATGCAAAGGGGTGGTTGGAAAACAAAATGAATAGTTACAGTACAGTGTGACCAGTTCTAAATAGGTAGGACCAAGGTGTCACAGGAGCATACTAGCCATGGGACCTCAGGCAATCCAGAAGAGAGGTCCAGCAAAGGCTTCCTAGGAGAAATAATGTTTAAAATAGCCATGGAGATAAGAAGGAATTAGCCACATGAGGGAGGAAAGTTGCACCAGGCAGTAGGAACAGCATAAACCAAGACTTCAAATAGGGGGTCTTACACAGATGGCTTTCTATATCTCTCATTACATTTCCAATAGCACCTCCATCCAGCTGGTCTGCATGTAATCTGTCTCTGACTAGATTACAACAGTAGCCTCAGAGTCCTTCATCTGTTCCCCAGTTTATCTTCAGTCCATCTCCTTCTCACTTTTGTCAGGTCAGCACGCCCCTTATACCTTTCTCATCACATCACAGTTCTGTTCTGACACACTGTGGCTCGAAGTCCCACTCCTTAGGCTTAGCTGGTCAAGGCTGTTCATATTTTGTTTGTAATCAACCTTTTCAGTTGAAATTCTACAATGCCCTTCATGCACTCTGCTCACAATTCTTGTAACAGCTTCTAGCTTGGTTTATGTGCCTTTGGTTGAGCTCTTTCCTTCACCAGCATTTTTATCCTCATCACATCTGTGTTAGTCAGTGTCCCAGTACAATCCAGACTGTACACTCAAACTAGGTAGCTGAGAAGCATTAAAAAAAAAATAAGTCTGCTTACATCATTGTGGGTAGGATTTAGGAAAACCAACATGAGATGGTCCAGTACCCATGGCTATGCATTACCACCTCTGGACTTTAAGGGGCAAGAAGTTGAACAGTTACTAGATACAGAAAGAGTAGCTCTATAGTGAAGGCCATTTGGTTCATGCTTTTCCACCCTCCCATCATCTATAGGCTCGTCGACCTAATCCGAACCAGAAGCCAGAGGCAATGTTGCCTGTTAATGCAGTCCATATAAGTCAGCCTTCCTGGACACAGAGCAGGGTAGACAAGAATGCAGAGAAAACCTGAAGGTATAAACAAAGAATAAGCACAATACTTCCTACTACTTCCATGATTCATCCTAACTTTTTGAAATAATATTCATTAATCAAAACCCAACATGAATGCCAACTCATCCAAGATCTCTCCCACCAGTGCCTCTCACTTCCCTCTAGCTGAAAGCACTTTTCCTTACCCCTCAATGTGCCTAGAACTGTCTTAGTATCTCTAACATGGTACTTCTCATTTTGAACTTATCCCTTCAAATTTATATGTATGAGTCTTAGGTTGGGTTCACCCAATGAAGACCCTGAAATGAAAATTTGTGTCATGGTGATCCAGTAGGAAGTATTCTCATGAAGAGCTGGTAAGAAGGTGAGAATTATTATAGGAAGGAAAAGGAGCCAAGCTAGAGTATGACTTGATGCTGCAGGGGAGGTGTGGGATCAGTGCACATATGGCTCCAGGCTTGACCCCAACAGTGTCAATGAGCCAACTAGATGAACTCCCACACAAATCATTCATTGGTAAAGACTGTCAGTTATTTGAGCTTACAGCTAGAGAGACTCTGGCAGCCTGAGGTCAGATGCTAACAAAGGGATGGATATAGGTGCTGGCTGTTGAATGTGGGCACTCACAGGGATCTTATGTGGACAAAAGTGATAAAGGAATTGAAAAGATGGGGTAAAACACTGATTTGTGTTTTGTTATGCTCATCATCCCTTTCTCGGAAGTAATCTTCTCTAGGGCAAGGATTAGAGTCCTTTTTGTAATACCATATATACATATATAAAACATAAACATCAAGCACCAAGGCTGGAATTAGTGTGTGATAGATGCAATTGTACAGCACTTAGAAGGACCCCATATTTAGCGTAATACTTTGCAGTCACCATTTTGAAATTCTTTGTAGTTGTTGAAGAAGGAATCTTGTATTTAAATTTTGCACAGGGCCCCACAAATTATGTAGCCAGTCCTGTATAGCATGGTGTCTGGCACAGAGTAATCATTCTATAGGTGTTTATTGAACAAAGTAATGAATGCCTGGCATTCTTTAAGTGGTTGATAAAAGCAGGGTACATAGACATGCCAGGAGGAGAAACTGTTGTCCTAATGTCTTCAAGTGCAGAAGTAAAGGAGCTGGAGTATGATCTTGGTTCCCCCAGTCCTCACACCTCTCTAGCACCCTGATTATGTGTGGGTAAGACTTGTTTATTTTGAGCTGCTATTATTTATCTCATCTTGTGACATGGAAAGTTCTTGGTATCAGGCAGCCTCAGGGCAACACTATTTTTATTTCCCCAGCAGAATAATGTCTTCAAGAATAAATATAGGGTCAGTTGCTTTGCCTCGCAGAGAGACTGTGGGCAAAATGGGATGAAGAGGCTGTTGCAGAGGGCTGGTTGGGATGGGTTCCAGAGAGACAACACACATTGATCTGAAACACATTTGCCATGTAGTCATGTGAGGAGGAGGGAGCAAAAGCTTTGCTGAAGTCAGTCATGCAGACGCCTGTGTGCTCTATAGGACAACACCAAATATCTTACAATCCTAGAGCTAGATGGAACTGTAGGAATGATCCTAGACCAAGGGTCAGCAAACTATAGCACAAGCCAAATCTGTCCAACTGTCTGACTTTGTAAATAAAGTTTTATTGCAACATAGCCATGGCTATTCATTCACATATCATTTATGGCTGCATTTATGATACAAAAACAAAGCTGAGCTGTGCCATATGGCCTGCAAAGGCAAAATATTTATTATCTAGCCCTCTATAGACAAGGTTTGTTGACAACTTACCTGGACAAGGAATCCTCCAAATATGCTATATGGACCTTATTAGTCCTTATGGATGCTCTAAAAAAAAAGGTCAAATATATTTGGAAAAAGCACAAACTTTTTCTCCCTCTCCAAACTTCACAAACCACGTTACCATTCTGAAGCTGACCCTGTCCATGTCCTGTTCATATACTCTGCACACTCTGCTGACTGTCAGTACTTGTGGTCCTTGCCCTGGGTTCTCATTTTTTAATTTGTTTTCTTTTCCTGTTGACCCAGGGAGTACACATGGTGGCTTTCAGGGCAAGCTAGAAACATCTGAAAGTCAATGTCCTTGAAAGCAGACTTCAAGCAATGATGGATAGTAGTGGAGAGAAAATTCCACACCTTTCTTGCCTATTGGTTGGGACACTCTGAGGCATGTTCTCTATCTTCCAGAGCTTACCTGTGGAACTAAGCCCCTATTGCCCACAGGGGTCAACCTGTTCATGATTATTCTCACTTCCTCTAGTGGAGTTCTCTGAAATCACCTCCCAAACAATTATATTCTGATTCTTATCTTAGAGTGTACATCATGGGGAATCCAGCTTTATATAGTCACAAGCTAAAAGCTCTGAGAATTCCAATATACATATATCCCTTGAAACCATATATAGATATAGATAGGTATAGATGATATTGATATAGATGATATAAATATATATATATAGATAGATAGATATAGATATAGATATAGATATATTCCTCAAGGCTTTTTATGGTCTGGCCTCTATTCAACTTCCCAGACTGATTTTCCTCAAATCTCCCTTACCCACATTAAACGTGTTTTTCAACTTTTTGAACGTGCCATATTCTTAATGATGTTACTCTTTTCTCATGGCCTTGCAAACTCCCAGACATCTTTCCAGTTTTAGAGATGATGTAATATCTGGAAAGCCATCCTCCCTAAAAACACTTGCACCACCACAGTCAGGTGCTTCTGTGAGTATGTTTCAGTGCTTCCCCATCATGGCAGTCACCAAACCACATAATTCTATTTGTCTACCTTCCCTCCAAACCGTGTACCTTCATAAGAAAAAGGACTATGTCTGTCCTGATTCTCCATTGTTTCCTCAGAACCTAGAAGAAGTACTTCACAAATACATGTTGACTGTGTGGGTGGAAGATGCCTTTAGGTGAGATAGAGGTAGCTCACAGGTCCTGAACAGGTTTCTGGATCAAACTTTAGTCAGGCTTCTTGGAGTCCTATTAACCAGGCCTTTACCTGGGCCACTGAGCCAAGTTTCAGCAAGAATCATATGCAGATAGAAGAGAAGTGAGACTTCTCTTACCTTTGATATTTAATCCAAGTCCCTTTTTAGTAATTTTGTATGCATTCTTTCACTCTGCCCATTGACTATACACCTCTACTTGTTCCTGTTGTTTTCAGAGTTGAGTTCAATCTTTCTCCTCTATTGTAATAGTCTTGAATAAAGCCTTTGTTACCTGTTTAACTTGGAGTTGAGTTCAATTCTATACTAAATCTCTCTCTCTTCTATTGCCATAACTTGTATAAAATGAGTCAATGGGAGGGAGGAGTGATAGATAACTACTTCCTGTCTCTTTTTCCACCATTCATCTTCTACTTAAGTGAGTCCTAGGCACACAGAACTATGAACTTTCCTTGCATTTAATCATACAAATTCCTGCCTTCACATATATGCTGTTCTTATTGGGAAAAGGGGGCTATTTTATCTTCTCTGTTTCATGATCACCAATTGTAAATAACCTCCCAAAGGATTCCAAGGAATATCTGGAATTATCACTAGGCAGATTTCTGAAGACATCCACAAGTGCTTTTTGAATGCTTATGGTGTGCCAAGCAGTATTCTAAAATCAAGGTAACAATTCTCTCAGTTTGAATTCCTCCCCAAAGAAGTCCCTGAAACAAGGACTTAGGTGAAACAAGCTTATAGGAAGCCAATACTAAAACATAAAAGTGAGAAAATTGGGAAAATGAATTAAGAAGAGGAGAAAAAGCATTAAAGGTATGTGGGTAGATTACCACTGTGGGTAACTGGGGCTCAACATACTGGTGATCTTCTAAGAGATGTGATAGACTTGCCTCATAATCACAGGTTAGGGAAGCTAGAGGGTTTAGTCATTGACTTCCTTCCCCCAGTTGTTGAAAGTTGCTCCAGGGGTTTAACTCTTCTGCATGCTATGGCTTCCTCTGCCTGCTGTAAATCAATCTCCAGGAGCTGCAGAGAAGAGTGATATGTGCATGTGAGGCAGGAAGTTGTCAGTGCACTGGAAATAGTCTCCTGAGGTTACAAGTGAATGCAAGTGTGCTCAGAAAATACATGCTGGGCATCAGCATAATCTGCTACAGGGTCACATTCAGAATCTATAACTTGTTGGCATGAGCACAGGCCAATTAGAATAGATGCTGTTCATGAAGGTCTACTGTAGTCATGCCAGTGAGTGCACATGTTAGCACATCCAAGCATACAGACATAAATAGAATCTCAGTTCTCAGGCTGAGATGCTCCAGAAACAACTGATTTTCATGATGACATCTTCTGGGGCTTTGGCATCAGCCCCACATTGGCTCAGAACAGTTTAGATGAAAATCTAAGACAATATCATAATCAGATTGGTTTTGTGTGTAGCCTCAGGACACAAACCAACACAAAGCTTCCCACTTCTCTCAGCTCAGTCACCTGCCTCTAACTTAATTTCAAAGTGTTCCAAAAGTCAAGAAACCACAGTTTCTTCCTCCATGGTCATCCCAGAAGTTAGAAGTAATTTTCATTCTTCACTTCTCCCTTTCAGATTTCAGAGGACGGTGTGGGTAGTGGAAAATCTCATATAGACAGCCCATGAGTCATGACTGACTCAGGAGTCATGAACTACCACATCCTTCTGCAATTTAATGTCTTCACTATTCCACACATGCTTTTCAGGTGGAATCATAACTCTTTCAAGAAATTGAAAATCCTTTAGAAACTTCTTTGTGGCTCTCCATTTCCTACTTTTAATTTCATTATTGATTTTCATTAAGCCCTTCAGTGGTCCCCAGTACCTACAGTTTTCTATCCTTCAAAAAGAGATTTTGAAAAAGCAGCCAGTTCCAAGCATGTACAGGCCCTTAGAGATGTGGCAGCTTTACCATCAAATAAGCCCTCATCCTGACCCTGAGGCCTTGGTCTCTCTCTAGTGAAAAGTCCAAAGATTTCCAAGGATTAACCTGTCCTGCTATGGGCTGCAAATCTTTTTGAGGTGTAAGTAAAAAAGGACAAGAAACTGGGATAAAAAGCAGATGAGGCTAGGGAAGTTACTTTGAATATAAAGACAAATCATTGAATTTTGAAATGGCTTTATCTTATTAGTAAAATCTGCCTTGACAAATGGCTGGACTGGCTGAGGTCCCCAAATTAATAAGACATAGAAGGAATGTCCGTGTGGCTGTGCCCCAAATAATCATAGCTGGTGGGGGCTTCCAGGCTTTGGACTCCTCTGTCCTAATGATTTGTCCACTCTATATGGGCTTCATTGACCCCTAAACAGTCAGGAAGCTTCACTCTCTGTGTCTTTGATATTGAGAATTTTTTTTATACTGCTTATTTGCTGGTTCTGAGCTAAACTTGAGTGAATGAAATCTTCAACTAATTTTAAATCTTTCTCATCAATTTTTAAAACTAGCACAGTCATCTTAATCAGACCCAGTTTACTCATCTACTACCATTTGAACACACTGTGTTTTCTTTTCTCAGCTTGACATTGACCTGCACTCAAGCAAATATCTTAATGTTTCCTTTTCTACCTCTTGTATTGGAAAAGGGCTCATTCATTCCATTATTTGTTTATTCAGTATTCATTGAGCATTTACTATGTTCTGGGTGCTGTTCTAGGTGGTGAAATACTGTACAAGACAGGCAGGCTCTTGCTTTCAAAAATGTTACTTACAGGTCAGTAAACGGCCACATACATTGTGTGACTTATGCGGCACTTTCAAAACAAATAAAGTATATCTTCATATTTTCTAAGTATATTTTATTGATTACAGTATTACAGTTTCTCAAATTTTACCCCTTTGCTCCCTGCTACCCTGTACATCCCTTCCCTCTGGTAGTTCCCTCCCTTTTAGTTCATGTCCATGGATCATGCATGTAAGTTCTTTGGCTTCTCCATTTCCTATACTGTTCTTAACACTCCCTGTCTGTATTGTACCTATCCAATTATGCTTCTAAATCCCTATATCTTTTCCCCCATTACCCCCAACCCCACCCAGCTGATAACCCTTCAAATGATCTCCATAGTTTTGATTCTATTCCTATCCCAGTTGTTTGCTTAGTTTGATTTTATTTTTGGTTTGGTTATTGATAGTTGTTTTTGTGATTTTAATGTTTATAGTGTTTTTTTATTGTTGTTCAAGTACAGTTGTCTCCATTTTCCACCACTACATTCCCCTGCCCCACCCAATACCACCTCCCACCCTCAATCCTTCCCCCCTTTGGCTTTGTCCATGGGTCCTTTATACATATTCCTTGATGACCCTTTCCCTTCTTTCTCCTGTTATCCCCCTACCCCTCTGGTTACTGTCAGTTTGTTCTTTATTTCAATGTCTCTGGTTATATTTTGCTTGCTTTTTTGTTTTGTTGATCAGGTTCCACTTATAGATGAGATCATAAGTAAGCCAGGACTTTAACCACCTGGCTTACTTCGCTTAGCATAATGCTTTCTAGTTCCATCCATGCTGTGGTGAAGAGTAGGAGCTCCTTCTTTCTTTCTGCTGCATAATATTCCATTGCATAAATGTACCACAGTTTTTGATCCACTCATGTACTGATGAGCACCTAGGTTGCTTCCAGCACTTGGCTATTATAAATTGTGTTGCTATGAACATTGGGGTGCAAAGGTTCTTTTGGATTGATGTTTCAGGATTCTTAGGGTATAATCCCAGCAGTGGAATTGCCAGGTCAAAAGACAGTTCCATTTTTAGTTTTTTGAGAAAATTCCATTTGGTTTTCCACAGTGTTTGCATCAGTCTGCATTCCCACCAACAGTGCACTATGGTTCCCCTTTCTCTGCAAACTCGCCAGCACTTATTGTTTATTGATTTTTTTATGATGGTCATTCTCACCAGTGTGAAGTGGTATCTCATTGTGGTTTTAATTTGCATCTCTCTGATGACTGGTAAGCCTGAGCAATTTTTCATGTTTTTGGGACCTCTGTATGTTCTTCTTAGAGGATTTTCTGTTCAGAAACTTTGCCCATTTTTTAATTGTATAGTTTGTCTTCTTGGTGGAATTGTGTGAGTTCTTTATATATTTTGGATATCAAATCCTTGTCTGAGATGTCATTGGAAAATATATTTTCCCTTATGGTTGGCTCCCTTTCCATTTTGCTGATGTTTTCTATATCCCTGCAGAAGTTTTTGTTTTGATGAATTCCCATTTTTTTTTTCCTTCCTTTATGTCCCTTGCTTTCAAAGGGACATATTGGTGAAAATATTGATGCATGGAATGTCTGAGATTTTCCTGCCTACGTTCTCCTTTGGGATTTTATGGTGTTGTGACTTGTATTTAAGTCTTTTATCCACCTTAAATTTATTTTTGTAAGTGGTATAAGTTGATGATCCAGTTTCATCTTTTTGCATGTAGCTTTCTAGATCTCCCAACACCATTTGTTGAAGAGGCAATTTTTACTCCATTTTATGTTTCTGCCCCCTTTATTGAATGTTAATTGACCATAGAGACTTGGGTTTACCTCTGAGTTCTCTATTCTGTTACATTGATCTACGTGTCTGTTCTTATGCCAGTACCAGACTGTTTTGATTACAGTGGCCTTGTAGTATAGTTTGATGTCAGATATAATCCCGCCTACTTAGTTCTTCTTTCTCAAAATTGCTGCTGTTATTTGGGGTTGTTTAGGGTTCCATATAATTTTTTGAAATGTTTGTTCTACATCTGTGAAATATGTCATTGGTATTTTACTAGGGATTACACTGAATCTATAAATTGCTTTGGGTAGTATGAACATTTTGATTATGTTTACCTTCCAACCCATGAACATGGTATATTCTTCCATTTATTTGTGTATTCCTTAATTTCTTTATTCAGTGTTGTGTAGTTTTCTGAGTACAAGTCTTTTACATCCTTTGTTAGGTTTATTCCTAAGTACTTTATTTTTCTTGTTGCTGTGGCAACAAGAGAATATATAGCAAATGGGATTATTTCCTGCTTTTTGTTTCTGATATTTTGTTGTTGTTGCACAAAAGTGCCTTCAATTTCTAAGTATTGACTTTCCAACTTGCTGGTTTGCCAAATTCACTTATTATGTCAAGTAGTTTTTTGGTAGAGTCTATAGGATTTTCTATGTGCACTATCATGTCATCTGCAAACAATGACAGTTTTAGCTCCTCCTTTTCAACTTGGATGCCTTTTATTTCTTTTTCTTGTCTGATCACTGTGCCTAAAACTTCCCATACTATGTTGAATTGAAGTGGTGAAAGCAGAAATCCTTGTCTTGTTCCTGATCTTAGTGGAAAAGCTTTTAGTTTTTGCCCATTGGTGTGCTGTTGGCTGTAGGTTTTTCATACATGGCCTCAATTATGTTGAGGCACACTCCCTCTACTCCCACTTTGCTGAGTATTTTTTATCATAAATGAGTGCTGTATCTTATCAAGTACTTTCTCAGCATCTATTGATGCGATCATGTGGTTTTTACCTTTCGTTTTGTTTATGTGATGTATGAATGTCCTTCTGGGTCTGTTTTTATGGCCTTTGTTTTGAAGTCAATTTTGTCTGATTTGAGTATTGCTATCCTGGCTTTTTTTTCCCTGTCCATTTGCTTGGAATGTTTTTTTTTTCCAATCCTTTGCTTTTAGTCTCTGTAGGACTTTTGTTCTGAGTTGGGTCTCTTGCAGGCAACATACATGCAGATCATGTTTTTTTATCCATTGGACTACCCTATGTCTTTTGATTGGAACATTTAATCCATTTACATTCAAGGTTATTACTGATAGGTACTTATTCATTGCCATTTTACTTCCTTTGTACCTGTGTTCCTCTCTCTCTCTCTTTTTCTTCATCTTCTTAAAGCAGTCCCTTTAGCATCTTTTGCATTGCGGGTTTGGTGGACGTGTACTGTTTTAGCTTTTTTTGTTTGGGAAGCTCTTTATTTTGCCTTCCATTTTAATTGAGAGCCTTGCTGGGAGAAGAGTCTTGGCTGCAGGCCTTTGTTTCTCATTACTTGGAATATATCTTGCCATTCTCTTCTGGCTTGTACTGTTTCCATTGAGAAGTCAGCTGCTAGCCATATGAGGGCTCCTTTGTATATTACTTCTTATTCTCCCTTGCCACCTTTAACATTCTCTCTTAGTCTTTGAATTTTGTCATTTTAAATCTGATGTGTCTTGGAGTGGACCTCTTTGGGTTCCTCTTGATGGGGACACTTTGTGCTTCCTGGGCTTGTGTGACTTTTCCTCTAATTAAATTAGGGATGTTTTTCATCATTACATTTTCAAACAGATTTTCCATTCCTTGCTCCTGTTCTTCTCCTCCGTTATCCCTATTATACATTTATTATTATGTGTCTTGTTATCCTGAAGTTCCCTTAACCCCTCTTTATTCTTTTTGAATCTTTTTTCCTTTTCTTGCTCTTTCTGGGAGTTTTTTCCTGCTTTGTCCTCCAGCTCACCAATTCAATCCTCTGCTTCATCTAGCCTGCTTTTTATCCCTTTTACTGTGTTCTTCAATTCAGAAATTGTATTCTTCATTTCCTCTTGGCCTTTGTTGATTGTTTCTATATCCTTTTTCATGCTGATATAATTTGCAGTAAGTTATTTATAGTTTCTCTGTAGTTTTTGGTAATTTGCTCTGAGCTCATTGAGCTTCTTTATAACCATTGTTTTGAACTCAATATCTGATAGTTGACTTGCCTCTATTTCATTTAGCACTCTTTCTGTGAATTCCTCCCTTACTTTTGATTGGGGGGTTGTTTCTTTGTTATCCCATTATTGTGTGCTTCTTCTTGTTTGCTTCTGCTTCTTAAATTGATCTGTTTTGACTTCTTGACTTTGTGGTGTGAACTTCTATGGTAGGGGGACTGTGAGATTCAGTGAGGCAGTCTCCTTGCTCTTGGAATCCCCTTTATGCCATTTATGTTGGCTCTCTGCATGTATTTGCATTTTTATTGTAGTTGGATTTTACTTTGGTGAATCCTTCCCTTTGGCTGGTTGGCTGAGTGTCACTCCACTCACCACATCTTTGTGTTGTTTTGCAGGTGCTGCCAGAACAAAACCACAAAGCCCAGGAAACAAACCCACACCTGCAAAAATAACTCCCACCTGCAATCTCACTATCAACAGCAAATGAACCAGCATTAATAAGAGTGTAAAGAGATTAGGACTATTATAAGAAAGGAGCTCAATATGAGATGATCTAAAAAAAATGATTTTGAGGGTAGAATGAGGAGCATTACTAAGAGTTGGAAGTTGGAGCAAAGTGAAGAAAGTAAAATTTACATCATGATTAAAAAAGGGAATGAAGAATGTGGAATGGAATATGAGAAGGGAAGTGTATAGTATTAGTTTTAAACAGAAATTAAAATGACATAAAATAAAATAAAGTGAGAGAGAAAAAGAAAAAAAACTAAATAAATAATAAAAATATAAGAGCCAAATTAGAGAGAAAGATCCATCACAGCACTATGAACAACAAATGAGCTAAAATTAATATAGGTGGTATGGGGATAAGAGGGGAAAAAGAAACAAATAAAAGCTAAGAGATGTCTAGGGGAATAGGAAGTGATTTTGAAGTGATACAGGGAGAGGGAATACTAAGAGTGAGGAACAAAATCCAGGCTGAGACAGGGAAAAATTAAAATTTGAATTGACAGGTAAAAGAAAAAAGAGTAGAGAGGAGAATAAAGAAAAATAAAAGGACTAGATGAAACATAAATAGAAGAAAAAAGAAAAACAGGGCAAAATTAAAAATTTCAGATAAAAAAATAGATGGGGGACCACTAATATCTGAGATAGAAAATTAGTGATCTAGAGATAAAATTGAAAAAAAAATGCAATAAAAACTACCATACCCAGAACCAACAAACAAGGATTGCTAAAGGTAGAGAGAGAATGTGGGTATATTAAGAGTTGGGAAAAAGGATATGAGATGACCACTGACTAGCAAATTGGTTTTGTGTGTCTGGATGGGGATGAAATAGTAAGAGTGAAGAATGGAAACTAGTTGTAGCAAGAGAGTAAACAAGATTTCAAATGAAAATAATGAGAGGAAAGAAGAAGGTAAAATGGGATAAAAGAAAGGAGGAGTAAAATATGAGAATTGAAAGAAACTTAGTACAGAACCTAGTGATTTAATATGCACAAACTTGCTGGACAAAAAATGAATGTTAAAAAGCTATGCAGGGAAGAAAATATCACAAATCATGGAGAACACCACAGTGGATTTCATCTAGTAGCCTCTAGTATTTATTATTGTCTTTTTCTGTCTGAATCTGCCATTAGTGATGTCAGATGTTGACCTTGTCTGACCTTAGGTAACCAGTTGGAGACTTCCAGGGATCTCCTTTCTGTGGCTGTCTCCTTCAGTTAATCTAGTCACTCTGCACTCAGCAATCAAGTTTAAGCACAGTAGGGCAGGGCAGAATCCCTCCTGGTGTCAGGGCTATTGTTTACCCTCAGGCTGCTACTGCTTATAATGGAGGGGTCTGCCTCAGCAGGATGTCTGTTGCCATATGGGTGATGACTCAGCACCAGGATCCTGGCAGCTACTGTCTCAGTTGTCTCCCCAAAACCTCCATCCCCAGTCTCTCCTCAAATGTTTCTAGTCCACTCTGCCCCCGCTTTGCCAGGGATCTACTATCTGTGGCTGTCTGCTTTGGTTGTTAATCTAGTCACTCTGCACTCAGCAGTCATGTTTAAGCACCTCAGAGCCAGGGCAGAGTCACTCCTGGAGTTAGGGCTATTGTTTCTTCTCCGGCTGCTACTGCTTGGAGGGGAGTGGTCTGCCTGAGCAGATGGCTGCTGCTGTATGGGAGATGACTCAGCATTGGGAACCCAGTGTCTACTCGCCCAGGTCTCTCCCCAAAGCTTCTGTCTCCAGTCTCTCCTCAGGCATCTCTAGCCTGCTCTTTCCCCACCTTTGCCAGAGCCCTGGATATATGGCTGCAAGTGAAAATTTCTGTGTTGGCCCTTGAAATGGCTCTTTGCATCTTCAGCCACTTCTGGCAGATAACAACCCTGCCGCTTTTCACTGCTGTTTTTCATCTGAGTACTTTTGGGGCTGCGGTGCTCTAGGCTGGGAATGTCACTTTAAGGATTAGACCCCATTCTTCTCAGGGGAATCCAACTGGATGCTTAACTGTGCCTCTGGCACAGCTGCCTGTGGGCACCCAGCCAGCCCTCTCGAGTCTCTATCACACTCCTTACCAGACAGGTTGTGCTGAAGCTGATTCTTTTCCCTATCTGAGGTTATAAGGCTTCTCTCTTGCTATTGCTCAGTTGTTTATTTCAAGTGACTTCTCCACAATATAGTTGTAATTCCAGATTGTTCCTGAGAGGAGGTTTGTATGACTTTCATTTACTCCTCTGCCATCTTTTTCCCCTTCTACTATTCATGGTTTTGACCTTCGTTTTTCTTAACTAAAGCCTTTTAATATTTCATACAATAAAGGCTTGGTGATGATGAAATCATTTAGCTTACCTTATCTAGGAAGCATTTTATCTGCCCTTCCATTCTAAATAATAGCTTTGCTAGATAGAGTAATCTAGATTGTAGGTCCTTGCTTTTTGTCACTTTGCATACTTCTTGCCAATCCCTTCTTGCCTGCAAAGTTTCTTTTGAGAAGTCAGCTGATAGTCTTATGTGAACTTCTTTATAGGTAACTCTTTGCCTTTCTCTTGTTGCTTTTAAGAATCTCTATTTAGGACTTCTGGCCAAGATGGAGGTGTAGGTAGACACACTGTGCCTCTTCGCACAACCAAAACAAGGACAACAAAAATTTAGAAGCAAAAAAAAAAAAAAAAAAAAAAAAAGAAAACCAGAACTGACAGAAGATTGAACTGTATGGAAGTCTGACAACTAAGGAGTTAAAATAGACACATTCATCCAGACTAGTAGTAGGGGTGAAGTCATGTGGCCAGTAGGAGAGGGGTCGCAGCAAAAAACAGCGGGGGCTTGTGGATTCTGGGCATGCAAGGCAGCAGCAGATAGAGCTAGGTGCACAAGACAGCAGCGGGTGGATCCTAGATGCACAGGTGACAGCTGGCAGACTCTGGACATGGGGTGGCAGTGGGCAGACCAAGTGAGGTGCACAAGGTGGCTGGCTGACCAGGTGGTCACACATTCGCATGCAGATAAATTGGGTGAAACTGGGGAGCGAGACAGACTGCACACCCCAGGGCTCCAGTGTAGGGAAATAAAGCCTCAAAACACCAACTGAAAACACCTGTGGGGGTTAAGGTGCCAGGAGAGACTCCCAGCCTCACAGGAGAGTTTGTGGGAGAGCACAAATGTGCTAGAATGTGCACAAGCCCTCCCACATGGGAATCAACACGAGAAAGGCCCAGTTTGCTTGGAGGAAGTGGCAGAAGTGACTGAAATCCGACAGATAGTGGAGCAAGTGCTATTGTTCCCTCTCTGACCCTTCCCCCACATACAGTGTCACAACCCAGCCACTGGGTTGCCCTGCCCTGGTGAACACCTAAGGCTCTGCCCCTCACTATGTAACATATGCAGCAAGATCAAAAAAATAAAAAATAAAAAAGGCCCAAATGGAAGAACACATCAAAGCTCCAGAGCAAATACAACTGAGTGATGAAGAGATAGCCAGCCTATCAGATGCACAGTGCAAAGCACTGGTGATCAGGATGCTCACAGAATTGGTTGAATTGGGTCACAAATTAGATGAAAAAGTGAAGGCTATGCTAAGTGAAATGAAGGAAAATGTATAGGGAACCAGTAGTGATGGAAAAGAAACTGGGTCTCAAATCAATGGAGTGGACCAGAAGGAAGAAAGAAACAACCAAACAGAAAAGAATAAAGAAATAAGAATTCAGAAGAAAGAGGAGAGGCTTGGGAAGCTCCAGGACATTGTTAAACATTCCAACATCCAAATTATAGGGGTACCAGAAGGGGAAGAGGAAGAGCAACAAGTGGAAAAGTTATTTGAACAAATAATAAAGGAGAACTTCCCCAATCTTGCAAAGGGAATAGACTTCAAAGAAATCCAGGAAGCTCAGAGAGCCCCAAAGAAGTTGGACCCAAGAAGAAACACACCAAGGCACATCATAATTACATTACCCAAGATTAAAATTAAGGAAAGAATCCTAGAAGCAGCAAGAGATAAGGAAACAGTCACCTACAAGGGAGTTCCCATCAGACTGTCAGCTGATTTCTCAAAAGAGACCTTACAGGCAAGAAGGGGCTGGAGAGAAGTATTCCAAGTCATCAAAGACAAGGACCTACATCCAAGATTGCTCTATCCAGCAAAGCTTTCATTCGGAATGGAAGAGCAGATCAAGTGTTTCTCAGATAAGGTCAAGTTAAAGGAGTTTACCAGCACCAAGTTCCTTATTTTATGAAATGTTAAAGGGACTTATCTAAGAAAAGGAAGATAAAAACAGGTATAGTAAAATGACAGCAAATTTACAATTATTAACAACCACATCTAAATTAAAAAAAAAACAACAACAAAAAAACTAAGCAAACAACTAGAACCGGAACAGAACTACAGAAATGGAGATCACATGGAGGGTTAGGAACAAGGGAGTGGGAGGAGGAGAGAGGGGGAAAAGCTATAGAGAATAAGTAGCATAGATGCTAGGTAGAAAATAGACAGGGGAAGGGCAAGAATGGTATGGGAAATGTAGAAGCTAAAGAACTTATGACACATGGATATGAACTAAAAGGGGGGAATGTGGATGGGAGAGGGTGTGGAAGGGAATGAAGGGGGGGGAAATGGAACAATTGTAATAGCATAATCAATAAAATATATTAAAAATATCTATTTTTAACATTTGATATTTTAATTATGATATGTTTTGGTGTGGGCTTTTTTGAGTCCAACTTGTTTGGGATTCCTTGTGCCTCCTGGAATTGTATATTTCTTTCCTTTGCTAAACTAGGGATGTTTTCTTTCATTATTTTTTTGAATAAGTTTTCAATGTTTTGCTCTTCCTCTTCTCCTTCTGGCATCCCTATGATTTGGTTATTGACCCTTTTGGAGGTGTCCCAGGGTCTTCTTAAACTCTTTTTTTTTGTTGCTCATTTTTTTTTGAATTCTTATTTCTTCATTTTGTTCTGTTTGAATGTATTTCTTCCTTATGTTCCAAATCATTGATTTGAATACAGCTTCCTTCCCTTCACCGTTGGTTTCCTGTGTATTTTTCTTTATTTCCCTTAATATAGCCTTCATTTCTTCCCTTATGCTTTTGGTGTATTCAACAAGATCTTTGGGCATTCTGACCACCAGTGTTTTGAACTCTGCATACGATAGGTTGGCTGTCTCCACATCAGTTTTCCCGGTGGTCTGTTCTGTTCTGTTTCTTCATTTGGGCAGTATTTCTTTTGTCTCCTCATTTTGGCAGCTTCCCTGTGTCTGTGTACTAGGTAGAGACACTTTGATTCCCTGTTTTAGCACACCTGTTAAGTCGTACGGGACAGAGCCTTGGGTATTCACTGGGGGTGGGGTGGCAACCTGCGTCACTGCTTTGTGGCTTCTTGTGTGTGGGGTCTTTGGGTCAATATAGAGGCATGGCATAGGAAGACATGCTTAACCTCATTGCACAACCATGAGAAAGAACACATATAACTTAAAATTTTAAAAACACTTAGAACTGCCAGAAAATCAGCCAGATTTTCTGTGTGGAAAAACTGACAACTGAGCATATCTTCATGATTTTAATCTAAAGAGTATTGAGAAGTTATCAGCTCTCCCTCTACTCCTTTTCCTCCTCTTCCTTCTGCTTCTCCTCTTTCTTCTTCTCCTTCTTTTCCTCCTCCTTCTTCTTCTCCTCCTCCATCTTCTCCTCCTTCTTCTCCTCCTCCCCTCCTCTTCCTCCTCCTCTTCCTTCTCGTTGTCGTCCTCTTCCTCCTCCTCCTTCTTCTTCTTCTTCCTCTCCTCCTCCTCCTTCTCTTTTTCTCTGTCTCTCTCTTTTATCCTCCAGGACCCCTTCTGCTGATTCCATAGACAGCCAAAGTCAAAAGGTAGCAAAGGGGAGTAGAAGGGACAAGTTTTGAAAGGATTAAAATTTGTTCATATGCTCATTGGTATCTTCTTATCATTTTCTTTTAAAAATATTGGGAAAAATCTTGGTTTACACAAAAGTGTATTGAAATGAGGGGATTTGGGGAACATCTTGTGGCAGTGACCAATTTTACTGAGTAAGGAAGAATTTGGGAACCCATGGGGACCACAGCAGAGGCTGAGCTGGGAAAAGCTTAGGATTTTGACCTCCATCAGCATTTCTGCCATTCCCCCCAGCACATGCCAGTCCCCATCTAGTGGCTCCACTGCCCACTTTCCCCTTCTTCCCCGGCCCCGTTCCTGCAATTTTCACTCTCTTTAAGAGAAACCATGGCTATAGGACACACAGGTTTAAAAATTCTATTTCCTTACTTCAAAAGAAAAACTCTCTGGAAAATGTAAAATAAATGACAAAGAGAGACAAGGAAAATATGTTATATTGTCACTGTCATCCCCGTACCCATCTCTTGATTCATTTTGGGTTCTGGACATATGAAATGCTGCTGCTTTTTCTTCTCCTGCTTTCTTCTCCTTTTCCTTGTCTTCTTCCTCCTTATTTTGGAGACTAATTGATTGTACTAAGATAAAAACCTTAAATAATGGAGAAGCTGTCTTTTGGGAGTTTTACATCCCTTTGTGTCATCACAGAAAGAAGCCAGACTATGGTATGAAATAGGCATGGGGTGGAATTCTGGGTTATATCTGCCATTTATTGCTATGTGACTCTGTGTGAGTCACTTGACCTCTCTAAATTGTGTTCTCTTTTGTAAGATAGAGATAATAATAGCAATTGTAAAGTTGTTTACTTAACTAAGTAAAAGACCATATGGCAATATTTGAGTATAGTAGATACTTTATTAGGAGGAGTGTTAATAAAAATGATTATAATTTGTCTATATTTAGACAAATTAGAATGGATATGAGACATGTATATAGATCTACTTCATTTTTTAAAAAATATTTTAAAAATTTTTCAGTTATAGTTGACATACAATATTATATTAGTTGTAGGTATACAACACAGTGATTAGACATTGGTATAACTTATAAAGTGATCACCCTAATAAATCTAGTACCCTCCTGACACTTTTTATAGTTATTATGATATTATTGATTATATTTCTCGTGGTAAACTAGTATATTTGTGTTTTGTCACCAAATGAGTATGAAAAATCTTATATTCATTGTTCTTAGATTCAGGATGTGAGTAAAATATTGAAAGCTTGTAGCAGGAATGTTTGGTGTTTCCTAAGTGTGCTGAAGTGGAAAACATGCTGAGTTCCTGCTTTACACCTTCCCACCTCCAGAATTTGATAACTTAAAAATCATACTCTATCAAGGTATCAATAAGGAATATGAATCTGCATGTCCTAGACTGAAATTAGAGGAAAGGAGACTGGCACAATATATCTTTCAGGCCTGAATTCTCTGGGTCACTGTTTGCCATTGCCCATGGTCTGGTTCCCCATGAGCTTTCATCAGCTCTGCCAATGTCAAAGTTAGCTGATGAGCTGGACTCCTATTGGTTTTCTTCCAGCCCTTTCCTCATTTTTATAAAGGACTATTTAAATCACAAATCCTGATCTCTTACTTGGACCTATTTTTAGATGCTAAAATAAAGAAAATTAAAGGGACTAGGACTGGGTATGTTTCTGTCATGCACACCAAATTGCAAGGGTGCTCATAGCTCTTATATAGGAATATCTTCACTGTATTTAATCATAGGAAAACTTCACAGGGAGGCTTAGGTTAGCTCTTTTTATACAGTGACAATACAAGAAAGATTTCACTTGGAGTAACAAATGAGATTATTCTATCAAGACACTTTTGCTGAGCCTATACTTGAGAAGCAAATAACTACCCTTCTAGTCCAAATTATGAATTTTATATTAGAAATTTTTACAATTTTCTCTGTTAATCATTTCTCTGTGAATATGTCCACATACTTTGCAGAGGTAATTCCCATGGTCCTTGCTGATTGGGCATGTGACTTGCCACCCTGACCACAGACAATTAGATCAAGTGTAATCCCTACTAAATTCCAGCCAATCAGGTTCCCTGTCCTTGGGATTGAATTTGGGCTTCTGAGAGCTACATTGTGCCTGTTGAGCATTTAAAGAGAAGTCAAGTCAGCAATGGGGACTTTGTGTTTGCTCTTGTGCCAAGAAGAAACAGTGGAGAAAACTGATTAAGAGAGATAAAAGACATGTAGGGACAGAGATAGAAATGACAGAGAGAGGTCCTAGTCTAGTCAGGATAATCATGACAGCAGAGGTACTGAACATTTATAAAAACCTATGAGGATAAAATAAAAGAAGGTTATGCATTGTTAGATAGCCCAGGAAAAGTTCTCTTTCAGTCCAAGGGAGAGGTTACAAGAGGAAATGAAGCCAGAACAAATCATAACCAATGTAGAGAGAAGGAAAAGCTGTAATTTCAAATGAAATTACCAGCTGTATTTTTCAGTTGCTACATGAAGCAGGTATGAAAACTCTTTTCACCAGAAAATGTGAGGAGACAGCATTCATTGTACCTAAATGTGAAATTATTCTAAGAATGGGTTTATGGAAGAATAGCAACTGGCTCTTTCCTAGTTTTAAAAAAGGATACAAGTTTTAACCACCTAAAGTGGTGGTATTTTCAAGGGTGGTGCCAAAAATGATCCACAATGGTCTGAGGAGCAGCACATTGCTGCAAAATTTTGTTTTTCTAAACTTGTAGGCCAAACTGAAGGGGATATCATGAGTCATGCAATACAGGCTATTTTAAAAATATTTAATTTATTTATTTGTTTTAGAGAGAATGGAAGGGGGGAGAAACACAGGGAGAGAAACATCAATATGCAAAAGAAACATTGATTGTTTGCCTCTTGCACGCCCCTAACTACAGACCCTTAACCCAGGAATGTGACGACTGAGAATTGAACTGGGGACCTTTTGGTTTACAGGCCAGTGCTCAAGCCACTGAACCAACCCAGCCAGGGCATACATAGGCTATTTTTGAAGTACTAAAGAAATCCTGATTGCCCCAGGACTGTACACTGGTTAATACGAAGACTGAATTTGGTGTGGATGTCACCACCCAAAAAAATTGTTCCTGCTGATGTTATTGATAATGATTCCTGAAGACTTTGGTCACCAGGTCAAAGCCAACAGAAAGACAATCATATTGTGACTTATTGATTGTACTAAGATAAAAATGTAACTCCAGAAAGGCTCCAGATGGTAAGCGAAAATTTTGAGTGGGTTTCAGGAAGAGTAGAATTACTTCTAAAACCGGAAGTTTGATACAGTGTTGTAGAATTGATGGGCTCAACCTCTGATCTCAATCACTGTGCAAACTAAAGAAGGCTTGTGGAAATGTTGGCATCCATGTGAACTCTGGGTAACCTTTGTCCATAAAGGACAGATAAAACTCTGAGGATTAAAGCTGAGTATGAAGGAGACTACATTGTTACTGTATTTGTGGCAGCAGCAGGCAGAAGTAATGGTTTAGGGCCATCAATATCCGGTAACATTGCATATCCAGTTATCAGCTGTCTTTCCGTCAGTCCAGATTGGGGAGCTCAGAATGTGTGGTCTTTTCTTTGGCTACCCAATGGTCTTGGCTTTTCAACTATACTTTCTCCAGGATGGCCAGCTCTGTTTGCTGCTCAGATATTTGTATTAAACATCCATTTGTTAGGGCCAAACTATAAGCAAGTATACTGAACACATGGATTTCCTTGAAGAAGGCTGACAAAAGAATCAGAGAGGGTAATTTTTTTAAAGGAAAAAAATGATAAATTTTTAGTTTAGCTGAAGAAAAAAATCAAGCAAGATAAAAAGATTTTTAAATCAATCAGAGGAAACAAAACATTTATTAGTGAAAAAAATGTATGACAGACAGAATGCAGAATAAAAACTACATGCAGACAAAACAGAGATGAGAAACCAATTTAAGAAAGCCTAAGAGCAAAACCTTGGTTTTGCTTTACATTACTGTTTGCAGTACTTTGTGGATGTTAATTGCATTTTCTGTTTTTTCATTTCATAATATGTCCCTGTACATTGATGATAAATACTACCCTTCCTTTTTCTTTTGTAAGTTTATATGTGATATATGTGTGTATGGTTGTTATTTGAGTGGGTTTTGTTCCTTGCAAATAAGGAATCCCAAGACAGATTTACCTTCATAATTTCACCTATGATCAGTAACATTTTCAAGATGGCAAGTTTTTTAAATTTTATTTTTTAATCCCCATCCAAAGATATGCTTTTTACTATTGATTTTAGAGACACCTCTCTCTCTGGGGGTGGAGAGAGAGAGAGAGAGAGAGAGAGAGAGAGAGAGAGAGAGAGAGAGACATCAGTTGGTTGCTTCCTGTACACACCCTGACTGGGGATTGAACTGGAAACCTAGGTATGTGTCCTAACTAGGAATTGAACCCTCAAACTTTTGGTGTACTTGATGAAGCTCCAACCAACTGAGCCACCTGGCCAGGGCAAAATGGCAACTTTGTTTTAAGAGTAGAACTTATGGTCATAGGACTAGAACCAAGGAGTGAGGCTTCTGTGATCTAGGGTCTTAGCATCATGCTAATTGATTTGTCTGTCACTGATGTTCTAACATGTACCTATGTATTTGCTCTGATTTCATTCTTTGCATGAAACAAAAATAGACACTATAATTGATATCCTCCATAGAAGAGTGTGACTTTCCATCTGGGATAGATTTCCAAAAATGTCTTACTGGGAGCCCAGAGGGTTGGAATGGCTCCAAGATTTCCCATCACACCATTGGCCAGGGTTTCTTTTTTCCTTCTCTGAAAGGTGTGAATTTGACCTTTTCCTTGGTCACCAAGGTTGCCAGATTCAGCTTCTTGTGACTTTGAAGGAGACCATCCCACAGAGTTCTATTTGAGGAATGCCAAATGGTCCTTCAAGACCCAGCTGGTACCACCCTCTTTTTCACAGTGCCTGAAATGTGCACAGCTATTTTTGTTGAGTTGTAATATTATTTTTCCCAACAAAGTTTAATAGTAACAAAATTAGCAATGTGAACAGAGAGGACAGAGAACTCTCAAACCTGCCAGTTGTATGATTTGGGGAAAATCAAAACTCAGTGCTTCAGTTCCCTCATCTGTAAAATGATAATACCTACCTAGGTTTATTAGGGGGTTCAATGAGTTTATATTTGTAGAAGCCCTAAGATAATGCCTGGTATATAGTATGAGCCTTGTTGAACACACGTGCCCCCTGTTAAAATGGTGAGAGAGGGCAAAGTCTGGACATTCCCTCACATGGCATGTAAACACTTTCTGTCTGTTTGGGAAAGGTGCAGTCTAAAAATAATTGGGCCTTGACGGATTTGGGGTACTATTGGTTGAGATAACACTTCACCACACTGAGGGTGAAAGTTTCCCTCCTGAAAGATTTTTTTTAACGTATTCCTGTGAGGCTTACAGTGTTGGGCAGGAAGAAAAGAGGAGGTGAGGGACAAAACTTTGGAAGTTACAATAATTTTAAAATAAGTACAAGTTTTCATAAAGGTCAGTCTCAAATGTTCAGGTGTTGACCTCTGTGTGTATGTAAATTCATATGTAGATATAATTTAAACTCAGGAATACATTCATGACCATAGGGTATGAGGGTCCTTAAGATGTGGCCACTTTTAGATCATAATCTCAGGAAGTTGTTGGTTAAACCATGGTCACAGATTACGAGGATATTGTTGTTGTTGATATTTTCATTTTAAGTCATGTTTATTTAAGAATAACTCACATACAGGACTTCCGGCAAGATGGAGGCATAGGTGGATGCACCGTACCTCCACACACAACCAAGATTAGAACAATAACAATTTAGAGCCAGAATAACACCCAGAACTGACAGAGAATTTATCTGAATGAAAGTCGGACAGCCAAGAAGTTGAAGTAGACCCGTTCATCCAGACTGGTTGGAGGAGTGGAGGCGGGTGGGTGCGGCAGCGGCATGCGGTGATTGGGGAGAACTAGGCGTGAACTTGGTGCGTAAGCCATCCAGGGCGTGCAAGATTGCAGCGGTGGACCCTGAGTATGCAAGCAGCAGCTGGCGGACCCAGTGAGGTGGCGATTGTGGACCAGGGCAGAGTGCGCAACCCAGGATCCCAGAGAAGGGACTGTGATCCCAGGAGAATGAAACTACTGCCATTTTTCCCTCCGCCCCCCCCCCCCCCCGCACCCGTCCCCACATACAACGTCACAATCTAGCGACTGGGGTGCCCAGCCCAGGCAAACACCTAAGGCTCCGCCCCTCACCATAACAAGAGCGACCAGACTGGGGGGGTGGGGGGGGGTGGGAAGAGAGAGCGATGGCTCAAATAGAAGAACAAATCAGTGCCCCAGAACTCATCCTTTTGAGTGACCAAGAAATAGCCAATCTATCAGATGCACAGTGCAAAGCACTGGTGATCAGGAAGCTTACAGAATTGGTTGATTTTGGGTGCAAATTAGATGAAAAAATGCAGGTTACCATAAAAGGGATGAAGGAAGATGCACAGAGAGCCAATAGGGATGGGAAAGAAACTGGGTCTCAAAACAATAGAGTGGACCAGAAGGGAGCAAAAAACAACCAAGCAGGAAAACATGAAGAAATAAGAATTCAAAAAAACGAGGAAAGGCTTAGGAGCCTCCAGGACATTTTTAAACATTCCAACATCCGAATTATGAGGGTACCAGAAGGGGAAGAGGAAGAGCAACAAGTGGAAAAGTTATTTGAACAAATAATAAAGGAGAACTTCCCCAATCTTGCAAAGGGAATAGACTTCAAAGAAATCCAGGAAGCTCAGAGAGCCCCAAAGAAGTTGGACCCAAGAAGAAACACACCAAGGCACATCATAATTACATTAGCCAAGGTAAAAATGAAGGAGAGAATCCTAGAAGCAGCAAGAGATAAGGGGACAGTAACCTACAAAGGAGTTCCCATCAGACTGTCAGCTGATTTCTCCAAAGAGACCTTACAGGCAAGAAGGGGCTGGAAAGAAATATTCCAAGTCATGAAAGACAAGGATCTATATCCCAGATTACTCTATCCAGCAAAACTTTCATTTAGAATGGAAGGGCAGATAAAGTGCTTCTTAGATAAGGTCAAGTTAAAGGAGTTCATCATCACCAAGCCCTTATTTTATGAAATGTTAAAGGGAGTTATCTAAGAAAAGAAGATAAAGAAAAAACATGTATAGTAAAAGGACAGCAAACTCACAATTATGAACAACCACACCTAAAGCAAAACCAAAAGAAACTAAGCAAACAACTAGAACAGGAACAGAACCGCAGAAATGGAGATCACATTGAGGGTTAGCAATAGGGGAGTGGGAGGAGAAGAGAGGGGGAAAAGGTACAGAGAATAAGTAGCATAGATTGTAGGTAAAAAATAGACAGGGTGAGGGTAAGAATTGTATGGGAAATGTAGAAGCTAAAGAAATTATACGTATGACACATGGACATGAACTAAAGGGGGGGAAGTGGGTGGGAGAGGGTGTATAGGGTAGAGGGGAGTGAAGGGGGGAAATGGGACAACTGTAATAGCATAATCAATAAAAATATATATATATAAAGAAAAAAAAAGGATAACTCACATACAATAAAATTCACCATTTTTAGAGCACAGTTTTAAGAGTTTGACAAATTCATGTAGTCATGAAACTACCACCACAATAAGATACAAAACATTTCCATCACCCACTAAAAGTTCTCTCATGTGGGAAACTCTGCTGACCACTCACAGCACTGGCGACCACTGATCTATTCTGTTTTCCCCCCATAATTTTGTCTTTTGCAGATTGTCAGTAAAGCTCCTTTGACTTTTGAGGCCAGGTCAGGTGGAAACATCACTTTTAGCATCCTGTAGCCCTTATCACAATTATAATTACACTGCATATGCAATTGATTAATACATTGATCAGTGTTCATCTCCAATGTTACACTTTCCCAGACATGTGTGAGGGCAGAGATGGTCTGCTGGTTCATTACTGCATCCTCAGCAGTTCCATGGAGCAGTTGCTCAGCAAATGTTGCTTAATGAACAAATGATGAGCAATTCACTGATGATAAGGAAAGTGCTCTGTCACTATCGACTCAGCAAGAGTAATGTGATATTCAATGGTATAAATCTTTTATGTTGTGAAACAGCAAGAGATCATATTATTCAGAAATTTCTGAAGAGTATGTGTGGAGTTTGGAGTTATATTAGGTCTGAGTATTAGCAATCAGAACCAGCCATGCTATCCCAGATGCATGTCAGGATATCAATTAGTTGAAAAAAAAAGGGAGACAATCTTTAATTATTTAACACTGTCTTTGGTCATTATTTTGCCTAACTGCATAGTTAAAGCTGTTTATTTGATCATTTTTACATTCCATATATTTTGTAGCAAATCTGACATTACAGTGATGTTTAACAGTAAGATCATGAAATCCTCAAAATCAAACTTGTTTTCTGTATGCTCATCAAGTTCAGAAAGAAGGTCTTTGTATTTTGGGTTGGTTTCTTGTCCCTGTAAGAATAAAGAAAAAGCATGAACCTAATTTATTTTGCCAACTGGGTTTTATAGATAATTAGCTATAATAAACTTGTTATTAACTAATGTAACATGTCCAGTTGCTAACAGTGCTACTAGACGAGCACCGTGTTAAATCTTTTTGTGGACTATCTCATTGAATCTTTGAAATAGCAGTATTGAATATGTATTATCATTATCCCTATTGAATAGGTGCAGTATCAGATACTCAACAAGATTTAAGTCACAAGCTAGGCAGCTACTGGTTTGGAGCCAGACATAGCTTTGGCTACTTAACCCACTTTTAACTGTTAAATCATCCTGCCTCTCTACAAACACAGATAGTGTTACTGTTTCATATTTTTTAAACATAATCTCTTTGGGATTTATACAGCATGTGTTCCACTGAATAATTAGATTATTCAGAAATATGGAATAGAATATGCTAAAGAAAAATATGTGCTTTGGAAGATTGTTGAGCATTTAGTTTGAACACAAATCAAATCCAAGTGCATAGTCCTCATAAATGAATTGAAGGAAAACATATAAATAGTACATAAATGGAGAGGCTTTTCAATTTTCAACCACAGCTTGTGAGATATCTTCCAAATTGAAAATTTTAAGGTCACTTGATTTGCTGTTATACTGAGCTATGTTTGCATTTAGCTCAACCCCAAATTCTCAGCCATGTGCTAGCTGCAAAAAACCCCCATCACAGCAAGGATTGAGACATGTTAGGAATGATGATACATTCCTCTACAGTCTTTGCCCATTATTGCTTCTCTAGGCTCATTCTCCTCAAGAGATCACATCTACCAGTGAGGGCCAAAAGAGGACTCCCAATCCCTCCAAGAGAGCTGAATGCTATGTATCTTAAAACTGACACATTCTAATGGAATTCATTGTCTCCTCCCCACCCCGACCTTACTTCAGATATTCTGATTCTTCAGTCTTTCTCTTCTCTGAGAATGGGACTACCACCCATTTTTTTTCCCAAAGTCAAACTGAAATATCACAATTTTCTGCTCCTGTCCTTTAACCTCACAGCCAATCAATGATCAAATTCTGTTCATTCCACCTTCCAAATGTTTCTCATATTCATCACCCTAGTCCAAACCATCATATCAGCTTCCCTTTGGATTGCTTCCCCACAGTCACTCCATTCTTTCATGTCTCACCCCCACCCCTATCCCAGTCTGATCTGCAGTTGGTGTAATTTATTCTCCCTGGACTTAGAAACCATTTCTGGCTTCGTTCTGCCCTCAGGTTATGCCTGTGTGACATTTGGCTTTTCTCCACGTCCCCAAACTCATTGCATACTGCTTCCTACTTTCTTCCCCTTTCTCACCAATGACTTACTGGCTCTCATAGGTCTCTGACATACTTTATGGCATTACATCTGCCATTTCCACACCTTGGAATGCTATCATCCTCACCCCACCACCTTGACTTGTAACTCTTGCTCATTCTTTAGATCTCAGCTATACCTTAATTTTCTAGGAGCCCTTCTTTGACTCCCCACATCAAGATAGTACCTCTATTTTATTCTTTCATGCATACTTACTATTTCATCATCCTTTTTCTAATTATGTTTTAGCATATCTCTCTAGACTGCTGGATTGTTAGCTTTTCACTGTATTAAGCTCAGTGCTCAATTCACCTCATGACATATGGTAGGTGTTCAATAAATATTTGGTGAATAAATCAACATGGTGGGTCCTTGAGCTGGAGCTATAGGTTCTTTGGACCAGTCATTATGGTGTGGTGCCTGTTATTTTTCTACCTCTGTGAAATTCCTAAATTAGGTTTGTAGCAGATTTTTGGCAGTAGCTTTTTCAAGTTTACCATCAGGGTCAGAAGAATTTCTGAAAGTCAGAGCAGTGATGGCAATAGTGTTTTCCAGATCTGAGCCCTTCCTGAGAGCTGTGGGAGAAGACATGCACAATGATATAGCCTAAATTAGAAGTAATCTTTCTCCAAACCTGGAATTATATCCTCCGTGGGAACTGAGGGGAATGGGGTTAGAAAGTATATGTCAACCTGGCCCTGTTCTTGGGCCATTTGTCCCCTACTGAGAGTGGGACATGAGAGAGTTTGATCCTGTACCTTTAAGCAATGGAAACAAAATTTTTTCAGGAGTAATAGAATTGGTAGAATTAGAATGAGATTTACCGCCTGCTTGCCATGTGACCTAAGAAAAAAACCTCAGCTCTCTACGTTTGAGTTTTCTGATCTGTAAAATATTTATGGAGCACATCCTGTGGGCAAAGCTCAGTCCCTGGCACTGAGGATACATCATTGAATAAGACCGAGTCCTATTCTTATGGAGTTAATATTGCTTGTCAGACAGATCATCACTCCAGCCCAGTGTGATAAAGCAGAATGACAGGCAGAACAAGCTCTATGATGTCATGATAGATAAGCAATCTCTTTGACTCACTGCCTCAATCACAGTGATCTCTCAGCTAGTTTCTCCGGTTTAAATTTCTTGAAAGGTCAGTACTAACTCATTTCTTTCCAGTGGGTAGCAACATCAAGAACTGCACAAGGTAGAGTGAAGACCATTGTAGGAGACCATTCTGCATGGTCAGGGCCCAGGTCCCACTCGGAGATGCACAGGACCCACACCCATGGATAGGTTCTCCTGTGGGAAATCAGGCCTGCATTGTACCCGGGTTGCTTTGAGACTTGCTTTTTACTAAAAACTTCCTCACACTGAATTGAGACAGCAAGTGCTTACTGTAACTTCCTAAAATCCATGCTAAACCTACCAAGGATAAGTGTAACTGGTCCAACTACTCTTCCCTTTTCATTTGCAAATATCCCTCTTCTGTGATGTGATTAGCGACATTGGCTCCACTGTTTTCTGTAAAAGGTAACCACCAAAAGCCAACCTGTGCATAGTAAATGAGGACCATCATGTAATGTGACCAGAAAGAGAAATAAAGGCCTGTCATGGCGATGGGAGGCCATGGCTTTTTTCTCCCCTTGAGAGGGAAGCTGCTTGCCCTTTTCCTCCACAGGACTTGGTAGTCCTTGTGAATGTCTTTCCCCTATCCACAATATTGCAGACTCCAGGAGCCAGGCTCCGCATCAGACCATTCTTAAGTTCTCTCCTCTCTGAGTCCCTAATACAGTCCCTATTATAGAATTTATATTACAGTTATTGGGTGTTTAACTGGCTTTCTCCCCAGCTGGAATACATACTCCATGGGGCCAGGGGTCATGCATTTATTTATCATTATATTCCCAGGATCAACACAGATGCCAGGTGCTAATGCTGTTGAATAAATAAATAAATAAATAAATAAGAATTAAAAAAGAAAAAGAAACCCCACAGCTTTCAGCCTATGTTGTGTGCAATAATTGTCCATTCAAAGGCTGCTGATCAGTCAGAATAATGTGACTTGTACTGAGCAGTTACTGTGCTCTTGGTACTCTCTTAAGGGACTTAAGACATGGAGGTCACACAACCAGCTGTGGACTCTGCCCTATATATCTTGCAGTCTAGTGGAGATATAAATAAGAACCAGGAGGAACTATGTATACATATATATGTGTTATATATTTTTGATAATTATTTCTCCACAGACATAGGTAATATGCATATTTGTGAATTGTGATGTATGAGGCAAAGAAGGTCCAGAAACAGAAAAAAAAAATTACAGAGTTGGTCTAGAAGGAAAGTGACTTAGATAGCTGGTCTTGGAGTTCTTTGTGAGGTATTAATATTTTAACTAAGACCCATCGGATGAGAAGAAGCCTGTTTGGTGAGAATATGGGATCACACTGGGGTTAAGGTTGTGTAGAGCATCCCTGGCTCAGAGAGCAATAAGTGCAAAGGCTCAGATCAGGGATCTCAGATCAGTTGGAGCAGTTGAGATGAGATGGTTATGACTACAGTCTAGAAGCTGGAAGGGGTTTGATTGGGAAAGGTAGGCAGGGTTAGAAGATGCTGATCATAGACCATGGAAGGAAACCAAGATTTTCTTTAAAGTGTAGAGAAAAAACATTGAAAAATTTTAACTATGTAATTTTTTTTTCAATTAAAGGTGAAAGGAAAGAACAAGAGTTAAAAGAAATTGATGAAGGAGGAAGTATGTGGGCTTTCTCAGTTTTTACTGTATCTCTGAGCAGGAATCAAGCTAAATGGTGCTGTTACAATTTTTGTGTCTATAAGCATCTGCTGACAAACAAAATAGAACCACAAGAATGGAAACATTGAATAGAGTGACAGTGACCAGAGTGGAGTGGGGAGGTTGATAGTCTTGGAGAGAAGGAAGGGACTAAAGAACATGTATGAATGACCCACAGACATGGACAACAGTGTGGGAATTGACTGTGGGAGTGGGGGGTGGGGTGGGATGGGCAGACTAGGGCAAAGGGGGAAAAAACTGGTACAACTGTAATAGAATATCGATAAAAAATCTTTTAAAAAATCTGCCCAGTATTCTAGTCAATGTGTTGGCATCTCTCCTGTCATTGAGGAAATAGCCCACTCCATTCCCCCAGGCTATTTTCTCATACCATTTAGCCTGAAGCTAGGATCATTTGGACTTCCTGATGTTACAAATGGATTACTCTTCTCTTTGATCCTCACTCAGAAGTTCTCATTTATTTGCTCCAAGCTAAAGCAAGTTGAGGACATGTGTGTATGCAGCAACCTAGTTTGGATAGAAACTTGGACCTGCAATATATTGTGCATTTACGGTGTATGAAATACTTTAATAATTTGTACAGTACCTTTAATTTTCATAATACCCATAGGAATTATTATACCATTTAACATAGTGGTTTATGATATAAATGTACCATAGTTTGTTTAACCATTCACCTTTGAGGGACATTTGAATGCTTTATAGTTTTGGCTATTACAAATCAAGCTTGTAGGAACATTTGTGTACAAGTTACTATACAAACATAGTTTTTGTTTTCTTTGGAATAAATGCCCAAGAGTATAATTACTGGGTCATATGATAAGCCCAGTTTTTCTTTAAGAAACTACAAGCTGTTTTTTACAGTAGATGTACCATTTTACAGTGCCATCAGCCATGTGTAAGAGATCCAGTTTTTTCTCCATCCTTTTCAGCCTTTGTACTGTCACTGTTTATTAGTCATCCTGTTTGTATGTGATAGTATTTCAGTGTGGTTTTAATTAGTATATCCTACTAGCTAATGATGCTAGATGGCTTTGCATGTGCTTAGTTGCCATCTGCATATCTTCCTTGGTGAAATGTCTGCTCAGTTCTGTTCATGGATTTTGCCAATTTTATAACTGAATTTAAAACAATTTCTGAGGCCTGAGAGTTATGTATCTATTAATAAGATTCAAGTCTTTTATAGGATCTGTGATTTGCAAATATTGTCTCCCAGTCTGTAAATTGCCTTTTTATTTTTCTCAATGGTCTGTTCTGTGGAAGAAATGTTTTCAATTTTTATAAAGTCTAACTTAACAATTTATTCTCTTATTAAAAATTTGTCCTATGCATAATAAACAGTTTTATAACTTAATGTTTTACATTTTAATCCATAATTCACTTGAGTTAATTTCTGTATAGTGTGTGGGAGTTAGGTTGAGGTTCATTTTTTACCTGTGGATGACCAGCTCCTCCAGCACCAACTGTTGAAAACTCGGTCCTTTCTTCATTGAATTGCTTTTGCCTCTTTGTCAAAAATCAGTTGAGCATACTTGTGTCAGCCAATTTCTGGGTCCCCTCTTCTGTTTCATTGACCTATGTGTCTTACCCTTTGTCACAGTGTTCTGATTCCTGTAGTTATATAATAAGTCTTAATATTAGAAAGAGTGATTCCTGACACTTTATTTTTTCTCAAAATTATTTTGGCTATTCCAGCACCTTTCTCTTTCCATATAAGTTTTAAGATAAGCTCGACTCTTAAAAAAACCCTTAAATTTTATGGAAATTGCATTAAACTTGGGAAGCAATATAGGTAAAATTGATGTCTTTACTACACTAATTCTTCCAGTCCATAAACTTTGTTTGTTTCTCCAGCATTATAGCATTTTATCAGTGATGAAAGGAGATGATCCTTCTGAGGACACAATGCTAGTAAGTGACAGAACCTGAATTTGGATCCATGTTGAAATCATAAGGCTCATGAAGACAGCGATATTTTTTTTTTTGACTGTCTTTTTTTGTGTGTGTGGCTCATACTAGGTACTTCACAAATGAATGTCCTACTCCTTGATTTCTTCCTTGGTTTCTGATGCTCAGTCTCACCATGGCCTTTGGCTTGTGCCTTATGTTTCCTGCTTCCACTTGTGTGCCCAGTGGCTGCCCCTCCATCTAGCCTAAAAGCCCAGCTTTAGAAAATCCCCTGCTTTCATAATTCTATTTTTATCTCTTTTCCCCCATCACTTTACTTCTGCCATACCTGGAAACCTGAATTAAAAATGGAATATTCCTAAATTATTCAAGATTTTCCTGCTCATCAACATACAGGGAGATGGGCATGTTTCTTTTAGCTCATGTCCGCCTTTCCTGGAATGTGTGTATTTGAAGTGGTGGGGTGCTAAATGGTGGTAACTATGAATTTAAATGGCTAACGTTAATCTCTGTTTATAAATAGCTGTCTTTAAAAAGCAAATTGCTTAGAGGAAATACTTTAATTCCTTAGGAAGTAAATATTGCTTCTATAATTTTGACCATTTGACTTCTTAATGAAAGAGAGCTTCTCTTAATTAGGAAGAGAGCTTAGTATAAAAACTGCTTTACTGGGTCTGAGACTTCTCACGGGGGACAGTAGTCTCTGGTCCTGCTGGTTGTGCTCTTCTGGAGAGGAAGGAGTGAATTTCCAAGCTTGTAAGTGAGCTTGCAAATAATTATAGACACTCCCTTGCTTACTATGTGCCAGGTGGTTTACAAACATAACCTTATTTAATGCTTAGTAAAACCCAGAGAGGTAGGCACTGTTTGTACCTCAGTTTTGCACATTGGAAATTGACATATGGAGAGATTAAGAATTTTAAGACCACATTGCTCAGAAGTGACAGAGAAAAGATTTGAATGTCTGTCTGACTTCAAAACTCATGGACAGATCTGCCACTTTAGATTATCCACTTGAAAGGGTATCCCTACAAAGGCAGTGGAGTCCAGACATTTTCCAACCCTTGGTTGAAGTACAGGTCTGATTGCTCTATAGATGGGGAATCCATAAGAATAGCCAGCTTTCTTCCATCTCCTCCATTCCTTTAAACATAACATGTGTTTTCTCCTGGCTATAAAATAGCATATGCTGCTGGAGTTCTGGCAAAGATGGAGGCATAGGTAGAAGTGCTTTGTTTCCTTGCATGACCAAAAGAAGGATAACAACCAATTTAAAAACAAACAAACAAACAAAAAACCCCAACCAGACCTGCCAGAAAACCAAACTTTATGGAACTCCAAAAACTGAGTTAAACTTTCATCTAGACCTGTAGGAGGGATGGAGATGGACAGCCACAGTGAAGAGGATGCATGGCAAGGTGGCAGACTGCACAGGCAAGGCAGGGGCTGACTGATCAGGAAACTAAAGACTCAAAACCTCTGGCTATAAAATCCAGTGTGGGTTTTGAAGGCAGGAGAAACTTCCAGTCTCATAGGAGAGTTCACTAGAAAGGCCCACAGGATCCTAGCATGTACACAAACCAACCAACCTGGGAATCAGCACTGGAAAGGGCACAGTCCACTTGTGGGAAGTGACAGAAAACGGGGACAGAGCAGAGTGAACAGCATTGTTCCCTCTCTGACTCCTCCCTAACACACAGTATCGCATCCCAGCAAAGAGAGTTGCCCTGCCCTGGTGAATACTAAAGCTCCACCCCTTACAATGTAACAGGTGTACCCAGACAAAGAAATATGACCCAAAGGAAAGAACAGATCAAAACTCTAGAAAAAGAACTAAGCAATGAGAAGATAGATAACCTGTCAGATGCAGAGTTCAAAATACAGGTAATCGGGATGTTCAGAGAAATGATTGATTTTGGTTGCAAAATGAAGGAACAAATGAAGGCTATATAAAGTGAAATAAAGGAAAATATATAGGGAACCAACAGTGAAAGGGAGGAAACCAGGACTCAAATCAATGATTTGGAACCAAAGGAAGAAATAAACATCCAACTGGAACAGAATGAAGAAACAAGAATTCAAAAAAATGAGGAGAGACTTGGGAACCTCTGGGACAACTTCAAATGCTCCAAAATCTGAGTCATAGGGGTGCTAGAAGGAAAAGAAGAATAGCAAGTAATTGATAACTTACTCAACAAATAATGAAGTAGAACTTCTTCGATCTGGCAAAGGAAATAGACTTCCAGGAAGTCCAGGAAGCCCAGAGAATCCCAAAGACATTGGACCCAAGGAGGACATACTAAGGCACATCATAATTACATTATCCATGATTAAAGATAAGAAAAGAATCTTAAAAGCAGCAAGAAAAAAGGAGAGAGTTACCTCCAAAGGAATTCCCATAATACTATCAGCTGATTTCTCAAAAGAAATCTTGCAGGCAAGAAGGGGCTGGAAAGAAGTATTCCAAGTCATGAAAGGCAAGGACCTTCATCCAAGATTACTCTATCCAGCAAAGCTATCATTTAGAAAGGAAGGGCAGATAAAGTGCTTCCCAGATAAGGTCAAGTTAAAGGAGTTCATCAACACCATGCCCTTATTATATGAAATGTTAAAGGGACTTACCTAAGAAAAAGAAGATGATAAAAAATATGAACAGTAAAATAACAAAAAACTCACAACTATCAATAGCTGAACCTAAAAAACAAAAACAAAAACAAACTAAGCAAACAGCTAGAACAGAAACAGAATCACAGAAATGAAGATCACATGGAGGGTTATCTGTGGGGAGGTGGAGTGGGGAGAATGGGGGGAAAAGTACAGGGAATAAGAAGCATAATAGGTAGGCCCACAATAGACAGGGGGAGGTTAAGAATACTATAGGAAATGGAGAAGCCAAAGAACTTATATGTTTGCCTCATGGACATGAACTAAGTTGGGGGGAAGATGGTGGGAGGGGGTGTACAATGTGGAGGAGATTGAGGGGGAGAAAAAAATGGGACAACTCTAATAGCATAATCCATGAAATGTATTTTTTAAAGAAGAAGTATTTTTGGTAGGTACAAAACAGACAGGGGGTGTTAAGAACAGTATAGGAAATGGAAAAGACAAAGAACTTACATACATGACCCATGGACATGAACTAAGGGGTCAGAGGGATTGCTGGAGGGAATGGTAGAACCAGGTGGAGGAGGCAATAGGGGAAAAATTGGGACAACTGTAATAGCATTATCAGTAAAATATATTACGAAAATAAAATTTCAAAAAAAATAAAGAGTTTAGTAGGAAGTGTAGATTTCCAAGCCCCATTATCTTTATTTTGGGGATAGAGCAGTGAGCAATATCAAGAGAAGAATCCTTGATTTCCTTGAGCTTTGGTTCTGGCAGACAGTAGTGTTGAATGATTATGAAGCTCATTCTCTTTGCCAACCACTTATGCAGTGCATGTACACAAGTTAACTCATTTAAATCTTCTATCAGCCCTTTGAGGAGGTTTCAGTATCATACCTACATTATAGATGGGAAAACTGAGGTACAGAGAGGTTTTGTAGCTTGCTGAAGGTCACATAGCCAGTCTGGCTCCTCACCATGATGCATATTGACCATAATGCATATGGCCTCTAGGTATTGTTTTTCAGGCATTGTATTCTTTTTTAAAAAATATTTTATTTATTTACTTTTAGAGAGAGGGGATGGGAAGGAGAAGGAGATAAACATCAATGTGTGGTTGTCTCTCCCATACCCCCCCCACTGGGGATGTGGCCCATAACCCAGGCATGTGCCCTGACTGGGAATCGAACCAGTGACCCTTTGGTTTGCAGGCCCAAGCTCAATCCACTGAGCTATACCAGCCAGGGCTCCAGCATTTTATTCTGTAGGACACTTTCCCAAACCCCGACATTGGGCTACATGTCCCTCCTTTGTTCTTACTTCCCTAAACATAAACTTATCACAACCTCACACTAATACACCATTTATCTGTCTGAATTACCTTCTAGAATGGTGCTGTCCAAAAGTAATGTAATGTGATCCATGATAATAAATTAAACTTTTCTAGTAGCCATATCAAAAACATAAAAAGAAACGTTAAATTAACAAAATACCATTTTAACATGTGATCAATACAGATGATTGAACTATATTACCCTATTTTACCATCTCCTAAATTTGACATATATTGAATATTTTATACTTACAGCATGTTTCAGTTCAAACTAACCATGCTTTAAGTGTTTGATATCTACATGTGGCTAGTAGGTACCATATTGAACAGTGCAGTTCTAGATTGCATTTCCTGGAACAATTAGTGCATCTTATTAACCTTTGCTCATTCCCAGGACCTGGCATGTTGTAGGACTCAGTATATGTGTGCTAAACCAAGCTGGCTTAAACTTCAGAACAATGCTCTGTCTCTTTCTCCTTACCTGCCCTGGAGCATGGAACCCTAAACATGAAACTTTTGATAAAGGAAGTTTCTGACACTTTACTCTAATAGAGACACAACTCTCAGTACAGCAAGCTATCAGAATCACCTCATTTTAGAACTTTTTGTAATATTCATTTTTTTTGGAAATGAAGACCTACAGGAGAAAAGTTTGAGTTCACATGGGTAGTATAAGTCAGAATTAAAAACTATACCTCTCTCTTTTTCTTGCTAGTTCAATAGTTTATCCAATCCTCTAGTACTTCTGAAACTTTTCCACTATAAAATGACTTGGGATGCTCAAGGCAAATATGTTCTCATTCTTCATTCCCACCCTTCAAGAGATCAAGGGCATAAGCCCATATAACTAGAGAAAATGTGGGTTCATATTGATTTCTGTTCCATGATCTACCTACTCATGTCTGATATCAATGAATAACATTTAAAATTATTTACAATTGAATAAAACACATTCTAGGAAGATAAGCCATGGTGACCCTGTGTTTTCTTAAGGTATGGGAATAAATGTGGCACAAATGTAGAGTCTGGGACTAATAACAATGAGTATGTTTGTGAGTGGGGTAGGGGGCAGCGAAGGTGATAGGGTTACAACCCCCACCTTAGCCTCTCAGAGGGAGGAAGTATTAGAAATGTTATGAATATTTATCATGTCATGGACATGATGTTGTCATAGAAATTATCAAAAATACCTGAAATTGTGTGAATTATAAAACAGAAATCATGGGTCTCATGTTGTGATACTGTAAAAATAAATTTTCATTAAGATGAAGACCTGTTTATATGAAAATAAGAGAGTCTCCTTTGGTGACATTGACTAGCCATCTATGAGTAAAAATGACTGCATATAGTAATATCCAGCTGTGCCTGTTTCTCTGTAAACATGCTAGGTCACACGTTTTACAGTAAGATAATGATCTAAATATATGAGTGTTTTTTCCTTATATTCTTATTGCCATAGCAATAGTGTTAAGTTTAAAGATGTTTTACCTATAAAAATGAAATGATTTTTAAAAATTATTTTATTGTTGTTCAATTACAGTTGTGTGCATTTTCCCTCCACCACTCCCTTTCACCCCAGCCAAACTCACTTTCCTCCCTCGCTTCCACCCTCTCCCTTGGTTTTGTCCATGCGTCCTTTATAGTAGTTCCTGAAAACCCTTTCCCCCCACTGTTCCCTCCCTCCATTCCTCTGGTTACTGTCAGATTGTTCTAAATTTTAGTGTCTCTAGTTATATTTGTTTGCTTTTTTCTTTTGTTGATTATGTTCCAGTTAAAGGTGAGATCATATGGTATTTGTCCCTCACCACCTGGCTTATTTCACTTAGCATAATACTTCAGTTTCATCCATGCTGTCACAAAAGGAAGGAGCTTCTTCTTTCTCTCTGCTGCATAGTATTCCTAAAAATGGAATTCTGAGGACAAATATTTACACTTTGGGAGTTGGCCACATTGTTTTCCCTTAATCAACAGGGGCAGTTGGGGGTTGATTGCATCCAGAGTTCCACTGAACATTCATAAATTAGTTGTTAATTGTCTTGCTCTGGACTCAGTGAGAATGCCAGCAATGGAGAGATAGCTGGTGCCCATAGGAATCACACTGATTTAGGAATTGGGATCCATCATAACTTGGCCTTTAATGGGCTAAGTTTTGGTGGGCTAATTCTTATCACTGGATCTCAGTTCCCAAATCTTTAAAAAGAACAGCATGAATATTTGATGATTTATCCACAGTTCCCTTATATCTTTGGCATTCTCTAATGTCCTGTTATTTTTAACTCTTGGCATACTGTCATAGTAGAAAAGAAACATACACTTTAGTCACCAACACCTTGCCTTTTATTGAAGCCAGCTGTTTGGATATTGAAATGCTGCCAACAAAATGAAAGAAACGTAATGATTCTGGGAGTTTGGGTATTGATATTAGCATCTAAAGTAGAACAGTACAACAGCTAAAAGATTAATTATGTTCAATAAATATTCACTGAGCATTCTGGTGGAACAACCATTTATCTGTCTTTTAAAACTCTTTCTTCCCTTGACACAGTTAGGTAAGGTGCTTGACAATGGCTGGCCCACATACCCTCGTCTTCTGGTATTTATGTGAACAGTGATTAAATCCATCCCAATGGAGAAGAGGTAGAAGAGAAGTGATCACTTTTCAGATGAGCTCTTACACAGGTTTTTCCATTCCCCACTGATTAAGATAGAAATTATCAGAGATAATTTAGAAGCCACATGTTGAAGCCATGAGCCCCATCAGCCTGTGTCCAGATATGTTTGTATAGAGTAAAACTTGAGCCTAATGAATCAGAAGGTGAAAAAGGAGAAAGAGTGCTATGAGCAGAGGAAACAGAGTGAGCTGAGACTCATACATGGGAGACACTGTGGTATTAGTGAAGAACCAAAGGAAATAAAGTGTGGCTGGAACCTGGAGAAGGAAAGAGATAGTGGTAGAAGGTGAGGCTGCAATATAGGCTAGAGCCAAAACATGGTTGAGCCTTACGAAGACCTCAGGTTGTTACCCTAAGGGCACTGGAAAGGAAGGGAATAACATGATCAGATTTCCAATTTGGGAAGTTATTTCACCTGATATATGAGGACATTAGAAAGAGGCCAGATGGGAAATGGGAAGATGACTCTTACTCTTTTAAAAAGACCATATCAATGTGTGCTTGATATGTCAGCCCCTGATGGCTTGAGTAGTTTTGAGAAAGCCAATAAGAACAATAGAACTTGGTCATATCTTTAACATATATCCTTGGTTGTATTATATCCTTAGAGGGAACATTTAGGTTCAAGATCTGGTTTTGGCATCAACTTGTCAAGAGATCATTTTTCTTATCAAAATAGGAAGCTGGACTCTATAATATACTGGACCTTTTATGGTCTTCTTAGGGAACTCCTCTTGATTTTCTAGAAATTCTGGAAAATTGTTGTCTCCTTCATAGGATAAAGAATGTGCCATCTTTTCACTTTACACAATGTGCACTTGCCACATGACTTGTATGCCATGGCCTCCTCAATTAGTTTCTGAGGCTCTTGAAAGCAAACCTATGAAGATTGTCCCATGTCTCCCACCCTGGGCTAAGTGTTCAAAAATTTTTTCTGAATTCAAGTAGGCCCCCTAAAGGGAATTACATGACAAAATATATATTTCATTTATTAGTCATAATTTTGCATATTTGAATAATATAAACAACTTCCTCTGCCATGTATAATTTAAAAGAATATGTTGTATAGTTAATATCACCAACAATTTTGATTTACAAATATTTTTCAAGAGCAAGCAGAGATATTTGAATTAATTGTATCTCCTTTACAGTTTTCAATTAAAGGTGAAAATTTGTTCCCTTTATTTTTCAAATTCAATTTAAAGATAGACTGGATTACTAACTGAAGTGGTGCAGTTGGTTGAGCATCATCCTGCAAAGCAAAAGGTCACTAGTTCCATTCCCCATTGGGGCGTATATCTGGGTTGTGCATTTGGTCCCTGGGTGGACAGATATGAGAGGCAACCGATTGTTTTTCCTCTCCATGTCTTTCTTCCTCTCTTCCCCTCTCTCTTAAAAAAAAAGAGTCTTTTTAAAAAGCTGTATTGGGGTGGGTAACAGGCACTGAACCTGCAATATCTTGGATATGAAGTTGTTGAGATGAACTTTTTGGAAATACACCTGAAAGCTCAAATGAAACTCAACAAAGGAGATCCAAATGCCACTGACCTTTTGGGCATTTTCTTAGATGCTAAAGTGGACATTGGGACTGTAGAAGGATTGAGATCCCCTTCCAAGTGCAGAGCTTGCTCCTGGGTACTTTGCATACAGTCTCACATACTTTGCTGTCTTGTTGTGTGTTGGCCGTTCCTAAGCAACAGTCACTTGCCTACTGTTACTATTGTCATTTACTTCCTAACAAGCATACAATGGCACTTTTACAGGAGATTAACCCACTGTTGTTATACATAGACATTAAACCATTCTTGCATTGAACAAGTATTTGAGTGCCTACTGTGGAGCAGGCACATTACAATATATTGGGGATGGGGACATAACAGTGAGGCAAAATCAGATATAGACTTCGATCTCAGAGAGGTTATAATCAGAAAGAAAGATTGAAATTAATTAATTAATTAATCACACCATGACACTCATAAATCATTATAAGGGCAAGCAAGGAGGGTTCCATTGAGATTGCTGTCAGTCATGGGAGTCAGGGATACATCTCTGGTGAAGTGATGTTTGATGATGAGCAGAAATTAAGTATGTGAAAGGAAAAGGGATCCATGTTGTAGGCAGATGGAATAGGCTGTGCTAAACTCAGTGGCAGGAAGGAATCTGATGAACAGGGGGAACTGAAAGGCCAGTGTGGCTGGACTAGAGAGTAGAGAGGGACTGAGGCTCCAGCTGAGGATGAAGAGGAGGCATGGAGACTAGACAATGCAGGAACTTGTGGGCCACCACAGGGAATTTTCATTCTGTGTCAAAAGAATAGGAAATAATTTGTGAGTATTAAGCAAGAAGCTTAATAATGTTAGATGGACATTTTGGAAAAATCACTCCAGCTTCAATGTGCTTAATGGTTTAGAGAGGTGGCCAGAATAAATGCAGCAAGACTGGTAGGGAGGATCTTTCACTTGTGTTAGCATAGAGCTTTGTGTGAAAACTGAGGATGTGCCAACGCAATTATATTTGTCTGGGTCAGAGAAGACATGACCAATCATTATTTAGATCACTGTTGGGTTGATGGATGGGAAGAGGTAGCTCTCAAGAGAAGTTAAGAATAATCATTGCTCAGGCTTCAAGTTGGCTCCAGGGACATGCCATCTTATTACTGCATCACTGGTCACTGTTCCACCATATAGCCATGTCACTCTCTCATTGCTTGATTCTTTGGGTTTTCTTTTTTCTCATCCCTCTACCTCCTGATCAATTTCTTCAGCATTTTTCATTTAAACTTTGGAGGGTTTAAATGAAGGGAGAGTTTCATTTGCCTCACTGATTTATGGTTGCCCATACTGATCAGGGCTTTAATGCCAGCATACCCCATACATTGTCAGTTTGCCTATGTAATTATCCACCTTGGACCAGGTGATGACCCTGAGCCAACCAAACTGCTCAAGTTAAAATCTAGAGCTGGTTACCTCAGGAGAGGGCTCTAGGTATTTTTCCCAGAATCTGGATTTGTAGAAAACACTCTAGGACTCTGACATAGACAGGGAAACTGTGGGCAGTGTAAAGGAATCTCTCAATTAAAAACTCAGATCTGAATTTGCGTTTTGACTCAGCCATTTATTAGTTGTAGTACCTATAGGAAGAGCTATGAAACTGTCAAATCTACTTTTTCATCTGTAAAATAATACTTTCCTCATAAGTTATGAGGCTAGGTGTTAATGTTTGTGAAACAGTCAGCACAGCATCTGATACATGAGGAGCAATCAGTACACAATAATTGTAGAGAAGATAATTTTAGAAATGACTATAATCAATGTCTTGGCAGGGCACAGAATCTAACTTTGATGGCACAAGAGATATCTATGAAAGGTTTACTCAGTGGGCAGGGTGAGAAAACTGAACATGGGTGTTGAAGCGTCTGGAGGCTAGCAACAGTGGGGGATTTACCACCCTTTGTCCTGGAGACGCAAGGAGAGGAAATTGTACAATGGAGCCAAGTGAGAGCTGGATTCTTGGAGCAGAGGCCACTTGTTAAAAGCCTGGGTTGAAGGGAGATAGCCATGGCTAGAAATCAGGCAAATCAAGAAGGGAGTGGGGGAGAAATACCCCATGTTCAAATCTCCAGCCTGTGCCTCCCATTGACTGAACCAAAGTAGGATGTCTGGGTGATGGAATATGTAGGAATCAGCCTCCTGGGATATACAGAAGGGCAGAAAGTGGAATGAGGGGTGAACAAATGAGCAAGAAACAGCATGATTATAATGATGATAGAAGAAAAATACTGAGAATCAGGTTTATTGTTAATCATTTTTTGTCATGATTAAATCAAAGTGGCATTCTAAACAAGACAGTAGCATTCACAGACAGTTCGTGATAATATATAATTTTTTCCTGTATAAGAATCTCACAATATCATGAAACATTTAAGCTATTTATACACAGTGTCAAGCCATCTGGGAAAAAAACTATTTAAGAATAATAATCCATATTTTTAGACATGGTGGCCAAGTAAGTGGAAGCTGAGTTTGCTTGCACTTGCACCCAACTCAGACACTTGGCTGATCTTCTGAAAAATAAATTGAATATTCAATGGAATCTTAGCTGATATGAACTTTAGAAGGCAAGGAGTACAGAAGATGCTTCACAATGGGTGGTACGGATATTTTATAGGTGGAAGGGGAAATACCCCATGTATGGCACCTGCAGCCACAGAGAGCCTGGTCAGAGATTGCAGCTTTGCAGCTCCCTCCCCTTCAGGGCAGGCAACCCCCATACCCAGGCTGGGAGTGACTTGGATACCTGAAGTCAGGGAGATCCAGGCTACACACATAGGAGCAACACACCCATAGCTGCAGTAGTATACACGAACCAGGAGAGTTCCAGAAAAAAGGGATTCTATTTATACCTGAGTGGGCAGGAGAGGCTGGCCACTGTGTGAGACTCTTGGCTTTTTGGAGACGTGGTGTGTACAGAAAGCCAGATTCAGTGCTGAAGTGGGAGTGCCCAGAGGGACAATTTAAAAGGTGGGGAGGGGGCTGAGATGTGTTGGGCAGGGACTCCACAATCAACTGCTCTGCCAGCAAGGGGAAAAGATTGAGGGCACAGTTTGCTCCTACTGAGTGCAACTGGGCAGAGAGATCATAAAAGTGCAAAATGAGTGGATTTCTCAGCCCTAGCCTGATGCAGCTGGTGGGGCAGAGGTTATGTAGAATTTGGGACTCTGTCTGCTGTGAGGGCAGAGGGCTGGGAACTGGAGGGGCAGGAGGTGAACAACTGAGATTACTTTCAGCCATATAGAGACCTATTCCCTGACAATCTTCGAACCTCTAGGAAGGAAAGGTCACACCCAGCCCTCATCTCCTGTAGGATGGAAAGCACCACCAATGGGGAAGAGCTGCAAAACAGGCAGATCAGGCTCAAGAACTCTATGCAGAGTATGTTTCCACAAGAAAAAGACAGAAAGAGGAATGCCTAAAAGGCCCATGTGAAGTTCTTTCAGGGAGACAACATAAACTGGTTCCTAGGGCCCTATTTTACTGAGGCCAGCAAAGCAGGGTGATCATAAATGAGGCAGCAAGGAGGAATCAGGACTTCACCCAGCCTCCATTGCACATAGAGCTGCCATCAACACCAAGTAGGCAAGAAGGGGATGGAAAGAAGTATTTAAAGTCATGAAAGGCAGGGACCTACATCCAAGATTACTCTATCCAGCAAAGCTATCATTTAGAATGGAAGGACAGATAAAGTGCTTCCCAGATAAAGTCAGGTTCAAGGAGTACATCATCACCCAGCCCTTATTATATGAAATGTTAAAGGGACTTATCTAAGAAACAGAAGAAGATAAAAAACTATGAACAGTAAAGTGACAACAAACTCACAACTATCAACAACTGAACCTAAAAAAACAAAAACAAAAACTAAGTAACAACTAGAACAGGAAGAGAATCTGAGAAATGGACACCACATGGAGGGTTTTCAGTGGGAAGGGAAGGGGGAAAATGAAGGTTAAAGGTACAGGGAATAAGAAGCATAATTAGTATGCATAAAACAGATAGGGAGAGGATAAGAATGGTACAGGAAATAGAGAAGTCGAAGAACTTACATGTACAACCCACAGACATGAACTAAGCTGTGTGGGAGAAGGCTGGAGGGTTAGGGGGTGCAGGGCAGAGGGGGGAAAAAGGGAAAATTGGGAAAACTGTAACAGCATAATTAATAAAATATACTTTAAAAAAACAACAAAAAAACCAAGGAGGAAAGGCTCAGACCAATTGGCCTTGCCCTTGAAACCAACAGCTAGTTCATCAGAAACTATACAGTATTGGAAATATGCTGGGACAGACCAAGATGGGTGGTGCAGAGGCAGGGGAACATACCCACAACTTTCCCAGAAGATTGAACAGTGCCTCTCAGGGGTTACTCAGGGATCCCATCTTCCCAATAGCACCAGAAGCTCCCTCTAGAGGCAGGTGAAGGTGATACAGGGGGTGTTGCCAGAAATTGGAGGACCCACCCTGGGACCTTGAGCTGATGGGAAAAAATAAAAAATAAAAACAGAGGTGGATACAAGATGAGAAGTCAGAACGTAAACACCAAATTGCTGAGACAAATTTTGTCTTGCTCGTCTTCAGAATTTTCAATTTTTTTCTTCTGTTCACATAGCTTTTTAATATTTTTTGGCTTCAATTGTATTCCAACTAATTCACTATTCTTTGTATTTTAGTTTTTATTCTTTTATTTATATTTAATTATTTTTATTATATTGTTATTTCAAATCTCACATTGTACCCTTCCCTTGTATTACTCCATTTTGCCTTCATTCTGCCCTTTCTTATTTTCATTGTAAATATTATTTTACCACATGCTATGCCGTTTTCCTATTCCTTACTCTTACTATTTTTCCTCCACCTATCCTCTCAAAAGCATTCCTCCTTCATTTAGTCAACTCAGTTTTTTTTCCTCTTCTTATAATATTCTTATTTCCTTTCCACCTTTGTAAAGTGTGGCTTGTTTGACATAGATAATACAGTTATTGCTGTTCTTCTTCAATGGTATTCCTATTTGTTCACTATTTTTAAAATTTCAAATAACATAGGTTACTCTGCTGCTGCCTCACTCTATTTTGCTTTCTTCCTGACTTTGCTTACTTGAGTTAAGAATTTTATTTTTTCCCCTTTATTAGCCTGGATCCTATTCCTTACTCACCATTTTCCTTTCCCTATCCTCTCACGATCATTTTTCTTTACTTAGATATCTCATATTCTCTTTCTTTTTTGTGTAATATTCTTATTCTGTTTCCAGCAAGGCTTTCATTTAAAATGGAAGGCAAAACAAAGAGCTTCCCAGACAAAAGGAAGCTAAAAGATTATATCTCCACAAAACCAGCATTGTAAGACATGATAAAAGGGCTGCTCTAGAAAGGAGAAGAAAGAGAGAAAGACAGTGGGAGGAAGAGAGAAAACACATGCAGGGAAAGTTACAATGAATAAGTCCCTATCAATAATAACCTTAAACATGCATGGATTAAATGATCTAATCAAAAGACATAGGGTAGCTCAATGGATAAGAAAATACAAAAAATAAAAATAAAATTCAGCACCCATTTACGATAAAAACACTCAAAAAAGTGAGAAAAGAGGAAGCATACCTCAACATAATAGAAGCTATATACGAGAAATATATAGCCAACAGTATATTCAATGAACAAAAACTAAAAGCTTCTGCTTTAAGTTCAGGAATAAGACAGGGTGTCTGTTTTCACCACTTTTATTCAACATAGTACAAGTTCTAGCCACAGCAATCAGACAAGAAAAAGAAATAAAAGGTATCTGAGTTGGAAAGGAAGAGGAAAAACTGTCATTATTTGCAGATGACATGATAGTGTACATAGAAAACCCTATAGTCTCCACCAAAAAACTATTCAAACTAATAAATTAACCTGGAAAAATAGCAGAATATAAAATCAATATTCAGAAATCCAAGGCATTTTTGTACACTAACAATGAAATCACAGAAAGAGAAACTAGAAAAAATATCCCATTTATTATACCAACAAGAAAAATAAAATACCTAGGAATAAACCTAACCAAGAAGGTAAAAGACCTACACTGAGAAAAGTATAGAAAACTGAAGAAAGAAATTAAGGAAGACACAAATAAATGGAAGCATATGCCATATTCATGGATTGGAAGTATTAACATCATTAAAATGTCCATACTACCTGAAGCAATCTATAGATTCAATGCAATTCCTATTAAAATACAAATGGCATACTTCACAAATCAAGAGAAAATATTTCAAAAATTTATATGAAACCAAAAAAGACCCTGAATGGCCTCAGCAACTTTGAAAAAGAAGAACAAAGTAGGAAGTATCACAATACCGGATATCAAACTATACCACAAGGCTACTATAATCAAAATAGTCATGTACTGGCATAAGAACAGACATACAGATCAATGGAAGAGAACAGAGAACCCCCAAATAAACTCAAGTCTCTACAGTCAATTAATGTTTGGCAAAGGAGGCATGAATATACAGTGGAGGAAAAGTATCCTCTTCAATAAATGGTGTTGGGAGAACTGGACTGGTACATGCGGAAAAAAAATGAAATGAGGGCAACTTACAACATACACCAGAATGAACTAAAAATGAATAAAAGACTTAAATATAAGTCCTGATACCATAAAAGTCCTAGCAGAAAATATAGGAAGTAAAATTTCAGATATCACATGTTAGCAATATTTTTGCCAATATATCTCCTAAGGCAAGGGCAATAAAGGAAAAATAAATGGGACTACATTAAACTAAAAAGCTTCACACGGCTAAAGAAACCATCATCAAAATGAAAAGAGAACTAACTATATGGGAGAACATATTTTCCAATGATACATTGGATAAGGTTTAGTCACCAGAATATAGAGAGAACTCATATGACTTAACACCAGGAAGACAAACAGTCCAATTAAAAAATGGGCAATGGGCCTGAATAGACAGTTCTCCAAGGAGTACATACAGAAGGCCCATAGATATACGAAGAGATGCTCAACATCACTAGCCATCAGAGAGATGAAAAAATCCACAGTGAGATATCACCTCATACCTGCCAGAATGGCCATCATTAACAAATCAACAAACAAGTGGTGGTGAGGATGTGGATAAAAGGAAACCCTAGTGCGCTGTTGGTGGGGATGAAGACTGGTGCAGCTACCATGGGAGACAGTATGGAATTTACTTAAAAAACTAAAAATGGAAGTGCCTTTTTTGACCCAGTGATTTCACTGCTGGGAATGTACCCTAAGAATCCTGAATCACTAATTCAAAAGAACATATGCACCCATGTGTTCACAGAAGCTTTATGTATAATAGCCAAATGATAGAAACAGCCTAAGTGCCCACCAGTAGAGGAGCTGATGAAAAAACTGTGGTACATTTACACAATAGGATACTATGCAGCAGAAAGAAAGAAGGAACTTCTACCTTTTGACACAGCATGAATGGAACTGGAGAATATTATGCTAAGTGAAATAAACCAGTTGGTGAAAGAGAAATACCATATGATCTCATCTATAATTATGAGGAGTCTAATGAACAAAATAAAGTAAGGAACAAAATAGAACCACAGACAAGAAAATGTGGAACAGACTGAAATTGACCAGAGGGAGTGGGGAAGGAGGATAATAGTAGAAAGAAGAGGAAGGGACTAGACAAAGAACATGTATGAATGACCGACCCATGGACATGGACAACAACGTGGAAATTGACTGTGGGAGCAGGAGTTGGGATGGGCAGAGGAGGGCAAAGAGGGAAAATTTGGGACATCTGTAATAGAATAACAATAAAAATTATTAAATAAAAAAACAATAAAATTGCAGTTATTCTTACATTATAAAAAAAGAACAACCCCTGGCTGGCGTAGCTCAGTGGATTGAGCGCAGGCTGGGAACCAAAGTGCCCCAGGTTCAATTCCCAGCCAGGGTACATTCCTGGGTTGCAGGCCATAACCCCCAGCAACCGCACATTGATCTCTCTCTCTCTCCCTCCCTCCCTCCCTTCCCTCTCTAAAAATAAATAAATAAAATCTTTAAAAAAAAAAAAGAACAAAAAATCCTTAGTCAATCTGATTCTCTGGCAATGGGAGGGCGGTACTTGAGTTTACTGAAGTGGGTATCAGTTTGGGGAAGGGAAAGGTATAGATGGCAAGTAGGGACTTGACAAATAACTTCATGTGACTTACTGACAAGCATACAAGACCACCTGTCTGAGGCAGCGTAAGATGAAGACAATATTGATAGTGCTTGAAGTCTGGTAAACTGAGTGAGAAAAAATGTAATCACAGAAGAGTGTTTTTACCCAGTTTGCTCTCACACTTGGGTTTGCTGTCTTGCTCCCTACTTAGCAAAATAAAATAGATTATGGAGGATGGTTCTAAGAGAGTTGCCTTTGATGGTTTGCCTTGTTCTTTTTTCTGCTGGTAAGTTTTTCATTGAGGGCTCTGGAAGCTCAGCAGCTCCATGAACTATGTTTTTGGAAGTCCTAGAACTTGGACTTTATGGAATTATGCAAACATTTTCATATATATGTGCATTTCCCCATTTGAATAAACTGCTAGATTCCTTTAAGTGTCTTATTGTTACTGGACAGGACTGGGCCCTGAGAGGGCCTGCCTCAGGCTGGCCAGTAGTGTATGGTTTCTTGACTCTATGTGGGAAAGATTTCACAACAAGAGTCCTGGTGATTTTGAGAGTGTTTGTTAAAACTGGAGACAGTGAAACTGAGGAAGAGCTTAGGGTAGAAGAAGCAACAGGAAAAAGCCTAGGCAGTGCTCTGCTTTGGGTTCCTAGAAACGTTTTTGTAAAGAAGTAAACCAAAGTGGGGCTGCTGTTAGCTCACTGTAAAGTCAGAGAAAAGGGAGCCTTGGACACAGGTTCCCTTGGCAGGTAATCCAGGGAGGACCTGCCACTTCCTGCTGCTCTCAGAATTGCAAGTCTCATGGGGACCTTTAGAGTTTAGGAGAAAGAAAGTAAAAAGTTCATGCTTAAGAAAAGGTGTGGGCATGTTCCTGAGAGAGTTTGTACCAGCATCCTTTGTGTTGAGGGTCTTTATCTTTTTCTGCAGAGTTCTCACTCTGACTTAACCTCTTAGGGGAGGGTTTCAGCAGAATATTCATCAGCTTTCCAGGTGTGTTTTTAATGTGCTGATGCATCAAAATGAATGTATAGGGGAGTTTGGGGTTTTTCTCTGGTTGGCTTCACTGATTTACTTTTTATCTTGGGGCTATCTATTGGGTTTTTTTTTTATTTGTTCCCCTGACTTCCTCTGTCCTTGGGTTTGGCTGGCACAAATGGCACTAATTGGGTCTCTGATCTTTATCTTCCCAACCATGATGATTTAACCTAATTATTCTCCGGTTAGGGAGATGATATATAAACCATTTGATCTTAAGTGTCCTTGGTTGGGGAAGATAAGGTCTTGTGATTCAGTAGCTGTCTATAAGTTATTTGAATTGTTTGGCCTTGTTTGATTATCTTGTCTATTTCCCCATTCTACTAGCCCAGGAATTTTTCTAGCTTCTTACCTCATGTCTCATTATAACCACTGTAAAAGTCATTGCTGTAGGCAAATGCTACCCTGTTGGTCATAATATGTCCTTTTTGGAAAAAAAAAAGCCTCAGCCTCACCCCAGGAGGAACAGTGTGTTTGGACCTTTACTTTCTCAGTTAGTGTGATCGTTAAAATGTGTGCATTGAATAACAGTGTGCCAGGTTTGATAAATATTTATTTTTATTCTCAATAACTATTAGAACTAGGAGTTGTCATCATTTATAAATGACAAACTTGAAGCTTAAAGGGATTAAATTACTTGACCAAAATCCTATGGCTAATAATGAGAGAGCCTAGATTGAAAGGTAAGGCTGTAGGGTTTCAAACTTGATGCTCTTTGATGACATCAAGTTGCTCCTTACTGCAGGTTTGATCACGAACATTACAGCTGCACTTCTTAAATTCTAAGCTGATGTGCAACTCTCTATGAATCTTCTGTGAAATCTTACCAGTATTTTCTAGCCCAAACTAATCTCTTATTTCTCTCTGTATCCTCAAAGCACATTTCGCCTCTATACTAACACCTCTGATCATCTGTTTTGTATTCATAGTTAGTTATGATATGTCTTTTCTCCTCACTAGCTTGTGAATGTTGTAATAATGACAATAACAATAACAGATAGCATTGATTAAAAACTTCCTAAGGGCCAGATATTGTGTTATGTACTTCACTTGTCCCATCTCATTCAGATGTTAGGACACTCTTTTGGTGGCATTATTATTATTTGTGTTGTGTACATGCCTTACACAGACTAAATTAGGGCTTGTACACATGACTAATAAGACTTGAGATTCAAAAAAAAGTATTTGTTCTCAATGTAAATAAAATATATGCAATACTCAATGCTATAAAAATGCTCAAGTTTAGTTAATTTCAAGTTTGTTAACTTGTTGAATTTCCAGATGTGGTTAAACTGTTATTTTGCTTAAAAAAAAACAACAACACTAGGTATTCAAGCACCTATCTTTCTGACTCCAAAAATCAAGCCCTCAATCTCTGTGTCCTCTGCAGATGCTATGTCTTACTCATGTTTGTATCTTCCTCTCAGGGTCCATCATGCTTGGTAATGTTTTCCTCTTTGGAAGACTCTTCATCAATATAAAAAAACAAACAAACTAGCTACAAATATATACAGATATATGAATTAATTGCAAAGCCAATATGTTCAATAAAAAAACAAACAGAAAAAGAATGTATGTGCTGTATGATTCTATGTGAAGTTCAAGAAAAATAAAAACTAATCTATGGTGACAGAAGGTAAAATAGAGTTTATCTTCTGGAAGGGACAGTGACTGTGAAGCAGCATCAGGGGACTTTCACATATAATGAAAATGTTTTATATCTCAATCTGGGAGGTGGTCACATGGGTGTGTACATTGTTTATTAGTTTTACTTTAATAAAGATTATTAAAACTTTTGCCAAATGAGTTCACTTAAATATGAGGTTCAGGAAGCATGGATCACGTCAGTTTGAGGTCACTACCAAGGAAGGTATTGATCATACATCCCCAGCAAATGCCAATGAGGTCCCCCAACTAAGAGAAAAAATACCACTCTACTCAGTTACTAGTGTTCTGATCTTTTCTTTGAGTACTTTCTTCTACTAGGCAAGGATACCCCTTAGTCTCAGGAACTTACTTCTCCAACTAAAGATGTCTTCAGTTCTACTAGTAAAGATGCTCTATTTCTCTCCAGTGTGAGCTTGATAGTCATAATTTAGTTTCCTGAGCTCTGCCTCAATTTGGCTCCCATAAACTCTGTTAAATAAACTACAAAGTTGGGCTGTGGGTATTGGGATAACTTGTATTGATTTTTTTTTCAAGGCCTAATGTAATTGTTTTTCTATAGCCAGCTCTGTCTTTTTTTTTTTTTTTTTTTTTTTTCAGTGAAACGATTCCAGAAACTTACTTTTTTTCTTGCTGAGACAGTGTACTGGCAACCTAACTTCAGGTGGTAGTGTCATTGCAGCCACTGACTCTGGCCCTTCCCTGACATTCACCCTTTTTTGGTTGGTCTTGCCATCCTGATGCAAAAGAATGAGACCTACTTACATAGTGCTATCCACTTTTCCCAGCCATAATTTTAGACAAAAAGCACTAGGTTGTTTGATATAAGTTTTGTACTCCACTTCTTTAATTTATTATTTAATGTTTCTTGCTAGGTTGCTGATATAGTTCAAGTTGTTTTCTAGTTTAAAAAATTATGGTAAAATCATGTAACATAAAATTTATCCTATTAATCATTTTAAGTGTACCATTTAGTGACATTGAATACATTCACATTGTTGTGTAGTCATCACCACCATCCATTTCGAGAGCTATTCATCATGGGAACTGAAACTCTGTACACATTTAACAATAATTGCTGATTTTCCTTCACATTGTGTGTATAGACGATTTTTAAATAATTGTTTTATTGTTGTTCAATTACAGCTGTCTGCATTTCCCCCCAACCACTCCCCCGTCACCCCAGCCAAACCCACCTGCCACTCCTTGCTTGCATCATCCCCTCTGGTTTTGTCCATGTGTCCTGGACACAGTAGTTCCTGAAAACCCTTCCCCACATTATCCCCTCCCACCTCCCCCCTCATCAATATCAAAATGTTCTTAATTTCTATGTCTTTGGTTATATTTTGCTTGCTTTTTCCTTTTGTTGATTAGGTTCCAGTTAAAGGTGAGATCACATGGTATTTGTCTTTCATTGCCTGGCTTATTTCACTTAGCATGATGCTCTCCAGATCCATCCATGCTGTCACAAAGTGTAGGAGCTCCTTCTTTCTTTCTGCTGTGGAGTATTCCATTGTGTAAATGTACCATTGTTTTTTGATCCACTCATTTACTGATGGGCACTTAGGTTGCCTCCAGAGCACTTGGCTATTGTAAATTGTGCCGCTATGAACATTGGGGTGCATAGGTTCTTTTGGATTGGAGTTTCAGGGCTCTTAGGGTATAATCCCAGCAGTGGAACTGCCGGGTCAAAAGGCAGTTCCATTTTTAGTTTTCTGAGGACATTCCCTACTGTTTTCCACAGTGGCTGCACCAGTCTGCATTCCCACCAACACTATACTAGGGTTCTCTTTTTTCACACCCTCTCCAACATTTGTTTGTTGATTTGTTTATGAAGTCCATTCTCACCAGTGTGAGGTGGACTCTCACTGTGGTTTTAATTTGCATCTTTCTGATGGCTAGTGATGTTGAACATCTCTTCATATATCTATGGGCCCTGTGTATGTCCTCCTTGGAAAACTGTCTGTTCAGGTCTTTTGACCATTTTTTAATTTTTTTTGTCTTCCTGGAGTAGAGTCATGCGAGTTCTTTATATATTTTGGAGATCAAACCATGGTCCGAGGTGTCATTGGCAAATATGTTTCCCATAGAGTTGGTTCTCTTCATTTTAATGCTGTTTTCTTTGGCCATGCAGAAGCTTTTTAATTTGATGAGGTCCCATTTGTTTATTCTTTCCTTTATGTCCCTTGCTTTAGGGGATGTATCAGTGAAGATGTTGCTCTGTGGAATATCTGAGATTTTCCTGCCAATGTTTTCCTCTAGGACTTTTATGGTGTCATGACTTCTATTTAAGTCTTTTTCCACCTTGAATTTGTTTTGTGTATGGTGCAAGTTGGTGATCGGGTTTCATTTTTTTGCCTCTAAAGGCATGTATCTGTCCAGATCTCCCAACACCATTTGTTGAAGAGGCTATTTTTAGTACATTTTATGCTTCTCCTTTTGTCAAATATTAATTGACAATAGACACTTGGGTTCATTTCCGGGCTCTCTATTCTGTTCCATTGACCTATGTGTCTATTCTGCTAGTACCAGGCTGTTTTGATTACAGTGGCCTTGTAATACAGTTTGATGTCAGGTACTGTGATTCCTCCTACTTTGTTCTTCTTTCTCAAAATTGCTGCAGCTGTTCAGGGTCGTTTATGCTTCCTTATAAATTTTTGAAATGTTTGTTTTATATCTGTGAAATATGTCATTGGCATTTTAATAGGGATTACATTGAATCTATAAATTTCTTTGGGTAGTATGGCCATTTTGATGATGTTAATTCTTCCAATCCATGAGCATGTACCATGCTTCTATTTGTTTTGTCTTCCTTAATTTCTTTCTTCAATGTTTTGTAGTTTTCTGAGTACAGGTCTTTTACCTCCTTGGTTAGGTTTATTTCTAGGTATTTTATTTTTCTTGTTGTTATTTCAAATGGGATGTCTTCCCCTGGGTTCTGTTTCTGATATTTCATTGTTGGTGCACAATAATGCCTTTGATTTCTGAATATTGACTTTGTATCCTGCTGTTTTGCCAAATTCACTTATTAGGTTGAGTAGTTTTTTTTGGCAGAATCTATAGTATTTTCTGTGTACACTATCATGTCATCTGCAAACAGTGACAGTTTTGCTTCCTCCTTTCCAGTTTGGATGCCTTTCATTTCTTTTTCTTGTCCGATTGCTGTGGCTAGGACTTCCAATACCATGTTGAATAGGAGTGGTGAAAGCAGGCATCCTTGTTTTGTTCCTGATCTAAGTGGGAAAGCTCTAACTTTTCCCAATTGGTTATCATGTTGGCTGTAGGTCTCTCATATATGACCTTTATTATGTTGAGGGATGCTCCCTCTATTCCCACTTTGCTAAATGTTTTTATCATAAGTGGGTGCTATATCTTATCAAATGCTTTTTCTGCATCTATGGATATGATCATGTGATTTTTATTTTTGTTTTGTTTATGTGGTGTATTACGTTTATTTATTTGCAAATATTATATCATCCTTGCATCCCTGGGATGAACCCCATTTGATTGTAGTGTATGATTTTTTCTTAATGCATTGCTAGATACAGTTTGTCAACATTTTGTTGAGGATTTTAGTGTCTATGTTCATCAGCGATATTGACCTGAAGTTTTCTTTCTTTGTTATGTCTTTATCTGGTTTTTGGATTAGGATGATACTGGCTTCATAAAAAAAAAAGTTTGGGAGTCTTCCATATTCTTGAATTTTTTCATATAATCTATGAAGGGTAAGGGTTAGCTCTTCCTTAAATGCTTTGTAAAATTCTCCTATGAAATCATCTGGTCCAGGGCTTTTGTGTGTTGGAAGGTTTTTATTAGTGTTTCAATTTCATCAGCTGTTATTGGTCTGTTCAGGCTTTCTGCTTTTTCTTCATTCAGTTTTGGAAAATTATATTTTCTAAGAATTTGTCCATTTCATCTAGTTTCTCAAATTTTTTGGCATATAGTTCTTCATAATAATTTCTTACAATCCTTTGTATTTCTGTGGTGTGAGTTGTAATCTCTCCTCTTTCATTTCTGATCATGCTTATTTGGGTCCTCTATCTTTTTTTTATCACGAGTCTGCTTAGAGGATTGTTGATTTTCTTTATCTTTTCAAAGAAAAAGCTCCTGGATTTATTGATCCTTAGAATTGTGCTTTTAGTTTCTATGTCATTTAATTCTGTTCTGATCTTTGTTATTTCCTTCCTTCTACTTGCTCTGGGCTGTCTTTGCTGTTGTTCCTCAAGTTCTTGTAAGTGTAGGGTTAGGTCATTTATTTGAAATGCCTGTATCTTTTTTAGGTAGGCCTGTATCACTATGAACTTCTGTCTCAAGACTGCCTTTGCTGTGTCCCTTAAGTTTTGGGTTGTTGTGAATTCATTTTCATTTGTTTCCAGAAACTTTTTGATTCCTTCCTTAATCTCATTCTTAACCCATTCATTGTTTAATAGCATGCTATTCAATTTCCATGAGTTTGAGTGTTTGGGATTTTTTTTCCTTGAGGTTGGTTTCTACTTTCAGGCCTATGTGGTTGGAGAAAATACTTGATATGTTTTCAATTTTTTTTTAATTTATTGAGGCTTGTTTGAGTTCAATCATGTGGTCTATCTTTGAAAATGTTCCTGTGCATTTGAATAGAATGTGTATGTTGCTTCTTTGGGATGAAATGCTCTGTATATATCAGTTAAGTCCATTTCATCTAGGACATTGTTAAATGCTTCAATATCTTTGTTGATATTATGTTTGAAATATCTATCCATTTTTGACAGTGGGTGTTAAAATCCCCTACTATTATTGTGTTGCTGTCAATATCTTTCTTGAAGTTCCTCAAGATTTTATTTATGTATTTGCCTGCTCCTATGTTGAGTGCATATATATTTACAATGTTTATGTCTTCTTGACAGATTCTTCCCTTGAGTATTATGAAATGAAAGTGACCTTCTGGGCCTCTTTTAATGGCTCTTTTTTTGGAGTCAATTTTATCTGATATGAGTATTGCTACCCTGGCTTTTTTTTTTTTTTTCCTGTCCATTTGCTTGGAATATTTGTTTCCAGCCCTTCACTTTCAGTCTGTGTAAGTCTTTTGTTCTGAGGTGGGTCTCTTGTAGGCAGCATACATGTGAATCATGCTTTCTAATCCATTCTGCTATTCTGTGTCTTTTGATTGGGGTATTTAATCCATTTGCATAATGTTATTATTGATAGGTACTTATTCATTGCCATTTCTCATACCAGTGTTCCTCTCTCTCTCACTGTTTTTCTTCCTGCTCTTAAAGCAAACCCTTTAGCATGTCTTGCAGAGCTGGTTTGGAGGAGATATATTCTTTGAAGCTTCTTTTGTCTGAAAAGATTCTTATTTGGCCTTCTATTTTAATTGAGACATTTAATTTTTTTTCCTTGCTGGATAAAGTCGTCTTAGCTGCAGGTCTTTTGTTTTTATTACTTGGAATGTTCCTTGCCATTCCCTTCTGGCTTGGAGCGTTTCCACTGAGAAGTCATCTGCTAGTCTTATGGGGGCTCCCTCATATGTTACTTCCTGTTTTTCCCTTGGTGCCTTTAGGATTCTCTCTTTGTCTTGAAATTTTGCCATTTTAATTATGATGCGTCTTGAAGTGGGCCTCTTTGGGTTCCTCTTGATTGGGACTCTCTGTGTTTCTTGGATTTGTGTGACTTTTTCTCTCATCAAATTAGGGAAGTTTTCCATCATTACTTTTTCAAATAGGTTTTCTATCCCTTGCTCTTCTTCTTCTCCTTCTGGTATCCCTATTATATGGATATTATTATGTTTCATGTTGTTTTGCATTTCTCTCAACCCCTCTTCATTCCTTCTGAGTCTCTTTTCCTTTTCTTGCTCTTTCTGGGTGTTTTCTTCTACTTTGTCCTGTAGCTCGCTGGTCTGATTTTTCTGCTTCATCAATCCTGCTTTTGATTCCTTCTATTGTGTTCTTCAGTTCAGAAATTGTATTTTTCATTTCCTCTTGGCCCTTGTTTTAGCTTCTCTTTCCATTTTTATGTTGATATAGTTTGCAGTGAGTTCATTGTAATTTCCCTGTAGTTTTTAGTAATTCTCTGTGAACTCATTGAGCTTCCTAATAAGCAATGATTTGAACTCAATATCTGATAGTTGACTTGTCTCTATTTCATTTAGCATTCTTTTTGAGGCTTCCTCCTTTCCTTTCATTTAGGGATTGTTTCTTTGTCTTCCCATTGTTTGTTTTTGTTCATTGCAGGGGGGAGGCAAAATGGTTTAATACAGTGGGAATTTATTCTATGGTATATAAAGTACTAATCCATAGAGAAGAGATAGGAAATCCTTTAGATATGTATAATGTTAACCATGATATTTCTCCCAACTAACCACTTTTGGGGTGGAAAAGAGATAAGACTCTTGTTGTGGGGGGAGGTTGTGAATTGGATCTAGAAAGCAGTGAGCTTGTGGGAGGTCAGATTATGAGGTAAAGGGAGAGTAAAAGATAACAAATAGGCGTAGTGTGTGAGAATAAAGTTAACCACAACAGTATTGAAGTTCCAGAAACAATGAAGTGAAATGAGGTCTGGGGTGGTGCTGTGTATTATTTGCAATGGTATGGAACTGCAATTATTTAAAACAGTAGTGGAGCAAGAATCATGTGATAGAATCTATGTGATCTAAATAAGAATAATAGGAAGTACAGGATGTAGAGTGGTGTGCTATTGGAACACAAGTGAAGTGAAAGATGGAAAATTAAAAATTCACTGTGAAAGAGAGAACAAGGGAAACCAGCCAAACAATACAGTTTAACAAATCAAGCAAAGAAGACTAAACAGAAAGAAGAGAAATAAAAAATACTAATGAAATAAAATATATAAAAACAATGAAAAAATAATAATACAAATATACAATAACTTGCAAATTCTCTGGAGTAGCAATGTGAAATTTGTCTCAGTGTCACAGTTGTTAGGATGACCCCTCTTTGGGTCTAACTCTGGTCCTTTCATAGCTCCAGATTTTATTGTCTCACTTGTGGGAATAAAAAAAAAGGGAAAAAAAAGGAAGGAAGGAAGAAGGGATTAAAAAAGAAAGAGAAAGGAAGGAAAAAGGAATAAAAAAGTGAAGAAAGAAAGGAAGAAAGAATTAAAAATAAAGTTCTTTAAAAAAGGAAGAAGGAATTAAAAAAGAAAGAAATGAAAGAAAGAAAAAGGAATAAAAAAGGAAAGAAAGGAAGAAGAAATTTAAAAAAGCAAAAGGCAAAAAGCAAGAAGAAAATAAATTAAAAAAGAAAAAAAAAGGAAACCTCCTGCTGGCTTTAAATAAGCCAAACCAGTTCTGCTGGTCTTCCTGGCTGCAGCAAGCTGAGTAGGAATTGCTGGGGTTGGGTGTGAGGTGTTTCTGGGTGGGCAAGGGGAGGGGGAGCTCCATGCAGAGAGCCTCACCTGCTTGGGTGGGACCCTCAGCTGCTGGACTGTGGGTTCCGGCGTGGATGTGCACTCTCCCTGGGGCTGCTGGCATGAGTGCCTGGCCTCCTCTGTTGGGGCTGGATGGGCAGCTGTTGGGCCACAGGTTTGGCGAGCACTGGGGTTTCAGGTGTGATCATATAGCCACTGCAGTGGCAGCCAGAGCTGGGTGGGGGTCGGCTGGGTTGGTGGTGCATCTCTGGGATCATTGGTACAGCTAGGTGCCCTCTGCCACTGGGGCCGGGTTTAGGGGCACAGTCCTGGTCCTGGCCACTGAGGTGGGGCCAAGGCTGAGGCTGAGGAGTCTGCTTGGGTACAGCTGGGGTAGATGGGGGTGGCTTCCTGGAGAAAATTCCCCAAACAGCCACTGACTGCCTGTTTTTTTCTTTCTGTTTTTGAAAAATTCCTCCTGTTCAAGCCTGCTGCTCCATACAAGGGCCTGGCCTCTCAAATAGCCCAACTATCCAACCAGACTGGGGACTGACCAGGTCAGGGCCCCTCACAGCCCAACTCTTCCCAGCCTGCATCCACATTCTCAGCGGGTGCACACAGCCCCTGTGTGTTTGCCATTTTGTCCTTATTCCCCTACTGTGGCTTCAAGCATCCAGGTCCCTCCTGGTGCTGCTCAAACCTTGTTTGGCAGGGGAGGGAGCCATTGACCTGGCTCTCTCCCAAGAATCTTGTGGCAGACTTGGCAGGCACCAAGCCTGGGGCTGCAGCCACTCTAGTCCCTGTGCTGGTCATGGGGACCTTATTGTCCCAAAGCCATTCTCCTTACCATCTGATTTTTCAATGTCCTCTATGATTTTGGCCTCCAATCTTCAAATATGCTGAGATACCATTTGCTGTTCACTCTGTTCCTCGGAAGATCAGCTAGGTATCCCACCTGTGCACAGGGGGAAGTGGACTCTGCTCCCACCTATCTCAGCCACCATTGTAAACCACTTTTTGTTTATCCATTCAATCATTAGTGGACACTTAGGTTGCTTCCACCTTTTGGATATTGTAAATAATGCTGCTATAGATGCAGTGTACAAATGCGTGTTGAAATCCTTGCTTTTAGTTGTTTTGGATATATAGCAAGAAGTGGAATTTCTGGAGCATATGGTAATTCTACTTTTAATTTTTTGACCTACCATAATGTTTTCCATAGCAGCTGCACTATTTCACATTTCCACCTATGGTGCATAAGGGTTTCTATTTCTCACTTCCTTGCCAGCTCTTTTTTTTCCTCCCTCCCTCCCTTCCTCCCTTCCTCCCTTTATTTCATTTTTTTCTTTCTGATAGCAATTCTACTGAGGTGGTATCTCATTGCTGTTTCAGTTTGCACTTCCCTAACGATTAGTGATGCTGAACATCTCTCTTCATGCTCTTTGTGTATCTATTCATCATTTGTATATCTTCTTTGGAGAAATGTTTATTCTAGTTCTTTGCCCATTTTTTAATCAGATTATAAGAGTTCTTTATATCCTAGGAAAGTTGTGGTTTTTTAATATTATCTAATTTAATCCTCATATTACTATGGACAGAAGTATCATTGACTCTACTTTACAGCTGAGAACCCTGAAATACAGAGAGAGAAATTAACTTATAATTAATTCCCTAATCAAACATTTATTGATCACTCACTATGAGTCTGATATTACTGAAAGTAATGAGGATACAACAGTGAGAAAAAACACTGACAAAAATCCTTGCCCTTCTACAGCATGCATTCCAGTGTGGAGACATACAATAAACAAGAACATCAAATATAGAACACATTATGTTTAGAGAACTTCCTTTAACCATTTTTAAAGAGTAGATCTGCGCAGGTTCGATTCCCAGTCAGGGTACATGCCTGGGTTGCAGGCCATGACCCCCAGCAACTGCACATTGATGTATCTCTCTTTCTCTCTTTCTCCCTCCCTTCCCTCTCTAAAAATAAATAAATTTAAAAAATTTAAAAAAATAGTAGATCTGCTGGCAACAAATTCTCTCAGCAGGAATGGGAAGGGTAACTCATTACTACTAGATTTGGGTAGAAGGCTAGGCTCCCTACATGGTATCAACTAAAAACATGATAGGTAGGAGGACTCATTACTATCCTTGGGGAATTAAAATGCTGACCTTCTTCTCAGGCCTCTCTGATGTCACCCTCATGTCGTAGTTGGGGCCCTTCATTACTGTCTGGAGAGGGTGAGTTCTAAGCTTTTCATTTGATCTTTGCTGATATGGGTGGGCAGTGGGCACAGTTGTTTATAATGGTGTTAAACATCAGTATAATAGTTATTTTCTAAGTTTTCTGTTATGGTGGGCTGTCCCTTTCCTGTTCCTTTGACTAGAAAGAGCAGGCTTTTTAGGTCTGTGCCCTTTGGTGTTTCAGATAGGTGGCATCTTCCTGGGATATTTGTGGCAAAAGGAAACTCCAGGGAACTGTCAACCATGTTACCCTAGTCTTGAGGTCTCTTGCAACCTGACTTCTTTTTTCTGCCTTTTGAACTTATGTTTGTTTTATGTATAATGTCAAGAATTTTCAGTTGTACTTCACAGCAGAATTACAGAAAATATGTCTACTCCATCCTCCTGAAAATGGAAGTCCCTCTGTAATTTTAGGAATATTAACTTACTTAAATAATTGCAATATGGCTTCTTGGTAAGATGGTGGAGTAGGTAAATCCTATGCTCACTTCCTCAAACAATCACATCAAAATTATAACTGAACTACAGAACAACCATCTTTGAGAACCACCTGAAGTCCAGCTGTATAGAACTTGTATAACTAAAGATATATAGAAGAAATCACACAAAGAGTAAAGAAAATAACTATATATAAATTAAAATACTAGCGCTATAATTATGAACAAACTCAGCTTAAGTAACTTGCTCAAGAGGCTGTGTTCTGACCTAATACCATATAGCTAATATGACTTTGATGCAGACCCTGGCTCATGGGGTCTGCCACATTGTGCATGAGGCACGAGAAATTCACACAGACTACTGACTCCTGTGGAGGAAAAGGGACAGCATGGCTTTTCTCTCAAGAGGAGAAAAGCTTTGGCCCTTGCCATGACTGGCCTTTATTTCTTTTGGGGGCACATTAAGTGATGGTCCTCATTTACTATGCTTTAGGTGGTTACCCTTACAGAAAACAAAGGAGACGATGCCGCTAATCACATCACAGAAGGAAGATATTTGCAAATGCAAAGGGAAAAGTGGTTGAACCAGTTACACTCCATACTGGGGGGGTTTAGCATAGATTTTAGGAAGTTACAGTAGGCACTTGCTGCCTCAATTCAGGGTGAGGGAGTTTTAGCAAAAGCAAGTCTCAAAGCGTCCTAGGTACAATGCAGGCCTGATTCCCTACGGGAGAACCTATCTGTGGGCATGTGTCCTGTCTGGGCCCCCACCACGCAGAATGGTCTCCCATAAGACCTCACCATGCTTTTTTGCCAATAATAATACATGCATTTATGGAACTCCACTGCAGTCCTGTCACTGTCTCAGTTGCCTTCATATACTGCGTAGTCAGGTACTTATTTATTTATTTATTTATTTATTCTCTCTAATAAGTCTTATATCTACTTTTTGCTAGCCTTGTATGCCCTTGCTGTGATCTCTTAATGGTCTGCATTAGAATGATCTTGTTTTTATGATGGGACCTTGCTGTTAATGCCCTATGCTGACAGCTAACATATGCCCTCACATGGGTAAAGAATGAGGCTTCATGGAAATGTGGTTAATACACAACAGAATTTGACCCTCTGATGTTACATATTTTATACAATATCTCTTTTGTCTCTTTTAATCAAAGAGTTCTTTTGGATTTGTTACCCAGAAGCCAGCAGGCATTGGAGCCCACATCTGTGAACAATCCAGCCCTTCTCCTTTTTTTGGTTGGGTATCAACAAAACCACATGGAAAGACTGTGGCTTTGACATGGACCCACTGAGTGAAATGGCCAGCAGGTGGCCTAAAGCATTTATCTACCTGTCTGATGTACTGAAAATTACATTTTGAATAAGAATGCTTAATATTTTATTGGTTTAGACATTATCTTACAGTGCAATGGGGGAAAAGAGAGAACCTTTTCTCTGTGACTGTTATTATGGAGACATTTCTGATGTGTATTTGAGAGAGAGAAACTAATTTAAGTGCTCACTGGAGCTGTTTGGGCCTTACTTGTGAATAAAACATGCCATGTAATTGCAGCAGCACAGCCAACACACATGTATATGTAGAATTGATGCTTATTATCTTGTCAATTAACACAAAAGTAAACAGGATTGTAGGCTTTGTTATTGTTAATAATCTACCACTCACTAAGAGGGTTTAGAATCTCTTTGGTTAATCCACAGGTTTTTAATTTAGAATCGTAATGCCCAGCTTCATAAAATATGCTTAAAGAGGCTTAACAGAAAGCTAGAAGAAATTGTTTACCCTGATGAGATAATGCTCATTTGCACTTTCCCTGAAATGGTAGCTTATGTGGGGAAAAAGCTTGATTTCAAAGTATGTTTGTATATACACAGATGCACACACACACACACACATATATATACATACTCACACATACACACACAGATAACTTCTTTCAATACATTATGTTTAGAGAGCTTCCTTTTTAAGTATTTTTATTGATTATGCTATTACAGTTTTCCCAGTTTTCCCTCCTCTATCCCCCCTCCACGCTGTGCCCACAACCCTCTAGAATCCCCCCACCCCTGCTCAGTTCATGTCCATGGGTTGTACATATAAGTTCTTTGTGTTCTCTTTTTCCTATACCAGTTTTTATCTTTCCCCATCTATTTTATGCCTACTAATTACACTTCTTTCCTATACCTTTTCCCCGCTATTCCTCCCCCACTCCCCCACTGAAAACCCTCTATGTGATGTCCATTTCTCTGATTCTGGTCCTGTTCTAGTTGTTTGCTTAGTTTTTATTTTCATTGTTTTTCTTTTCTTTTAGGTTCATATGTTGATAATTGTGAGTTTGTTGTCATTTTATTGTTTATATTTTTGATCTGCTTTTTCTTAGATAAGTCCCTTTAACATTTCATATAATAAGGGCTTGGTGACAATGAACTCCTTTAAGTTCAGCTTATCTGGGAAGCACTTATCTGCCCTTCCATTCTAAATGAAAGCTGTGCTGTATAGAGTAATCATGGATATAGGTCCTTGCCTTTCATGACTTGAAATACTTCTTTCCAGTCCCTTCTTGCCTATAAGGTTTCTTTTGAGAAATCAGCTGATAGCCTTATGGGCACTCCTTTGGAAGTAACTCTCTCTTTCTTGCTGCTTTTAATATTCTCTCCTTATCTTTAATCTTAGGTAGTTTAATGATGATGTGCCTTGGTGTGTTCCTCTTTGGGACTCTGAGCTTCCTGGAATTCCAGGAAGTCTATTTCCTTTGCCAGATTAGGGAAGTTTTCCTTCATTATTTGTTCAAATAAGTTTTCAACTTCTTGCTGTTGTTATTCTCCTTCAGGCACCCTTATCATTTGGATATTGGAACGTTTCAGGTTGTCTCCAAGGTTTGTAAGTCTTCACTTTTTTTTTGAATTCCTGTTTCTTCATTCTGTTCTGGTTGGATGTTTATTTTTCCCTTTTGTTCCAAATCATTGCTTTGAGTTCTGGTTTCCTTCCTGTCACTGTTGGTTCCCTGATTATTTTGCTTTATTTCATTTTGGGTATCTTTCATTTGTTTTTTCATTTTTCAGCCAACCTCAATTAGTTCTGTGAGCATTTTGATTACCAGGGCTTTAAATCCTCCATTAGATATGTTGGCTATCTCCTCATTGCTTAGGTCTCTTTCTGAAGTTTTGCTCTGTTCTTTCATTTGGGCCATATTTCTTTGTGTTGGTGTACCTGTTAAGTTGTAAGGGGGCAGGGCCTTAGGTATTCACCAGGGCAGGGCAACCAACCCTCTTTGCTGTACTGCGGTGCTGCCTGTGCAGGAGGGGCCAGAGAGGGAACAATGCAGTTTACCTGCTTGACTCTAGCCCACTTTCTAACTCTCATGTGAGACTGGGAGTTTCTCCCACCAGGGCAACCACCATAATCCACCATCAACTATGAGTCTCAGTTTCACCATCAGCCAGCCGCACCCACACAGTCTACCACCTCGCCATGGTTTTCTTAGCTGGCCCCACTGCATGGCCTTGCCTTGGGTTCTTACCAGTCTGGTTGTTCTGGTTGATTTTTTCCTTAGTTCCTTTGTTGTTGGAGTTCCATGCAGTTTGATTTTCTGGTGCTTCTAGTTGTTTATTGATTTTAGATTGGTTGTTTTCCACCTTTTGGTTGTGCGAAGAAGAGAAGGGTTTCTACCTACGCCTCCATCTTGGCTGGAAGAGAGCTTCCTTTGAATATATGTATATATATATTAAAACTTTTAATTTGTTTTTGAATAAATAACACATTTTCACAGTTTAACCCAATAATAGGCATAGGGTGAAGAAATATCTTTCAAATCCTGCACCCCATCTACCCAGTTCCTTCCTCTCCCCTATTCCGAATTAGTTATAAAATCTGATGTTTTTCTTAAGAAAATTTCATGCATAGTTTTCATATAGTATCAAGATGCTCTTAAGTCATTTAGGGCACTAGGCTCAGAATAAAAGAAGGCATAAATATCTAAGTACCACACCAGGTATTCAGTAGAGACATGAGTGACGAGTAATGGTTTCTCTCCCTTACTCTCTACTGTGGATCTCTCTGGAGCTGTGTGCCTGTTGTCTGACTTGTAAAGAGCCACTTTCTGTGTTTCTCCAAGGGAGAGAACTACCAGAACTGCTAAGCTCAATAATTGGGAGTACTGGGGGGCCTGGCTATTGTCCTGGTGAAATTAGTGCTTTGCTGTCCCTTCCTCCAACCTGATGACTATTCCTTTTCTTGCTGCTCTGTTTAACTTTCCTCTTATCCCCCCTGGGTAAAGGAGTCCTCAGCCTTCACCCAGATCATTATGTTTCTCATCTATGTCTCCAGTACATGACTTTCAAGCCCAGTGGAAATTTTTTTCTATCCTGGTGTCCAAGTTTGAGGCTCCTCTGCAATGAAGAAGTAAAAATGGTCTGATATAAATCTCCATTGGTGTTCCTGTGTTAAAGGGAATGTGATTTAACCTGGAGAGACTTGCAATCCCAGAATACTAGCAAGATCTATTTTTAAAAAACTTTCGTTTTTTCTCTATTTGAAGCACATCCTGCTTCAAATATGTGTGCATATGGGGTTTAAAAATATTGTGTTGGTAAAATTGGCCTTTTAACACTCAAAACAGCTGGCAATACATCTTCCTACTGGCATGCTTGAAACTGGACAGATTCAAATAAAGATACCAAGTTGTAAACAGAAATATCCAATCTGGAGCCCAGTAGAGATATTAATACATAGAAGAATCTATTTGGAGGATTCTAATTTCCCTAACAAAATATACTTCCTCTTGAGCTCTGACTTAGGAAAGTGGGGCATCAGCAAGTTGCCTTGAACTCTTCAGCACCTGTCATGATGATAAATTGTTACATGGCACATATGTTGGAGTAAATCCTACTATCAATTTGAAGTTGTTAAGTCATTTGTAGGTTTCAGGGAGCACAGACTGCCTCAAAATAGCAGCCAAATAACCTCTACCTACATGGATCAACAAGAATTCTAGTATATTTCATCTACTCTGAGATTTCTTCTTCAAACATTTAATTTAGAATGTATCACTTTTGGGAGGAACATGAGGACACATTTTGGAACCATTTCTTCATAGTTGCATGAGTTGATGTGTCCCCCTGTGTTCTTTCTAAAACTAACACGTACTAAATTAGATATTTGATATTCAGTAACCAACACTAGCTGGGTATACTAGGCACTGTATCAAGGGCTGAGGGCTACAGATAGGGTCCCCACTCTCATAATGCTTGCATTTTAGCAGTGGAGACAGACAATAAATAAACATGAAAATTACTGACTGTGATAAAGAAATTGGATATGAAATTATGGAGTAGCATGGTGTGTCATGTTTAGGTGGGGAGCACTTTGAGGCTGGAGGATCAGGGATGGCCTCTCTGATGACATTTCAGCTGATTCCTAAGCAAGTAAATAGTCCTTCGCAGTCAACTGAAATCCTGGAGAAGAGCCTTCCAGGCAAAGGGAAGAGCATGTAGTGTGAAAAGGCAGCCCTTGGGCTGGGGCACAATAATGAGGAGCTGAGGGGTGGCTTTATCTGCCACACCTGGTGGGTTGAGGTTTATCCTGGGGGTTGTGGGGAGCTATGGAAAAGATTCAGAAAGTGGAGGATGATTAAGGTGAAAAATGAATTAGGCTGGTGTAAGGACAGGCTAGATTAAAGACTGCTGAAAGGGTTGATCTTTGATAAGAATCAGAAGTGGGAGAGAATACGGGAATGAATTTTATACCCTTCTCCAGAGAGACCCTATAGGATGTGGGGATATCCCTTCTGAAGAAGTGACTAAAATGACTCCTCTGTAGTTGGCTTGGCTAATTAACTACGGAATTGTTAGAAAGTCTCTGCCATTTCTACAAGCAGATAAAACAGAGAGAATAACAGACAGGGTGAGAGATGGGGAAGTAAAGGAAAGAAGAAAGGTAGGCAAATTGGGCTGAAAGGCCTCAGGGTCTTTCATGGAGACACCGGGATTCAGAAGATTAAAATGTTGACAGTTTCTCCTGATCTCCATAAGAGGCCTGAGCTGGAGACGGATTTCAGAACTCATTCATTCATTACTTCAGAATTTATTTATTTTATTTTTCCTATCTTTTATTTTTTAATTTTAATTTTATTTTTTTTTTAATTTTTAAAAATATGTTTTTATTGTTGTTCAAGTACAGTTGTCTCGATTTTCCTGCCACCACTTTCCCTGGACCCACCCACCCCCACCTCTTACCTTTAATCCTATCCCCCTTTGGCTTTGTCCATGGGTCCTTTATACATGTTCCTTGACAACTCTTCCCCTTCTTTCCATCATTATCTCCCTTCCTCCTCCCCTCTGATTATTATCAGTTAATTCTTTATTTCAATGCCTCTGGTTATATTTTGCTTGTTGTTTGTTTTGTTGATTAAGTCCCACTCATAGGTGAGATCATGTGATATTTGTCTTCCACCACCTGGCTTATTTTACTTAGCATGATGCTCTTGAGATCCATCTAAGCTGTCACAAAAGGTAGGGGCTCCTTCTTTCTTTCTGCTGTGTAATATTCCATTGTGTAAATGTACCATTGATTTTTGATCCACTCATTTACTGATGGGCACTTACGTTGCTTCCAGCACTTGGCTATTGTACATTGTGCTGCTATGAACATTGGCGTACATAGGTTCTTTTGAATTGATGTTTCAGGATTCTTATAGTGTAATCCCAGCAGTGGAATTGCTGGGTCAAAAGGCAGTTCCATTTTTAGTTTTCTGAGGACATTCCCTACTGTTTTCCACAGTGGCTGCACCAGTCTGCATTCCTACCAACAGTGTATCTTGGTTCCTTTTCTCCACAACCTTGTCAGAATTTGTTGTTCATTGATTTGGGTATGATGGCCATTCTGACTATTGTAAAGGGGTATCTCATAATGGTTTTAATTTGCATCTCTCTGATGGCTAGTGATGCTGAGAAACCTTTCATATGTGTCCGGATCCTCTGTATGTCCTCCTTGGAAAAGTGCCTGTTCAGGTCCTTTGCCCATTTTTTATTTGGATTATTTATCTTCCTGAAGTGGAGTCATGTGAGTTCTTTATCCATTTTGGAGATCAAACCCTTGTCTGAGGTATCATTGGAAAATACACTTTCCTCTATTGTTGGTTCCCCTTTCATTTTGCTGATGTGTTCTTTTGCCATGCAGAAGCTTTTAATTTTGATGAGATCCCAATTGTTTATTCTTTCCTTTATGTACCTTGCTCTATGGGACATATCAGTGAAAATATTGCTGTGTGGGATATCTGAGATTTTCTTGCCTATGTTCCCTGGCCTTTTATGGTATCATGACTTATATTTCAGTCTTTTATCCATCTTGAGATTTTTTTTTGTGTGTATGGGATAAATTGGTGGCCGACTTTCATTTTTTTGCATGTAGCTGTCCAGATCTCCCAAAACCAAAACTGAAGAAAAGGGAAGAGTCCAAAACTTTTTTTATGAAGCCAGTATCAATCTAATCCCAAAACCAGATAAAGACACAACAAAGAACAAAAGCTACAGGCCAATATTGCTGATGAACTGAGACACTAAAACCCTCAACAAAATATTGGCAAACCACATCCAACAATACATTAAAAAGACCATACACCATGATCAAATGGGATTCATCCCAGGCATGTGAGGATGGTATATATTCACAAATCAATAAACTTAATATATCACATAAACAAAAGGAGAAGCAAACATCACATCATCATATCAATAGATGCAGAAAAAGCATGTAATAAAGTATAGCACCCATTTATGAAAACACTCAACAAAATGGTAGTAGAGGGAGTATACCTCAACATAATAAAGGCTATATACAAGAAATGTACAGCCAACATCATACTCAATGGGCAAAAACTAAAAGCTTTCCTAATAAGATCAGGAAGAAGACAAGGATGTTCACTTTCATCACTTCTATTCAACATAGTATTGGAAGTCCTAGCCACAGCAATCAGACAAAAAAAAAAAAAAAAAAAGAAAAGGCATCCAAATTGGAAAGGAGGAGTTAAAACTTTCACTGTTTGCAGATGACATGATAGTGTACACAGAAATTCCTATCAAAAACCTACTCAACCTAACAAAGTATTTTAATTTGCTAGAGCATTTTAACAGGGAATGTGATAAACTACCTGACTGGGAACATTGTCAAAGTTGACATCTGATTATATGACCATTGAAAATCATCAATTACCACATTTTAGTTCTATAGGCTGGATCGTTCTGTAACAGAATAGTTAATACTATAGAGAATAATGATCAATTTTGATTATTATTTTCAGCTACTGTGCACTCTGACAAGGCAAATTTGCTAAGAAATGTACTTACATTATATTTGATTCTTTCCTTGTGGGATAGTTTGGCAGGCCCTCTCCTTCCACTCTCTACCCTAAGATGTCCATGTCCTAACCTCCAGAACCTGTGATATGTTAAGGTTACATGGCAAAGGGGAACTAAGAATGCTGGCATAATAATGTTGCTAATCAATTCACCTGAAAATCAGATTATCCAGGATGTTCCAATGAAATCACAAAGGTCCTTAAAAGTGGAAGAAGAAGTCATGAGAGGAGGTAGGAGTGATACACTGTGAGAACTTGACCTGCTATTGTTACTGGCTTTGCAGATGGAGGAAGTGGTCACAAGTCAAGGAATTCAGCTGGCTTCTAGCAACTAAAAATGACACAGACATGGTTCCTCCCCCAGAGCCTCGAGAAGATAAAACAGCCCTGCCAACTTCTGGATTTTAGCTCAGGGAGATCCATATAGGATTTCCATTGTACAAAACTGAAAGATAATAAATTTGTGTTGGTTAAGCCACTAAGTATGCAGTAATTTTTTCAGTCAGATAAAATTAACAGAGGTAGACATCATTATCTCCCATTATGTGGCTGATGAGTCTGAGGCCCAGAGACAATGAGGCACATTCTCAGAATCACACGGCCCAGTTGCAATGATGAAATCAAGATTTGAATTCAAGATTATTGGAAATAATCTGGGAGAGATCAAGATGTGGGGCACAGTGGTGGAGAAATACACCCACCACCTTCCCTGAAGACTGAATAGCACCTGTTGGGGTGGGGGATGATCCAGGGATCCCACCCTCCTGATTGCACCAGAGGCCTCTTCTGGAGGCAGATGGAGGTGGTACTTGCAGTACTGTTGGATGTTAAATGAACCATTCCTGGGCCTTGTGCTGTTAAAAAGCCAGCAGGACAGAACCTCAAGGAGCAGCCAAGCCTAAAGAAGACAGGCACAGACTGCGGATGACTTGTAGCCTTGAGCAGGCTGCCTAAAGCTAGACTGGGACATTGGCTGACATCAAGGACAGATCCTGAAGGAGACGACATTAGGTCAACAAACACTAGGCTCTGCTGAGATGAATTCCTCCTTCTTCTTTTTCATTATTTGCACTATTATTTCTCCTGCATAGCTTTTTTAACATTGTTTATTTGTCTTCAATTCATTCCTATTATTTTACTATTTTTATTTTATCTTATTTTTTATTTTTAAGTATATTTTATTGATTATGCTATTACAGTTTATTTTTATATATTTAAAAAATTATTTTATATTTTAAATAAATATAATTTCAATCTCACATTTTACTCTTCCTTTCTCTTGCTCAATTTTGCCTTCATTCTTCTTTCTTAATTTTATTTTTTCCCTTTATACACCTTGTTTCTATTCTTTACTCTTTCTATTTCTCCTCCCTCCATCCTGTCAAAACCATCTTTTTTTTCCATTAGTCATCTCACATTCTTTTTCCTTGTTTTATAATATCCTTATTGCCATTCCATCTTTATTAATATTTGCTTGGTTGTTGTGACATTGGGATTATTGTTGCATTTCTTTAGCTTTATCCCTAGATGTTCACTGCTTTTTTCTATCTTAAACCTCATGTTTTACTATTCACCTGTCCTATTCCACCTTCCTCTTGCCTTATCTTATTTAAATTTTAAATTTTATTTTCTCCCTCTTTTAGCCTGGTTTCTAACCCTTACACTTATTATTTCCCCTCCCTCTATCCTCAAAGTCATTTTTCTTTCCTTTAAACATCTCACAATCATTTTTTCTTTTTTATAATCTTATTATTCTCTTTCCACCTTTATGAAACTTTATTCCTTTGTTATGAGTATCACAGCAGTGGTTGTTTTTCTTCAGTTTGGTGCCTATTTTTTTACTATTTTTTTCTCCAAACCTCATATGTTATTCTTCTTGTTTCTTACTTTAGTTTGCTCTATTCCCCCCTATTTATTTATGCTGTAAATTTCAGTTTCTCATTTACTTTGCTTTGTTTCTATACCCTACTCTTATTATTTCTTATCCGCCAGCCATCTTAAAATTGTTTTTCTTTCTGTTAATCATCTCATATTCTTTTTTCCTTTTGTATGATATTCTTACTCTTTCCACCCTTAGTAATCTTAGCTCATTTGTTGTTGATATAGCAATAGTGGTTGGAAGGTATATTTGCTGGTGTAGGTTTTGTTTGTAAGTTTGTTTTGTTTTCTTTTGGCAGCTCCTATACAATAACATACAAGATATGGTGGGGATTGTGACTCTCAGTCAGCCAGTTGGAAGGGAAAATCCACCAATGAATGAGCCAACCACCACCGAAATCCAATTATAACAAGATAGCCCACTTGATCTGCATAAAGAGGATCCCTAGAGTATCCAGCTTGGGAGTTCAAGGAGATTGAAACACTGAGTCCCACAGAACACCTACCACAGAAAGTCACCCCAGGAAGAGAGAGAGTCAAAGAAGTTCAATCGAATATGCAGAGACAAACAAAGGAGTGCCTAAAATGGGGAAACTAAGACACAACCCCCAATCAAAAGGAAAGATGAAATGCCCAGAAAGAGTGCTAAATGAAATAGAGACAAGCAATTAATCAGACATAGAGTTCAAAATAATGGTTATAGGATGATAAAGGAAGTCAGTGAGAACTACAAGGAATTTAATGGAGGAAGAAGGACATAGAAACTATGAATAAGAACCAGGAGGAAATGAAGAATGTAATATATGAAATGGAGAATACACTAGAGAGAATTAAAAGCAGGCTAGATAAAGCAGAGGATGAAATCAGTGAGCTGGAATACAAGGTAGAAAAAAAACACCCAGTCAGAGCAACAAAACAAAAAAAGACTGATAGTGTTTTTGAAGATAGTTTAAGGGAGCTGTAGAACATGAAACATACCAATATTCACATCATAGAGATTCCAGAAGGAGAAGAAAAAAAGAAAGAAAAAAAACCTGTGTGGGAAAAAAATAATGACAGTAAACTTCCCTGACTAGTTGGGGGGGAAAGTCATGGAAGTTCAGGAAGCACAGAAGGCCCCAATCAAGATGAACCCAAAGAGACCCACTCCAAAAAACATCATAATTAAAATGACAAAATTTAAAGACAAAAAGAGAATCTTAAAGGCAACAAGGGAGGAAAAGCTAGTAATATACAAGGAAGCTCTGATAAGACTATCAGCCAATTTCTCAACAGAAACACTACAATACAGAAGAGAATGGCAGGAAATATTCCAAGTAATGAAAAGCAAAAACCTGCAACCAAGACTACTCTGCCCAGAAATGCTTCTTTTAAAATGATAGGTAAAATAAGGAGCTTCCCAGACCAAAAAAAAAAATGCTAAAAGAGTACATCTCCACCAAACCAGTATTGCAAGTGATGCTAAAGAGAATGCTTTAACAAGATGGAGAGAAATAAACCCAAGTCTCTATGGTCCTTTAATATTTGACAAAAGGAGAAGCATAAAATGTACTAAAAATAGCCTCTTCAACAAATGGTGTTGGGAGATCTGGACAGATACATGCCTTTAGAGGCAAAAAAAAAAAAAATGAAACTCAATAACCAACTTACACCATACACAAAATAAATTCAAGGTGAAAAAAAAGACTTAAATAGAAGTCATGACACCATAAAAGTCCTAGAGGAAAATATTGGCAGGAAAATCTCAGATATTCCACAGAGCAACATCTTCACTGATACATCCCCTAAAGCAAGGGACATTAAAGAGAGAATAAACAAATGGAATCTCATCAAATTAAAAAGCTTCTGCATGGCCAAAGAAAACAGCATTAAAATGAAGAGAACCAACTCTATGGGAATCATTTGCCAATGATACCTCGGACCATGGTTTGATCTCCAAAATATATAAAGAACTCGCATGACTCTACTCCAGGAAGACAAAAAAAATTAAAAAATGGTCAAAAGACCTGAACAGACAGTTTTCCAAGGAGGACATACACAGGGCCCATAGATATATGAAGAGATGTTCAACATCACTAGCCATCAGAAAGATGCAAATTAAAACCACAGTGAGAGTCCACCTCACACTGGTGAGAATGGACTTCATAAACAAATCAACAAACAAATGTTGGAGAGGGTATGAAAAAAGAGAACCCTAGTATAGTGTTGGTGGGAATGCAGACTGGTGCAGCCACTGTGGAAAACAGTAGGGAATGTCCTCAGAAAACTAAAAATGGAACTGCCTTTTGACCCGGCAGTTCCACTGCTGGGATTATACCCTAAGAGCCCTGAAACTCCAATCCAAAAGAACCTATGCACCCCAATGTTCATAGCGGCACAATTTACAATAGCCAAGTGCTCTGGAGGCAACCTAAGTGCCCATCAGTAAATGAGTGGATCAAAAAACAATGGTACATTTACACAATGGAATACTCCACAGCAGAAAGAAAGAAGGAGCTCCTGCACTTTGTGACAGCATGGATGGATCTGGAGAGCATCATGCTAAGTGAAATAAGCCAGGCAATGAAAGACAAATACCATGTGATCTCACCTTTAACTGGAACCTAATCAACAAAAGGAAAAAGCAAGCAAAATATAACCAAAGACATAGAAATTAAGAACATTTTGATATTGATGAGGGGGGAGGTGGGAGGGGATAATGTGGGGAAGGGTTTTCAGGAACTACTGTATCCAGGACACATGGACAAAACCAGAGGGGAGGATGCAAGCAAGGAGTGGCAGGTGGGTTTGGCTGGGGTGACGGGGGAGTGGTTGGGGGGAAATGCAGACAGCTGTAATTGAACAACAGTGAAATAATTTTTAAAAATGTTGGAGAGAGAGAGAGAGAGGGAGAGAGAGGAAAACAGGAACAAAGGGAAATACTGGCAATGAATAAGTACCTGTCATTAAATCTAAAATATAAATGGATTAAATGCTCCAGTCAAAGGACATAGGAGAGCTGAATGGACAAAAAAGACCTGCATTTATGCTGTCTACAAGAGAGCTAATTAGAACAAAATCTATACAGGATGAAAGTGAAAGGATGGTAGGACAAAAACAAGCCTCAACAAATTTAAGAAAATTGAAATCATATCAAGCATCTTCTCAGATAACAATGGCTTGAAACAAAAACCAACCTCATGGAAAAATGTCAAAAACATTGAAATACATGGAGATTGAATAACATGTTATTGAATAATGAATGGGTTGACAATGAGATGAAAGAAGAAATCAAAAAGCACCTGGAAACAAATGAAAATGAACACGCAACAGCCCAAAACCTTTGACACAGCAAAGTCCTGGGCAGGAAACTCATAATAATATAGGCCTTCCTAAAGGAAATAGAAAAATCTCAAATAAAGAACAAACTCTACATCTACAAGAACTGGAGAAACAACAAAAAAGCCCAGAGAGAGTAGAAGGAAGGAAATAATCAAGATCAGAGCAAATTAAACGACATAGGGCCTAAAATTAATTCAAAGGATCAATAAATTCAGGAGCTGGTTCTGTGAAAAGATAAACAAAATTGGAAAACCTTTAACCAGATTCATCAAGAAAAAAAGAGAGTACTCTAATAAATAAAATCGGAAACAAAAGAGGAGAAATTGCAACAAATACCACAGAAATACAAAGCGGTATTACATAGTGATTGTAAGAAATCACTATGATCAACTACATGCCAAAAAATTGCACTACCTGGGCAAAATGAACAAATTTCTAAAAATATACAGTCATCCAAAACTGAATCAAGAAGAAGCAGAAAGCCTAAATAGACCAGTAAGAACTAGTGAAATCAAAGCAGTAATCTAAAAACCCCTGGCACACAAAAACCTTGGATTGGATGGCTTCACAGGCCAATTTTACCAAACATTCAAAGAAGAATTCCTATTCTTCTAAAATTATTCCAAAAAATTCAAGGAGTGTCTGACTCCCAAGCTCTTCAATTCAAGACTCCCAAACTCTTTTTATGAAGCCAGTATTACTCTAATTCCAAACAAGGTAAGGACATAACAATGAAAATTATAGGCCAATGTCTCTGATGAATATAGATGCTAAAATCATTAACAAAGGATTGGCAATTTGGATCCAGTAATACATTAAAAAGATCATAAGCATGATCAAATGGGACTCATCCCAGGGATGCAAGGATGGTATAATATTTTTAAATCAATAAATATAATATACCACATAAAGAAAATGAAGGACAAAAACCTCATGATCATAGCAAAAGATTCTGAAAAAGTATTTGATAAAAATCCAACACTCATTTATTATAAAAAAAATTCAGCAAAGCAGGAATGGATGGAGCATACCTCAATATATAAAGGCCATATATGAGAAACCTACAGCCAACATCATACTCAATGGACAAAAACTAAAGCTTTTCCTTTAAGTTTGGGAACAAGACAGGGGTGTCCACTTTCACCACTCCTATTTAACATAAACTAGAAATTCTAGCCACAGTGATCAGACAAGTAAAAGAAATAAAATGCATCCAAATAAAGAAGGAAGAAGTAAAACTGTCATTATTTGCAGATGACATGATAGTGTACATAGAAAACCCTATAGTCTCCACCAAAAAACTATTCAAATTAATAAATTAACCTGGAAAAATAGCAGGATATAAAATCAATATTTAGAAATCCAAGGCATTTTTGTACACCAGCAATGAAATAACAGAAAGGGAAACTAGGAAAAATATCCCATTTATTATAGCAACAACAAAAAATAAAATACCTAGGAATAAACCTAACCAAGAAGGCAAAAGACCTACACTGAGAAAAGTATAGAAAAATGAAGAAAGAAATTAAGCAAGACACAAATAAATGGAAGCATATGCCATATTCATGGATTGGAAGTATTAACATCATCAAAATGTCCATACTACCCAAAGCAATCTATAGACTTAACACAATCCCTATGAAAATACCAATGACATATTTCCTGATGTAAAACAAATATTCCAAAACTTTATATGAAACAAAAAAGACCCTTAATAGTCTCAGCAAACTTGAGAAAGAATAAAGTTGGAGATATCCCAACATCAGATATCAAACTATACTACAAGGCCACTATAATCAAAACAGCTTGGTACTGGCATAAAAGCAGACAAATGGATCAATGGAACAGAATAGAATACCCAGAAATAAACCCAAGAGTCTACAGTCAATTAATAACAAAGGGGGCACAAGCATATAATGGAGTAAAAATAGCTTCTTCAATAAATGGAGTTGGGTGAACTGTACTGGTATATGCAAAACAAAAAATGAAATGAGACCACCAGCTTATACCATATACCAGAATAAACTCAAGATGAATAAAAGCCTTAAATATAAGTTCTGATACCATTGAAGTCCTAGGGGAAAATAGGCAATAAAATTTCAGATATCACATGTAGCAATATTTTTGCCAATATATCTCCTAAGGCAGGGGAAATAAAGGAAAAAAAGGGAAATAAATAAATGGGACTACATTAAACTAAAAAGCTCCTGCACAGCTAAAGAAACCATCATCAAAATGCAAAGAGAACTAACTATCTATGTGGGAAAACCCCTTTGCCAATGGTGCCTTGGACAAGCGTTTGCCCTTCAAAATAAATAAAGAACTCAATACAACTCAACACCAGGAAGACAAACAGTCCTATTAAAAAATGGGCAAAGAACCTGAATGGACACTTCTCCAGGAAGGACATACAGATGGGCAGAAGACATGAAAAGATGCTCAACATCTCTAACCATCAGAGAAATGCAAATTAAAACCACAATGAGATATCACCTCATACCTGCCAGAATGGCTATCATTAATAAATTAATAAACAACAAGTGCTGGCAAGGACGCAGAGAAAAGGCAACCCTAGTGCACTATTGGTGGGAATTCATACTGGTGTAGCCACTGTGGAAAACAGTATGGGATTTCCTCAGACACACACACACACACACACACACACACACAACAACCCTAAACTAAAAATGGAACTGCTATTTGACCCAGAAGTTCCACTGCTGGGAATATAACCTAAGAATGCCAAATCACCAATTCAAAAGAATGTATGCACCCCTATGTTCATAGCAGTGTTATTTATAATAGCCAAGTGCTAGAAGTAGCCTAAGTGTCCATCAGTGGATGAATGGATCAAAAAACTGTAGTATATTATATAATGGAATACTACAGAGTAGAAAGAAAGAAGGAACTCTTACATTTTGCAACAGAATGAATAGAACTGGAGAATATTATGCTAAGTGAAATAAGCCAAAGACAAATACCATATGATCTTAGTTACAAGAGAAACCTAATGAACAAAATACACTAGTGAGCAAAATAGAACCCAATAAATGGAAACAAGGAGCAGACTGGCAACATCCAGAGATGAAGGGAGAGGTTGATAATGATAGAAAGAAGTGAAAGGGGCTAGACAAAGAGCATGCATGAATGACCCATGGACATGAACAACAGTGTGAGTATATCTGTGAGACTGGGTGGTGGAATAGGCAGAGGAGGGCAAAGGTGGAAAAATTGGAACAACTGTAACACAGTAACAGTTAAAAAATATGAATTCAGGTTTCTTTGACTACAAGCTTATGTGTTCACCTTTCTGCTAAGAATTCACATGATCAATTTACATTGATAAAGCTAATGACAGGATCTACCAATGACTAAAGGTGCGACCCAGCTCTCAATCTCAGGACATAGATCTGAATCTCAGGCCCCATCTGAAGTAATTGTCTGTGCTGAAAAATGTGATCCTCCTGAGTGCATGTGGCACCATGCTGCTAAGTCCTGTGGAAACATGTACCGTTACCAACTATGAAATTTTAATAGAAGATCTAAGAGTTTCAAGAGATCCACACTACCAAAGGACTTCTAAAAAGGGCAGTAATACTCAGGGCAACGTGTCAACTACAAAATGCATCAAATTCCACAAGTAATGTGACAGTGGAGATCAGTCTGAATAGTCTTAAATGTCTGAAAACACCAGAGGAGAAAATATCTAGGAAAAATATCAATTCACAGGAAAATGGGGAAAACATTTGAAATAAGAAAAACTTTTGAGTTTGTCTTTTACTTTTCTTTTATTCACCAAAATGTCATGAAAGCAGGTAATGTGTCATACGGAATTGTTTCTAAAAAGCAGGGAGATGACTATGTTCATAAGAGCCAGTGGAAAACTGTGACTTGTTCACAGCACAAGCCAATTAGACCCTTTTAAGCCCCAAGAGATCAAGTAATCAAAATACGAATCAAGGAGCACAGGCTCGAAGACAAAACCCTTTCCTAACTACCAGGAAATCTATTAGACTTATTATGACCTCCTTAAAGTGTCTCGTTCAATAAACCAGGGCACAGATAGTGGGGGACCTGCCCAGTAAATGAAAATACTCAGCTAGACTTCAAATACTTTTCACAGAAAAACAGGGCTCCCAGGAAGTCTTCTTGTGTCTTCATCTTAGCTTTTTATGTCCAGTGTGCATTATTCATGGAGGTGAGTTCCAGTGGGTACTATAGGAGCTGGGGCCATTCAGGGAATGATTGCTGTCAGCCAACAAGATTTGAAGAGCATTCAGCTGAGCCCTAAAATCCAGTGAAGCCTCAGACTCATTGTTAAACATGTCAAGAAGTCATTCGTAGATCAGCTGGGTCTTTAGCAGCCTTAATGACTTAACACTCAATGAGTTGTGTCTGATTTCATTCACATTGGTAAATTGTTCTGACAAAGGCTATCCTTCTGGTAAGGACTCAGTTAACTATGGAAGGTCAAAGGAACACTTGATGGTTTGGGTCTGTGTTAATTGTGCCAGTCCAACAGACAGCACAGTTGGATTAAAATATAGCAGGGTGGTCAGGGAGCACTCTTGAGGTTTTAGCAATAGACAGAAGTTGGGAACAGAGACAGATTTGGATTTGAATTTGGTGTCTGCCTATTTCCATCTCAGTAACCTTGAGCTGAAAGGCTACTTAATCTTTATGAATTTCAGTTTTCTCATCTGCTCAATAAGTATGAAATCAATATTTTATCTTGCATTTCCTGTGAACATTAAATAGAAAAATGGTTAAAACCATGATGCACAGAGTAGATGCAGAGTAGAATGTAGCAATTTAGAATTATTTTAATTAGTGGAGATGATCACAAAGATTTTTGTTATGATCTAACTTCTCTGAACTTTGGTTTTCTAAACTCATTTAGAGTAATACTAGTACCTTTCTCATAGTGCTATTGTGATTAAATGCAAAAATTAGCTCAGTGGTGGACACACTGTAAGCACTCAATAAATGTTAGTTACTACTTTATAGTTGTTATGAAAGAAGGTCATTTTTGGGTAGCTAGATAAAAATCACATGGCATGTTGAGGTTAAGTCATATTTATATGCTAGGTTACCTAGGAGTTAATGGGGAAAAATCTCTTAGGACTAAAAGCAACTTAAGTTCTAGTCTTTTTATTAGGATTAAGTTGGTGAAGCTACTTAACATAGCCAAATCTCAGTGTGGCAGACACTATCAATGACACATATAATCCCTGAATTCACCCTTGCATTCATGCTGCACTGAGGACTTCTGACTTCCAATATGTGCTCCATTGCCTGAAGCTATGTCTGCTACGCAGCTTCTGGGAGCTTCTTTGTCAGCTACAGCCACCTGGTCCACACACAGAGAGGTCTGAATCATTACTTCCCCAAAGCTGGCATTCAGAGACTGAACGGAGTTCAAGAATAATACTGCAGGTCCTTTGCCCTGGTTGGGGCTAACTGTGGGTGGTACGTGTTTTGCTCTGTGTCGGGTTCCCCATGGTTTTGAGCCCCAGTTGTCTACAGTTGCAACCTTGTCCATAACACAAGATTTATTGGCTCACTTCTCTTCCTTGGTTCACATCCCCAGCCCCCTACTGGTACTCAAATTCTTGTCTCAGGGTCTACTTCTGGAGGAACTCAGTTTCAAAGGTGGTCAATGGCATCTACCTTTTCATTGGGGCATTGAGTGGATTGAATGAAACTGTAGGTGTTATATATTACCTTTGGACCCCCAAATTTATTCTTACATATTTGTTCTGCTTATTTGTCTATTGTTTGAGTTTTTTATTCTGGAGGGTAAACTGCCAGATGTCAGGAGCTGTATTTTGCTCATCTAGAAGTTTGACTTATAAAAACTCAGGTTTATATCTTATTATTCAATAGCCAACTAATATTTGTAGAGGGTTGTAAATTTCATCAGCCCTCCCACACATGACCAGTTCAGTGCATGACATACCCTAAGAGGTGGGATTTCTGTATTCCCATTTTACAGGTGAAGGGATAATAATAATGCTCATTGACCACTGAAGTGGGTGATTTTGGTATTCTTGTTCCTTTCCCTTGGCCAGCCTCTGATTGCAGACACAGCTGTGAAGGATCATTTCTGCTCATGTTGGTGGTGACACCTTCCTGCATGTGCTTGCTTTCCTGGGCTCTCCTTTATCCTTCCTCAGGTTACTGCCCCCAGGAATGGGGGAGGGGAGGACAGTGATAGCACTCATGCCTCTTACCCCAGCCCACTGCCTAATAGTTGTTCAGGCTCAAGGCTTATTGCTCTGAAATCACAGGAGTTTGCTCAGTTGACAGACAGGTACTATCTGCAAATGTGGGAAAGTTACCACCCCTGTGGGCAAATCTCAGTCAACATGAGCTGGGGGTTGGTAGAAAAATACTTCAGCACCTGCCCCTTCATGGAAAATTAGTGGAGCATTGTGAATATTATACAGATCCTGATGGAACTGAGCTTCTACAGCCTTTACTAGCAATACCTCTGATGCAACCTTTTATCAGCTTTTCCTTCTCCTTTGTTTCACTCTCCTCCTCCCTCACTCCTGCTTCCTGGAATTATCTTCTGATTCCAGGGTAACCCAAACTCAGACAGTGCCTACTGTGTGCCAGAAGCTGTTCTCACGCCTTTACCTGGCTTACTTTTCCATCCTGATATCATGTATATATCCTACCATGTATATATTGCTTTTATCTGTATTGTAGAGATGGGACAACTGAGTGAGTGAGTTTAGAATCTTGCTAAAGTCATTAATCAACCTGGCCAAATCTCCCAGTGACTGAGGGTGCTCCTGGGTGCCAACTCCCCTGCATTTCCAGTCTGCATTTGTTTTCAGGCTGCAGTTTCAGAAAAGCCCTGGGGCTTTGGTAAAAGCATTAAAGAAGAAAAAGGAGAGTTTAGTAAATGACAACCCAGGGATTCTAGCCTAGATGGTCAGATCTCAGAACCACCCTTTTTGCTTAGGTGCTTTACCTCCTCCAAAGGACAAAGGCTCAGGAAGGTGAAGTTACATCTGAAGTATATGGCTAGTGAGCAGAGAAGTTACCATTCCAAAGTAGGTCTCCTGGACACACAGAACCAAATTAGGTCTCCTGGATGCTCCTCCTATTCTTAAAAGACCAGATCTGCTGCCTTTTTCTTGAAACCAGAAGGAATAAGGCCAGCTTAGTGAAGTCCTGGTTGAGTTACAGCAACATGTGAATCTGCTGCTGACTGTGGAAGCATGTCTCTATCTCCATCAAGGCAGGTGAAGCTTTCCATTTATGAGAGCCCCAGTGTTCTTTGGAACTGCTGAGGTGGGTAAAAGGAAATATTGCTTATGAGGGATTTTCTGCTTTGAAGATTTTTGTGACAGTATAAGAAGCAGAGGCCACTATGCTCCTGGACAGTGCTGAAAGAAGCAGTCAAATCCGGACACTGTCCCAGGAAATGAGAGAGTGGGGGAGAACTCAGGCCAGTTCCCCTCCTCCCATTCCCAAACCACCGCCCAAAAGATACTAGGGGTCAAGGCTTCTTTTCTTTTCCCAGGATGTCTTTTATTCTTGACCCTTTTCAACTCACTCTCTACCCTGTAGCCACTGAAATCTTTTCAGAATGCACCGTGTCCCTCCTCTGCTTAAAGTCCTTCAATACTCTCCCTTAGCTTCTTTAGGAAAAAGACCAAGTTCTGGATCATGGCCTCCAAATAGAGTTTCACTTGTGCACTCATCAGCAGCCACTCCTCTCACAAAGCTCCCCTTATTTATCATCCACTGGCAACCCTTCATATCCATCCTGCTTCCAAGCATCTGAGAGCTTTGAAAGACCACTATCTCCCTGGGATATTTTTCCCTTCCACCCTGTCCTTGTGAAACTTTGTGCTGTCTTTAGGCCTGAAGTTCCTTGACTTCTCTTCAATTAGCTTAGGTCCCTCTGATAAATGTTCTCAGGGAATTCTGTGCCTCTCTTTGTTGCACAGAGCACAATTGGGACATTATTATTTTAATGTCTGTCTCTTCAAATAAAATGCAAGTTTCTCAAGGTAGGGCATATTTCTTCTTTTGCTCACTATCCTATCCCCATTGCAGAGCAATGAATATATAGAAAGTTTTAGACCAGTGGAATGAATGAACACTCCTGTGCTCATAAAACAAGGACAGGGTAGGAGATCAGAAACACTGTGCATTTACCCCTTGTTCTTTCATTGTTAAAGCTAAATCAGGTTCTATGGTTGTGATTCTCCATTATCCAGCCAGCACTGTATGCAATAACTTTATTAAAGTCAAAAAGATATCACAATACAGACTTATCCAATAGAATCCAGGAACTGGTTATAAATGTCAAGACTGTTTTGTGTTAAAATGCTTGCAACATCACAGATCACACAATGAGCTTATACATTGATACCAACTTTTATCTAGAAGTACAGATGCTCAGCTTTCCCCCACAGTTGGGTCCTGGTGTTTCAATTGAATTAAAACAAAGAGGCAAAGATTGGCATTTTCTTGATAATGCATATATTACCAGCCATCATTGTAGGCAACAACTTTATTAAGGTCAAAAAATATCACAATACAGATTTATCCAACAGGATCCAGAAACTGACTACAGATATCAAGACTGTTTTGTGTTAAAATTCTTCCAACATCACAGATCACATAATGAGTTTATACATTGATACCAATGTTTATCTAAAAGTAAAGATGCCCAGCTTTTCCTCACTGTTAGGCCCTGGTGTTTCAATTGAGTTAAAACAAAGAGGTGAATTTGGCATTTTCTTGATAATGTATACATTCTGGGGGGGTATTTTACAAAAACCCCTTTTTGGGTATGGAATGGCTCATGGAAGTAAGTTTTAATTTACGGATAATATTCAAATTAGAATTGATAATTAGTAAGTTGAGCTAAGACTTGAGAATGTTTAATAATTGAAGAACATATTAACTTTATAAATAAATAGAATTTAAAAGTTTACCTGGTAGTCTAGGCTCTTCAGATTATTCTTTAAAAATTAATATGTCAGGACAATAGCTTCTTGACTATGGTATCTGGTATCTGCATCACTATTATTCTAAGAAAACAGTACTCCATAAACACAAACAGTTATTGGGCCTATTGCTCTTGGCCCACAGGATAAGATCCATAAAATACCATGGAAAGTTATAAGAATGTAAATATTTAGCTAAGTAAATAGAATAAATACTGAGCAATTATAATATAGTAACACTTAATATCTACTAATAGGGAAAAAAGAACCCCTAACCTTAATTACAATGCATTCAGAACTGGTGAAGCCAGAGAGACAAATTTGCAAGTTACAAAGTGCGAATACATTTTTTAAACAACCATTTAACAAATTCCTGGTGCATACTGGAAAATTTTTATAAATACCATTGGAATGTTCATTTTGTGAAAAATGCCTATTCATGCACTAAATTATATAAGCATTGTTTCATCAAATAAAGAAACACAGAGTAACTGTCTAAAACAATAGAGACTCACAATCCTATAGAGTCTGCAACTAAAAAAAAAATACATGCGCATTGTGATGCACCAAGTCGTCTTATAGAAATATTAAAATGTCTTCTGCATCAAAATGCATAGGAAAACTCGCTGCTATTTGACTTACTTTATGCATATTACATTCAGCTACAAAATGTTTCAACTATTTCAATGCACATATGAAACACCATGAAAGTATTTGTGTTTATAGCAAGGTATGATATACAATTAGCCACCTATGATGAATAATATACCTCCTTATGGCATCTCATCTTTAAGTATCATTTATCATGACACAGGCTTCTCTACCTTAATGAGGATCACAGATCTCTAATTTATATTCAACACTCTCTGCATTAATAAGTTACTGAAACCTAAAAAATCTTCTGCCACTGGAAGATGGTGAGGCTCTCTCTAGAAGAATGCAAATACTACCCTTTTAAATTGGGTTGGTAAAGGAAGCAGGGCCACTGGACTGTTGGCCGAACTCATCGGAAGATGGCCCCAGACTTGCCTGCTGGCTGTACCCAGCACCGGACCCATAGCTGTCTTGATTGTACCTGCCTTGGTTATAGCTGCTTGAATGTTTCTCCATTGGGTCTGAAAGATATCTCTGTCCTGAGGAGTGCCAACCAGTCTCCTTGAAAACAAACCAGATGTTTCCAGCCCAGAGAATAAAGTTCAAGAATCCAAACACCTAAAGGGGAACCAAAGCAAATGAGTTGATACAATGGAAACAAACTCAAGGAAAAAAATCTCAATTTCAGAAAAATCCTTCACAATACAAAAAGTCACTATTCATTTCAATGTTGAGGATATCTGAGTGCTGAGTTCTTACTACATGTTAGGCACTGCATGAAGGGGTTTATTTCTATCAGTTCAGTTTCTCTAAGAGGGTCCTATTATTATACTCATAGTAAAGATGTGAAAACTGAGGTTAAGCAAGGTTAAGAATTTTGTTCAAGGTCACATGACTTGGTAAGTAGCAGATCTCAGACTCATACCCTTGTTCTGTCTGACCCATGGCCTGAGTATTCCTCTTGGTGTGTAAGATATCTCCAAGGAGTAGAGGGTTATTTTCATTTTAATTATGGTACATTAATTTATAAAGTTATCTTTGCTTTATGGCTAGAGATACTATTTTTACATTTATTGTAATGACAGAAACAAAATTAGACCACTTAAAAAGTCTGGAATAAACTGTGTACAAGGATATGCTGATAAGCATATGTACGATCGTGTCCAGAGAGGCTGCCTCCTCTAAATAATTGTTCTTTCTGTGCTTCTCACATTCAGAAGGGAAATACTGAAACCAGACCAGGAATAAAGTGAAGGTTTCAGGGAGGCCTAAAGTGTTTTCTCTGGAACTGGGGGTAAAACCTTCCTATGGAAATTCCTTTTATTCTCTGCAAGTGTGTCATGGGGCAAGTCAGGGGACCAGGTGTTAAGTGTTGAATGGAAGCAGAAGCGTTCCATGCTTTGAGGCCCGGACAAAACAATGGTTCTGCCACCTTTCCCAAGGCAGACTGGTTGACCTGGGAATTAACCACAGGCACTCAGTTTCTATGATACCTGCTGGAGATGGCTAATGAAATAGTATGGTAAAAAGCTGTATGATATTAAAGTACATTTAGTAACAACTCCAGCACAACACTGACCAATCAAAGTGAACTTGAGCCAAAGCTCTGGAGTAGGGTGCTGGAAGTCCCACTGGGTCAAAATATATCCCTTGGTTACTTAATATTGGGCTGGTCAAAAATGCCCTGGGGGTGTGATTGGGGAGGTAATATGGTCAAGATGAGAGTGCCATGGCTAGTGTGGCTCAGTAGATTGCATGCTGGCCTGGGAACCAAAGGGACACTGTTTTGATTCCCAGTCAGGGCACAGGCCTGCATTGTGGGCCAGGTCCCCAGTTCAGGGCACGTGAGGGGCAACCACACATTGATGTTTCTCTCCCTCTCTTTCTTCCTCCCTTCTCTTCTCTCTAAAAATAAATAAATAAAATCTTAAAAACAAAGATGAGTGGCTTTGGGGACTTGCTTGCAGCAGGACCTACTTACTAAAGTATTCCAATATCTTAACTGTAAGTGGATCAGACTAACTAGATATCAGCCTTGGAGTCCTCCCTACAGGCTTTGGAATCACAGTGGCCTAGGCTCTGCAATTTCTTGCTCTGTGTCCTTAGATAAGGCAGTTTCCCCTCATATGAAAAGAAAACAATTATTCCTTCCTTGGCGGAAGGATGTGCATAAAACAGCTAGACAGTGTTGGGCACATCAGTAAATGCTTACTAATTGCTAAGTTATGCTCTGAATTGCTTTCTAAAACATTCCTGTGAGTTATTTTCAGTTGACTCTTTTTGTGCAGCATAAATTGAAGTAGGGCTTTGACAGTGAGGCCATATTCTTCAGGACGTCAATAACTAAAATTTACTATCTAGGACCCTAATTGATCTTATTGAAGACTGGCTATCCAGACCTCCCTTCCTCCCTTCACTCTTCCTTTCCTTCTATTCCATCCCCTTTCCTTCCTTTAATATGAACTGACATGTATTTAATATTACTTTGTGCTGTGCTTTAGGCTTCTAGCTGAGAGAGATACAAAATATAAATAAGGCACTTATACTAGTGTAATAGTTGAATCATCAAAATGAATTGGGTAATTGCTGGCCAAGTATAATTTACACAGAGGGCCTTTTAACTATGTGTATAATATCTAGGATATTTTCCACCAAAGGGGAGATCTTGATTAAACTGTGCCTCTGTAAATACATGTCAATATTATATATGAGTAGAAAAAATTATCAAGGAATCTTTTCGAAATGAAGGGATAGTTCTGCTGGGAGCTGTAATTTTATGTTTTCTATTCCTTGATCTCTTTCCCCCGATGCTACTTGGTTTCTTAAAAAGGGAGGCTGAAGAGGAACCTGGAAATCAAGGAAATGCAACTTAAATGAAGAATATAAAAAAGGCATTCCTGTGTGCATATTTAAGGAAGAGTAATGTCTTATTTTATTTTTATCACAGAGATATCAAATCTCCTGGCTGGCACATTTTAGGGGTACACAGACCCTGGAATATTTTCTTGCCATTTTATTGCAACTGAAATTGGAGTAAGGATTTTGATTCAGTCTTAGATGTGAGGACAATAGAAAGAGAGACTCCACGTAGCATGAGAAAGGAGGGGAGGCTGGAATCTAGATGATCAAGAAGATGTGTCCAGATCACCTACTATGAAACCAGAGAAGCAGGAGTGGAAATTATGGATAGAAGAGCAGTGAACCTTTGAAAGAAAAGATTTTTAAACATTTAAAAAATTTTTTTTAAAGATTTTATTTATTTTTAGAGAGGGAAGGAAGGGAGAAAGAGAGAGAGAGAGAGACATCAATGTGCGGTTGCTGGGGGCCGTGGCCTGCAACTGAGGCATACGCCCTGACTGGGAATTGAACCTGCGATGCTTTGGTTCGCAGCCTGCACTCAATCCACTGAGCTATGCCAGCCAGGGCGAAAGAAAATTTGAGAAAATGAAAACATTCTTTTTTCCCCTTATGTGGCTCTAATACTACATGAAATTTAAGGAAATAAATGCATTTTTGTAGCAGCTTTCCTTGGAGATTTATTGAACATCTGCCATGTGCTGAGCATTGTACTAAGCTAAGTACTTATATACTATTACATCAAATCCTTTCAACAGTCCTGTGAGGTCTCTTTTATACTATTCCCATTTTATAGATGATGAGAAACTATAGAATTTATAGGTGATGAAACTAAGTTTAGAAAACTTAATTACTTTGTCTAAGAGCAGTCCCTTTTTGAGCAATAAAGCAAGAATTCAAACCCTAAACAGATCACCTGTAGAGCAGAGCCCTTCACCACTTTGAGTGGCAATAACAATAGGAGAACTTGGCTCTAGTCTGGCACTGCTGTAAGTATCTGAGAAATGTTATGCTAATCCCTTTACCTCAGCTCCCTACATCTGAAATGCCTGATTGATTTTCCTACCTATCAGTGATACTGTAAAATTATAGATGCCAAAGTGCTTTGAAGAAAGTAAATTGTTACCCAGGCAGAAAATATCATAGTTATTGCTTGAACCATTAACTTGTAGAGGTGATCTCTTATGGTGTGTGTCTGTCTTCTTCTCCAAAACCTACACTTGCCCAAGAGGGGGAGTTCTGTGATCCTTGTGTTCATTTTACCTTTCCTCTGATTTCTGAGACATAACTGATGAGACCAGGGTACACACCTGGCCCAAGATGGACTAATGACATTCTGCCAAAAACCTGGGATTGGACCTGATTTTTATTTTGCCCAAGATATTTCTTTAAAAAGAAATATAAACTCAGAAACTGTAGGACAGCTATCTTCTCTTGTATAAGCAGAAAAAAGAGAAAAACAAATCCATCTGATAAGAGGAATAATGTAGCAGACATGCAGACAGAATCAGATGAAGGAGGGAGGATGAGAACTGTCCAGTTTCCTGATAGCCTTCCAGAGTCCTGGCCCTGGGTTTTGCCTTTTACCTCAATGTAAAGATACATTTTTAGTGTTTTTTTTTTTTAAATTATTTGTAGTTTTTTTGTTTTTTTAAACATATTATCTAAGTTGAGTCTTTTTTTAAATTTTACTTATTTATTTTTAGAGAGGGAAGGGAGGGAGATAGAAAGAGAGAGAGGAACATCAATGTGCGGTTGCTGGGGGTCATGGCCTGCAACCCAGGTATGTACCCTGACTGGGATCGAACCTGGGACACTTTGGTTCGCAGCCTGCGCTCAATCCACTGAGCTATGCCAGCCAGGGCTAATTATTTGTAGTTTTTGTTTAAAACTAGCTCAATATGATTTGAAGCCAAATGAGTTTATAATACAAATATTGTGTTTTAGCACATTAAATATTTTTCCTCTGCCTTTGGTAATAAACATTTGATTTTCCTTGCAGAGGCACATTGCGGTCAAGTGACTTGAATTCTCTCCTGGAACTTTGCATTTTGAGCAGAGTTATGCAAGGTAAGATACAACTAGCCATTAACAGCATCTTGATGACACCATTTTTCAGTATCTGATATATAGGACCTTGATCCTTCTTCAGACCCTGCTTTTTGTAGGGCCGATTTCTTCAGGTCTCATCAGTTTTCTGAGAGATTTGATTTTTTTTTTCCTGATGAAGTTAGAGTGAGTTTTAGTTACTTGCAACTAAGCATTCTAATGCATACAGATGTTGGTTCTAGAAGTGGGGGTGCAAAGAGATTTTAGGGAAATGGGTTTCGCCTTGCATTAGCCAATTTGAGCTGAGTTTTCCTGTCATTAGGAACCTTAACTGATAAGGACCCACAACTGTAACAGAATGAGACCTGCCCTTTTCTACCCCATATTTTTTGGTTTCCATCCATCCTCAGCTTTGGTTTTAAGAAATATGTCACATTATGTCTCACTTAAAATTCATATCTCTTAGTCTAAAACTTCTTAGAGACACCAGAAGAGAAATTAAATGGACTATGCAGGCTCTCATAACTTATATAGAAGATTATTCCTTAAACTAAAAAATATATCAAATGATTTTAGCTTTGTTCTCTGAGATTTTGAGATCATAGTTACATTAACTTTTATCAAGTACTGCCTATGAACAAATTGTAAAAGCAGTGGAATATATTTTAATGTACACCTAAAGTAGTCATCTATAGGTGTGGCCAACAAGGCATAAAAATGACTGTGAGACACTAATATATAGTCTATTTCCATGTTCAGTATTTTACACAGGCAAGATTACAGTCAAATCATCAGGAACCCTCTTTCCTTTCTTATAAACCTTCTCAGATTAAATTTCAGAAAGCTGTAGAAACATAAGTAAACCTTGAAACAAAGATAATTATTTTCAGGGATTGCTGAAGAATGTTGTTCCTTCAGCAAACATTGCTGAGTCACTTATTCTTTGATAACTGCTGCTTTTTTTGTTTGTTTTTGTTTTGCTGCCATTATAGATTCTGTCTTTCTCAGACATAGTTTCTTTCCTTGGAATAACGTGAGTTTTTATGCTCATAAAATAAGCTTCCAATTTAGCAACTCTGCTGTCTGTCAGATTTTCTGTCTTCTCAAAAGACTTGATCCACTCAACTTTGTTTAGCTTTTATAGTTTAGTTTTTCTGATGTTATCAAGCAACTAAACTGGGATCATGGAGATGACAAAAAATGACCATTGCAATTACAAGTGCTTTCTTACATGATTATTTCTTTCTGCATCCTACTAGGTCTGTGTATTTTTTCTCAGACAATTGATTGGATATATTCTAACTATATGTGGTTTGAACAATGTTTTCTTCCCAGGAAACCTGTATGCCATCAAATATTCATTTTTAACTTCTGGCAAGCTTCAACCTTAAAGTCAGATTTTATATCTGATTCCTGCTTAGAATTTTTATTTGACTGCCATCCAAGCAACAGCTGTTAATACATGCTGAGTTCTTACTAAGAACTTTGTAATTGGCAGCATTCAAGTCTATGGGTTCTGACAATAGAAACCTCAAGACCAAAGAATAATCTTGCATATGGAGTGAAATATCACCTGTTAGATTGGCCTAGTTTTAGAGGCAGAAATTTCCAAGGTGATTTTTGAGATGTTTTATTCACTTGACTGGCAAACAAAGATTTGGGAGGTAAAGCATAGGTGAAAACATACCACAGAAGTGTTTAAGCTGGACATTACAGGGCTGTGGACAGCCATGCATTTGTTGGACGACTGTTTGCAAGCTGATATCAGTGACAATACTTCTTTGGGATCAGTTGCGACCTTGACATCAGATAGTCCTTTTGCCCAAGCTGATGAACCAACCAACCACAAGAATGAAAAGACTACAGTGATGATGAAGTCCTATAGAAACAAACAGAAAGATAAAACAGTGAAAGAAATGTGAATCCTAGACACAAATCATTTAGTTTATACAACTATTTGCCAACTGGAAAATTCCAAGAGCACATAGTATTGAAACCAGGGAAAAGGTGAAAAACAAATAAAAACAAGTTTTGTGATATTATATTTATGTTTATATAAAATAAACAGTAATATTTATTAAATGCTTACTGTATCCCAGGAATGATGTTAAATACTTATAACCTCATATAATTGTTGTAAGACACCTGTAAAGAAGTGAGAATCATTATCCCATTGTACATGGCAAAGCTCAGATAGAATGGTTGAAGTTTGTCTGTAATGGTGTCAGGATTCAGACCCCCAGACTACTGAGCCCATGTTCTCAATCACCATGTTATGATGACTTCAAATATTTGGAGGAATTTGATGATTGGTAAAGATTCCTGGATGGTAATACATGTTCATTCATTTGTTCATTTATTCAACAAACCTATGCATTATTTATAGCATACTTGGGACTGTGCTAAGTGGGAAACAATGGCTATAATGTTTTGAGCACTTTATTATGGGTGAAAAGTTTTATATGAAATTATCCATGAAAATATCATGTTAAATAGCATTTGAAAGATGAGAAAACTGAGGCCCAGAGATATCAGTTTACATGTGGAAAGTGGCAGAGCCAGAATTTAGATCCAGACCTGTCTGACTTAGAAAACCATCTGATATGAGTTCAGGCAAAGAGCCTTTTCTATTCACATCAAGCAAAATTGCTATGGTGTAAGGGGATGAATATTGTAGAAAAACATCTATAAGTTTCTGATGATGGGGGTTGCTACTTCTCACATCCTCCATCATGACTCAGAGGTGGCAGAGAGTGGGAGTTACTGTCCAAGACTTAAGCAGACCATGTTCTAACATAGGATTTTTCAGATTTACTCTATTTATGTTTGATTAGTTTAAAAATGTGCCATCTTGCTTACCTAGAATGTTAAAAGCAGTGACCTGGAAAAGATAATAGGAAATACACCAACAGAAACAGACTTCCTTTTTTATTCTAAATGCTAAGTAAGCCCCTGAAGAAAAATTGTATGAGTTTCTTTCACAGACCTGACACATCTGACCTGCTGTGGTTTGCCTTTGCTCACGTTGTGACTAAATGACTTTTTATCAAGACCCCATGATCTAGACTGAGGGAAATCATACTCTAAAGATACCACTGTGAATGATAATTGTTAGGAATGACTTTTGTGAAGAATATCCTAAAAAGTCCACTACTAAGAGTTGCCAAATCTTCTGAGCAGCTGGCTTCTTCATCCAGGGTCTGTTGCAAATTACATCATTCACCAGTTGACCTTTTCATGTTGGCTGTAGAAAATTTGTGGCCCACTCTTAGGGTTTTTATTACATGAGTATTCTAACCGTCTTCCTAACTTTGTTTTGTATAGCCATCCTTCTTTTCCCTTGTTATTCCCTTCTTATTTTTAATTAACTCCATCTTGAGTTTCATATATCCTTGTGAATCATCTTAAGTTGTTTCTGGAGTAAGATGGAGGTATAAACAAACAAGCAAACACATACAAAACTACAGCTGGTCCATCATCAATGAGAACATCTGGAATAAAGAGACTCAGATATTTGAGTTTGAATTAGAGATTGGAGAAATGGTTACAAATAAATAAAAGCCAGGTTGACTGTGGCAAATACAAAATTCTGCTAATGTTTAGTCTAATATCTATTTTATTCATTCATTTAAACAGTAATTTTTGAGTACTATGCCAAGTATTGAGTAAGGTCTTATGGGGAATTTAAAAATGCAAATTATAGACTCTGCTTTCTTGATATTAAATATTGGTAGGTGGCCACAGATACCATATAATCAAACTATGAGACAGTAGCTGTCTTTATACTCAAAATCAGAAATAGGCTTGTTAAAAAGCCATTAGGAGGGGAAAAACTTTAAGAAAAAGGTCATGTGAAAACCTGTCAATTGAAAATTGGAGAAAATAGTATCAAAACTTTTAGTCTTACTTGGTAAAATAATAATTTATTGAGCACATATGTTCAGACTGTCATCCTGAGTTTGCATGTATTAACTCAATTAATCTTGACAACAACACTGTGAAATAGATGCTAATCCTGTCCTCATTTTACAATTGAGGAAACTGAATCATGAAGAGGTTAAGTAAAATTGCTCAGAATCATGAGTTAGTAAGTGAAGTAATCAGGACTGTAAGCCTGGCTGTCTGTTTCCAAGACTAGTGAGCTTGACTATTCTCTACTGTCTCTCATGTCTGCTGTAAGAAATTTTGATCTTCGTATTTAAATCAAATACACCAAAAAAGGTAAAAATTAAACTTGAGGTTTTTCTTAATGTAAATATGACAAAATCATAACAAATCATTTTTCATAAATAAACCTCATGATTGAAGTCAAGAAACTATATGTGTTTGGAGTAAATATGTTATCTTGGGGTGCTAATTCAACCTTTTAGCCCTTAGTACCATTTTGTAAAGAAAGATCAGCATATCATACTAAGGTAATTCTCATGTGAATTAAAAGTTCATCTTGCTATCAAGTAGACCTGGGGTTGAATCCTGACTTTGCTACTTACTAGCTGTGTATCCTTAGGCAGTTTGCTTGGCTACTTGGAGCCTCAGGTTAGCTCTCTGTAGATTGGGATAATAACAGTATCTCTCTCAGAGGGTGATTGTCAGGAGTGACAGTATGTTTGTTCGCCTCTTTCTTCTAATTAGCTGTCAGCTCCATGAGGACAGGGACTCTGTCTACCTTGGTTATTGCTAGGTCTTGGCAGAATAGGAGCCATTAACATTTGTTAAGTGAGAAAATAAATGAAAGAAAATGGTCCCAATTTTGTTAACATATTTTTATGTAGATAAAGTTGTATAAGAGTTTACCAACTGGTATTGGAAGGATTAGAGATGTTTTGTGTGGACTGGTAATATTTTTTTTATTGTTGTTCAAATACAGTTGTCTCCATTTTCTCCCCACCACTCCCTCCAACCCCAGCCATCCTCATCTCTCACCCTCGATCCCACCCCCTTTGGCTTTGTTCATGTGTGCTTTATACATGTTCTTGACAACTTTTCCCTCTTCCTCCCCATTATCCACTGCCACCTCCCCACTGGTTACCCTAGAATCCTGAAACACCAACTCAAAAGAACTTATGAACTCCAATATTCATAGCAGCACACTTTACAATAGCCAAGTGCTGGAAGCAACCTAAGTGCCCATCAGTAAATGAGTGGATCAAAAAAACTATGGTATATTTACACAATGGAATTTTATGTAGCAGAAAGAAAGAAGGAGCTCCTATCATTTGTGACAGCGTGAATGGAACTGGAGAGCATTATGCTAAGTGAAATAAGCCAGGCAATGAAAGATAAATACTGTATGATCTCACCTATATGTGGAACCTAATTGATAAAACAAACAAGCAAGCCCTGGCTGGCATAGCTCAGTATATTGAGCATGGGCTGCGAACCAAAGTGTCGCAGGTTTGATTCCCAGTCAGGGCACATGCCTGGGTTGCAGGCCATGACCCCCAGCAACTGCACATTGATGTGTCTCTCTCTCTCTTTCTCCCTCCCTTCCCTCTCTAAAAATAAATAAATAAAATCTTAAAACAAACAAACAAGCAAGCAAAATATAACCAGTGATGATTTTTATTTTGTTTTATATAGTCTTGTGTATTTTAAAGATTTTATTTATTTATTTATTTATTTTAGAGAGAGGGAAAGAGAAAGAGGGAGAGAAACATCAGTGTGCGGTTGCCTCTCACGCACTTCCTACTGGGGACCAGACCCAGAACCCAGGCATGTACCCTGACTGGCAATTGAACCAGCAACCCTTTGGTTCACAGGCATGTGCTCAATCCACTGAGCTACACCAGCCAAGGCTAGTCTTGTGTATTTTAAAACATATTTTGTAATTAGACCAAATAAAAACAATGTGGCAATGTGATGAGGACACTGAGTGATTATATCAATGGCTCTTCCAGACAGAAACTTCAGGTGGTCCTATTTGTCCTTACAGCAGCAGCAGGATTTATAATTAGAACAAATTATAAATGCCAATAGAGTTGAGAGTTTTTACATTGAAGGGTCTCAGAAAGTAGCCTGAAGCCAAGTTTTCTATAACTAAGCAAACTGTGAAGATGGGGAAACTATGTCAAAAGTTCTAGCTAACATGTGTGTTAGCCTGGACTTTTTTAGTTTTCAGCTTTGGTGTCAGCCTGAGTCTAATGGTACTTGCAGGGAGTGAGACAGAGAAACAGGAACCAATCCCCAAACCTACTTCACTTTCATACTTTATCTCCTGGAGAGGCTTCCCAGTGCCTAGTGATGTGATCCACTTAGGTCACCTTCTGGGCACAGAGCAAGGTGGAGAGGGGCAGTGTCCATCAGAAGCTGTCCTGAGGTAATGGTTTAATGTCTGTCTTAGGAGCAGCAGCAACAGCTGCCTTCACCCACATTTACTGAGCACTTCCTCTATGCCAGGCCTCTGCTCAGCACTTACAGATGTCATTAACCTCACAGTATGGGTACTTATGTTAGCCTTGCTTTTCTTACAAGGAAATCGAAGCATAATCAGGGGAAATGCTTTACTTGTAATTAATGCCTGACTTGACTACTGTAGTATATCATGAGCTTTATGAAAAGCTGGGGGAAAAGATGCTCTTTGGTACATTCTATATGGATAATTATTTTCATTAATGTTCTCTAAGTTTTAGTCATTTTGGTACTACCTAAACAATTTTTATTTAATCCACATACCTCACGTTATTATTTGATATCTAATTTAAAGCAATTTCCCATTTTTTTTTTTTGCTAATGTGCATTTAATCACCAAAGGACTGAAGATGTTGGGCTTTTATTCTGTAATGTTTCTAAGACTGTGTCCATTAAATGCAAACAAAAAAGGAAGAAGTCTTGGCAGAACAGGAGAAGTGATGCACACTTGATGATCAGATCGATTTAAATATTATTCATGGCATATAGCCTAGTCCATGCTCTAGCTGTTTCTATGGCTTGGGCTTCATTGGTCTTCCACTGCTCTGCTACATCATTTGCTAACGGATCGTCTGGATTGGGAGCACTTAACAAAGCCTGGATGGATAGCAGAACTGTGCAGATCTGCAGTGCTGAAGACCACTTATCTTTCAAAATATCTAAACATATTCTTCCCAACTTGTCTACATTAGGATGATAAATTTTGGTCATGAAACGTACTTTAGGTGCTGCCATCGGGTATTCTTCTGGAAGAAATAGTTCAAGTTTAAAAGTCCCTCCCTCAAAGGGGGAATCCTGGGGGCCAGCAATGACCACATGAAAATAACGGGCGTTACTCTCATCTGGTTCTGCTTTAATGCCGGGAACTGGTTCTGCCAGCAAACGTTGGGTTTCCTTGATAATCCTGCGGGGCAGCCCGGCCATCTTGTCAGATCCCAAGTTCCCAATTTCCCATTTTTAAAACATAAATATGTTCATCCCAGAAGGAAATTATACATGTACTATAGAGGGATTAACTAGTGTTAGAGGCACTTTGTAAAATATATGATTTTCTAACCATTATCCTGTACACCTGAAACTAATGGAAAATAATACTGAATGTAAACATTAATTGAAAAATATTTAAAAATTTCAAAAAAAGGAGTATTAGAGGGATATTAAAGAAATACTGGCATGACTTAAGCAGAAGGCTTGAAGTTAAATTGAATGTTGAATAACTTTCTCACTCATGATATTTAATGCCCCATTAATGGTCTGCCTAAGTGACTCTTCTGATAGTGCAGGTAAGAGCCCAGTTTTTTACAAATGCAACCCCTTGTCTATCAAGTAGAGATGGACTTGCATGGAAAGAAACTCAAGACATAAATTTGTAACATTTGTGGATAGGTTATCATGGTGCATAGATTAACTCTTTGAAGATAACTTCTGCAAGCTTTGCTTGTGTTATTTACTGCCGCAGAGTGGAGGGACTAACATTGGAAGGTGCTTGGATGCTTTCAAAAAAACTCTCATACTTGGGATCTCTGTAAAAGCCCAAGAAGTAGCCAGAGGAGTCATTATTAGCCTCATATCACAGGTGAATAAACTGAGGCCAAGTGAGCTGAGTGATTTGCCCATGGTTCATTAGTGCTTTGTAAAATACACCCTGAACTAGTGGTCTCACTCTGTACCAATAGAACATTGACACAGTATCAGGTTGTGTGTTTGCCGTATGTTGCATGTATCTGCTCAGTGATCCAAGTAAACGGCTTCCTCGGCAGAAGGAGAAGCTTGGCTTACAGCTGGCTGGATGCATTGTTTCCATTTCCTTGTTGGGTGTGTTTTGTTGTCTTCACTTCTCCTAAGTTACTGTTAGCAAACTCATTTTTACTAGAATGTAATTTAATATATTAAAGATGTTTGTCCTGGATTACTCCGAGGTATACAGAGGGAATCATCTTTGGTGACAGAAAACTTAATATTGCAGAACCAGGTAAACCTGTCTCTATCTCTGCCTGGTAGTGGTACACTGTACCTCCACTGGCTATCAGGGAACACAGCAAAGTTCCCATTTCTATTAGCAAATATTCCCAGTGTTTCAACACCAATGACTTTATTATCAGTGTTTCTTACTGGATGACTTTGTACTTTTTTCTGCAGCTTACACCTACACAGAGAGCCCAGACCAGAAACTGGGCAGTCCAACCAGTCACTCTCACCCTCAGTGCAACTGGATTCACTTTGCTAAGTCAGCTTTTAGGGATTCCTAACAGGAAGTGTGAATCAGGAAACAAAGAAATCCAACAGCAAGATAGAGAAGCTCATCTCAGGACAGAGCTTTGGACTTGCTTTTGAAGAAAGGAGAGCTAAGCATGGAATAACCTCTGTCCACTCATGGGTTGATTTTATTACTTCATTGGAAGGACTAATAATAATGACATCTAAAGAATGTCAACAGTTTGTAACACATGATTGCAAAAAATCATTTGATGTTTATAATAATCACATTAGGGTGAACATAACTATACCCATTTCACAGACTCAGGGAAGTTAAATGAGATGTCCCAGTTGAATTCAGGACACTGGCTTCATGTTCAATGAGTGGTTTTCTATTACACCCAGGTTTTCTGAAACCTGGAGTCAACTACCTTTGTGGGAACACAGACATGGCAACAAATAACATCAAGTTACACAGGAAGAAAGGCATTCTCCCTCAGAATTCCCTTCCAATCAAGTAGTAAAGGAGAGAAAGTCTCAGCTGCTAACTTGTTTCTATAACATATTTAATATCTATTTATCAAAAAAGGCCCCAGGCTCAGAGTCTGGCTAGAATACAGTACTTTTTATTTTCATTGATTTATTTCTATGTTTATGTTCTAATCGTGTCAAATAATGCTGAATCTCTATAACCAGTAGTAGTGCCAGATTTTCTTCAAAAAATTCATTTTATTGAAGTTTAAGAGACAATTTAATTTAAGGAACAATAGTAAATAACTCATGGCCCAGGTGACTGAAGCAGGGCAGAGAATGCCTGAAGATTGGAAAGGGCTGCTTGGTCCCCATGGGGCAAAACACTGAGTCTGTGACCCTGTGCTGTTTCATAGAAGAAAAATGCAAGGCAGAAATGTGAATCACATATGTAATTTAAATTTTATGGAGGCCATATTTTAAAAAAGGAAAAGGAAATTAGTATAATTAATTATATCAATACATTGTACATTGACAGTCTCTGTACTGTCTGGGTTGTTTGTGTTATTATCCTAGATACACTGCAGTTGCACCGTAAATTAATAAGGATTTTGTAAAAAGATGCAGAGGATGCTGTTGTTCTTCTATTATAGGGCTGGTAAGTCATCTTGTTTCATGTCTGAAGAATCTGGCTTATGCTTGAGAATCAATGTAGGATTTCATTTCTTTTTCTCTTAAGTCAAATTTGATTGTGATTGATATACTGCATTTTTCTTTTTGAGTCTGTTCCTAGAGAACTTTATCAGTAGATTTGTAGTTGCTCAGCTGTGGACCTGAGGCTTCCGGTTTGTTTTTAACTTTTCTCATGAAAATAAGACTTTAAAAATTATCCTCTGCAGTTCTTTTGGCTCATAAGCAATGGGTTTCACAATCTTGGTGCAACTTGTGGGTATTTGTGGCTGTTCGGCCAGCTCAGAATGAATGCAAAATCTTCATTAGTTTGCTGCAATGTGATTGTAAATCATATTTTAAAAATATTTCCTTAAAACTCAACTCAGTTTCCAATTGATCCTGCCTAACCTTTTTGTTACAAATAGCACATACCTTTAAAATAGGATATTAGAAAATTAATAACTATTCAAAAGAAATGAATAGTAATAGTAGCAGTGTTACCCATAATGGCTGTTATTGATTCCTATGAGCCAAAGACCATGCCAAGACCTTTACATACATTGTTCCACTTAATCTTCATCAAGAATTTGTGAGGTAGGTTTTATTATACATAGAGTTTTAGATGAGAAGGTATCACATAATGGTTGTCTTTGCAACAGGCAGCCCTGGCCTCACATCTCAACTCTTATCAACTAGCTCTTGGATCCTATTAAGCCTCAGTTTTCCTATTTATAAATAGGGGTGATAATGACAAGTTTTCACAGGATTTTTGCTAAGGATAAATGAATTAATTCAATAAAATGTTTAGCCTGACACATAGTAAGCCTTCAATAAAATTTCACATACACGCTTCTAAATATAAAAATTAAATATACAATAGAATAGAAACATATATTGGTATTATTCAGTGAATTTTGAATTTTGGTTGTAAAGCAAATCAGGTAGGTTTATTTAGTTATTCAAATCTCTAGTAAAAACCAACTATATTCCAGGTGTTAGGAATATAGTAGTTAATAAAAACAGACATGGTGCCAGTATTCATTATGTTGGAAGGGAGAGACCTGACTCAAATAATCACAGAAGAATGTGTAACTGAAAATGATAATAATGGCTTTGCAGGAGGGGGATTTGGTGTTTTGAAAAGAAAACAAAAATACATGTGGGCACTGGCTCATCTAGGGAGATGGGAAGCTGCACAGATCAGGATTTATCCAGCACCCTTTTTGACTTGTCCCTTGGGTGGTTTTTAAAGCGGACTCATGTTGAATGAATCAATCTTCCACAGAATAGCTTACCTGGAAGGCCTAGGAATTGGCATCTAGAGGAAGTTTGGGCTTCTCTTTACTACTTGCTTAGTACAAGGGTGCTTGTTGATCTTCATCAGGACAAGAAGATTTGCTGCACCATGCTGTTAGCAGAAGGAAGTGCAAGGGGGGAAAATTGCTTGTTTACTGGGAATTTTGGTGGCTCTTGTGGCTGCTGAGGCTATTAGCTTCCTGAACTTGCACACCTGCAACCCTATTCCTTTTAGAAAGCCAAACAATAAACAAAGTAGAGTAGAGAGGTAAGAAGTAAAAAGGTCTGGGTGGATCTGTTTACATATCAAATGTTGGCAGAAATGTATTCCTGTCTTTCTGAACCCTTGCAGCTTTCTAGAAGCTTGTAAGCCTACAGAAACAACCAGCATTATTTGGTGTTTACAGGTGAATTCCTTGCTTATGCAGCAAACAGCCATCTTTCCAAGTGGTTGGTTATTGATTTGACACATCCACCAGTAATTATAGAAACAAATATGATGCCCAAGTTCTAGACCAGAAATGAGGCAACTGTTGAAACCAGTGTAGATATCTTCAAGATAACTTGGGGGAAAATCACATTTGTAGAGTGAATCAAGGACTAATCTGGACATTTGAAGATGCTTATTGAACATCTTATCAGTCTTTTTCTATTTTTATGTATTTGTTAGCACCTCCAAAATATTTTGGGGGCTGCTATTGTACCAACTAGGTAAAAATGCTAATATTTAGACTATTAACCACCAACTTTGCCTACCTGACATAAAGCTGTTGGGCATTGTAAACATAGCTGAAAAATACCATCTGTCAGGCAGTATACAGATGAGACAACTGGAAATGTGGCACACAGGAGACATGGCAGAAGGTTCAAAGCCAAAAATAGTCAGATCTCCACTTCACCTTTCATATGTATCCTGGGCTACAATGTTCTCTCATCATGTGAACAAAATTACTTCATCACAGTGTTTTATATACATAAAACTTGGGAGTCAAATGTATGAGGGGAGGTCCCCCAAAAACCTGGAATTTATTTATAAAAATTGTGCATATATTGTTACATGTTAAAGTTTCAGTCACCTTCAAAGTACTCTCTGAGTGATGCAATACACCCAATGAGACTTTATTTGCACTGCTCAAAACAGTTTTTGAACTCATCAATTTTGATGCCTTTTAGTGCTTCTGCCATTTTTTGTTTCACCTCTTCCACAATGACAAAACATTTCCCTTTGGGGACTTTTTCATCCAGGGAAGCAAAAAAGTCACTCAGAGTGAGATATGATGAATAGGGAGGTTGGGGCATGGGGATCATGCTGTTTTGGGTCAAAAATTGCTGAACACTCAGTGTAATGTGGGCTGGTGCTCTTGAGAATCAGCCATCATGAAATAGGCAAGCATGTTGAAAGTCTAGAAAAATTCACTGAAGCCACATACAGCCTCTCACAACAATGCCAGCTGGTACACTGATACAGATGGGTTCCTAGAACACTCAGCTAGAGGGGAAGCCTGTACTACAAGGGGCATGCCCTTCAGAAGATAATTCCATTTTTTTGATAATTTCATTTTTGGGGTCCCCCCTCATATATGTGATATCACACACTCACACACACACATACACACACACACACACACTTTTAAAGAAAGAGATAACATACAACCATCTTTTCCCTTCATACAATGACAAATGGTAAAGCCATGGATAATTAAAATATTAGATAATCCAAAGTCATTCCTTAATTTGTCTAAACATTTTTAAGTTGTCCCCACTACCAAGCTATATTTAAAAATGAATGTGAAATCATTTCAAGTAAGCTATACCAGCAAATTTTGACTCAGAAAATGTTGGCAGACCTTTCAGTTGCCACCTTATGAACCCTGCTTTGCAGTCTCTGGTCATCACCTTCCCTGAAACTGAAAAAAATGCAGACGTTCCTCCTCCAGAATTACATAATCTTAGAGTGTGAAGGAACTGCCAAGATAAGTCCAGGCTGTCAAATACTCCTTTGAAAACATAGTTCTGTTAACTTACTATTTCACACTGCTGATTATCTCACAGACAGTACAGGGAAGAGTTGATATGCATGGCTGGAAATAATTCAACAGCACAAAATTCATCATGGATTTTAAAATTTGCTGGTCTTCAGCATCCACATCTATAACAAGAAATACGATGCCTAATTTACAGGATTGTTGTGAAAATTAAATTTACATAAAAATGTTAAGCATGGAGACTGGAATATTGTAAGTGTTGAATTAATGTTTGGGATGATGGTGGTGAAGATGATGTAATCTTCAAGTGGCATGGCTTCATTTTCTCATGGCCAATGACGTTTGACCATAAATTCAGCTGCAATGACTTGATTTTTTTTATCTGTATTCTGATATTCTTTTGAAAATAGATTCATCTGCTGAGGTTAAATTCATATGGCCAAAATTTTGTTAATACAGCCTTAGTTATGAGCCAGTAGTTCTCTATCAGTAGAACTTTGCAACAACCAGGTGTGCACACTTGTGTGTGTGTGAATATTTTATCTGGTGACACTACATGACTGGAAAAAAGAGGTGATTGTGCTAAGACATATAAGGCCATTTGAAGAAGTTTTGCCTGGGAGACTGAGTCACTGCTATGATCAATGAATGGTTGATTATTGTACATTCAGAATGTACAGAGCATGTGCTATTTTAATTCTGTTCACAAGTTTGTCTCTTTCACTTGACTGTACTTTCCTTGGGGGTGGGAGAGTCTTAAGCACTTGTGTCCTTGGTACCTCACCAAATATCTGCCATATATACAACTTCTCATATATATCCCCAGAATGCAAGAAGAAAGTATAGAGACTTCACATTTGGCTGTGTCATTTAGAGGGGAAAATCATTTGTATTTAAAAAAGTTGCCTGCTCCCTAAATTATCCCAGAGATAATTTAGAAGCTCATAACACTGGCTGCCTGTTAAAAAAATGAAATAGCCAAAAGATAGGGATAGAAGAATGGTTTTTAGGGTTTGTTTTTATTATTTTTCTTTATGCATATCTTTCTCCCTCTGTATACCCTTTTAAATGACTGGATTTGAAAACTTTAACATAATTTTAGAATAGGCTTATTTTACTAGATTTGACCTTTGGCAATTGTGAGAAATCTTCTGTTTAGGGGAATGATTATGATTATATTTCACACTTCCCTCCCACAAACACTTTTTTTTTGCAAGTAAGCGAGAGGTGTTAGCTCAGTTCATGCTATTTTTCAGTATTCCTTATGCCTTTCTAGAATTGAAGACCCATTATCCTGTCATATATCAAACCATCTGTCAGCCTGCAACAGATGGTTAAAATGAAGAACTTCTAAAATACTGAGGAAATTATTCTGCATTTCACCATCTACAGCTTAAATTTAGTCTGATTTCAGAAAATTTCTTTGCCACTTCCCCACTCCTCATACAAAGTGAAAGTGAGGAAAATATTACATTTAAATTACAAATTAGAAGCCATTCCTCAAAGAGATGGCTATTACATGCATAGATGCTGGCTTTACTCTGTCAGAGGGAAGACCTGGGTTTGAATCTCAGTTATATTGCTCCTTGGCTGCCTGGCCTTTGACAATTTATTTGACCTTGTAGTCTTTTACTTCCTCAAGTTAAATAGTAGAGAATTAATAGCTTATCTTAGTGAGTTATTACAAGAAGCAAAACAAATGGGTAATCTGTGAGATAATATCTTACACAACCAGGCACTTGATAAATGATAGAGATTATTTTCACCATCAGTTCTTCCCTTTTGTTTTTATCCCATTTCTTTTTATATTTATTCCACATCAAAGATTCTGCTGTGTCTCTGGCAGCAAGACTTGGGCAGGTGCATCCAACAGAAGGAAAGCAGACATGAAAAAGTGGCCAGGTATGGATAAAGCTGGGGGTATGTATCTATTTCTCTCTGCAATGTGTGTTCTATACATAGTATAACTCACTGAGATGTTGTGTTGTTGTTTGGTGTGTGTATGTGACAAGGATAGATGGGCAGATACAAAACTAAAATATTATGTTCTGGGTTGTGGTTGGGGGTGGTGGTGTGTATTTTTATAAGCCTGATAGTACCTGGAACTCCTGCCCAAACCTTCCCAAGGAGAGTGATCATATGTTTTCTTGGTTTCATTTACATTCTGGATGAAATAAATATTTGTGATTTTTACCCTGTTTAGGCATAAATATTAGTTGAATCATAACTTATGTTTCATGCTTTATTTAGCTGATTCCACTTAGTTTTGTCAGTTCTATCCTATTTTCAATACATAACTGTTAAAATTTAACATTCACAGTTTTTAGCAGTGGGAGTTTTTGGGAGCATAGTCTCCCTCTTCCCAGCATTATTTTTTATAAGTGCCGATGTCTGTGCTAAGATGTAGTGCAGGCCTGAAATGTTTAAGAAGCAAGATGTCTGAGAGCAAGGCATTTCAACTTTATGTGTCATGAGTGTCCTGGAATTTCTTGACATGCAGGTTCTGAATCAGTAGGTCTGGAATGGTTCTGAGAGCCTGCATTTCTAAAAAGCTTCTGAGTAATACCAAGGCAGCTGGGCCAGAGACAAACTGAGACGCAAGTTCCTCGCCTATGAGGAAACACCTTCCATATGAACATCCCAGTCTACTACAGCATCCCCTGCTCTCCAGGGCCCTACTCTCAGTGGGCCTTCCCACACCACTGTGCATACATTGCCATTCTGCCTCATTTTTGTGTAGGTCCATCTCATTTTCCCAATTCAACTTTTAGATTAGCCTCTTGCTGCTTTATCTCGTCTAACAGTTATTAAAGAATTTCTATATACCAGAGATTGTGCTAAGTGTTATTGTCATTTAATGCTTAGTGATAAGGTCACAGTGCTACTACCATTGATTAACAGCGAAGGCTATAGAGGCACAGAGAGGTCAAGTAAGTTGCCCAAGTTAACCCAGCTAGCAAGTGGCAGAACCAGGACACAAATGCAATTGGACTTCAGAGCCTGAGTCCCCAGTCATTCAGGCTTTGCTAAGGTAAGGTTATGCCTTCCTGGAGTAGTGTCCAATATATTTTTACAACTCCTGCAATACCTATTCCAGTGTTATATCTAACACATCTAAGCACATAGAGCAAAAATCCGTTGTGTAAATTAAGAAGAAAAAAGGTATGCTGCTTTTATCTTTCTTTTCCTTTTATTTTACTGAACTGCCTTAATAAAACCAGTGGAGTTGAATATCTGGGGATTAGAACTAACAGTATCAGACAAAAGTCCAACAATATGCACTTCTCTAAACTGCATATAATTAGAATCTGGTGGTCTGTAGTTCTGCTGTGTGGGCACCATTTGACCTATGTTATGTTAAAACCTGTTATAATGAGATCTCATTATGTGCCATGTTACATCCTGTTGATGAGAAAAAGAAATTAGCTATTAAAAAAGTGAAGGTTCTATATAAGATATTCTTAATCACATCAAGGACCCTGATTCCACACAAATTTGCAGAAATTAGCTAAAGATGTTATAACCTTGTACCAAAGGGCAGAGCTGCCCCCGTTAAGTGCTACTCATAATAGCATTCCTTTTTTTTTTTCAAAAAAAAAAATTTTTTTACTATCACCAAAATTAAACTACATAGAAAGGATTTTTTGTTTTTTGTTTGTGTTTTTTTAGGGTTTTTTTTTTTTTTTAGCACAAAGAAAGCTTCACCTTATTCTGGGGGTAAGTATGCAACATCCTGGTTTCATATTAGAGGAACCACCCCCATTCTATTTATGCACCATGGCAAACAGTATTAACTCTTTTGAAAAACATGTGGGACATAAGCATGTTGCAAGTTATTTGTTTGATGATTTTGAGAGAACACAAAAGAGAAATTATTGGTACCTGTTAAGGTAATTCCTCAGGGCTTAAGTTAAAAAGAAATACACACTTGTAATAATGATAATTTTTCAAAATGTGTTAGAAATGTGAGAGTTGAATACACACAAGTGGAGATGAGTTCTAAAATACTTTTATAATGAGAAAGTCACCAAGAGTCCAAATAACCACTGATAAACATTTCAAGTCTCCCATAGTGAGCGGTGTCATTGCTTTTGTGCATACATCAAGTGTAGGGTCATGCTTAGGGCCCATGGATGAACAATGCAGACCTCTGCACACTGGAACTGTTTCAGTTCAGGGAAATGCTCTCACTGTGAGAACCACCAACAACAAACTGAGACGGAGCAGGCAGCTGTGCTGATGCTTCTCAATGGGATGGCAGACAGATTGCCTGCAGGCTGGAGATGTTCTTCTTCCTTTTTTTCTCTTTATCTTTGTGTGTGTGTTGTTAGTTTTTGCCTTTTTTAAAAAAATAAACACATATCGTTGAATGATCGTACATCAAATACACACACAGTGCTATGTTGTTGGTTTGGAATGGCCATAAGGATTTTTTGTTTGGTTTTGTTTTAGTGACATCCTCCCAGCCCACCTTACCCAAAAGTTTCAAAATAATAGTTCTCAACCTATTATTCCTTTGAAGCAACTTATGAAGTGTCAATTTGGAATAGAGACTGGATAAGCCTTCTACCCTCACCCCCTGATTTAGCATGTAGCTTTTCTTGCTTTAGAAGGGCAGGAGAACATAGGGGTAATGGCTACAGAAGTAACAGATAAGTTTTAAGAAAGTTTTTAAGAAATAACAGATAAATTTTTTGTGTGTTTGTTTTTGTAGCTAGTTATGGAGGAACTAACCTCAAAAAGAATTTGAAGTTATTTATGTATTTCAAGTGAGAAATAGAAAAATTAGCTAGATAATCCAGGATAATAAGAAACACCAAAAGAAATAATAAATCAGTAAACATTATTGATTATACATTACTTTTTACCATGTGTCAAGTGAGCTTCTAGACACTGGGAATACGGCAGTGGACAAAAGCAGACAAAAATTCCTGCCCTACAGAATGTGGAGGAGGTAGAAAATGAATGAGGTAAATAAGTGAAGTACATACTGGTTTGGATAGTGATAATAAGTGTTGCGGAGAAAAAATACAGGGAAAGGATAGGAACTGATATGATGGGAAAGTGAGTGCTGAAATCCCAAGTTTGGTGGCCTTGGAAACCTTATTAAGAAGGTAGATTTGATTACAGGCCTGAAAAAATGTAAACAAACCAGTCATATGGTTATCTGGGTAGAGCCTTCCAGGCAGAAGGAAGAGCCCGCATGCCTAGTGGGTTTGTCAATCTAGAAAAATGAAGGCTTAATTAACTTGTTTGCAATGGCTTCAACAATGGTTCTTTACATTTTAGGGTCATCACATCGAATGTGATGACAAATGTACTTATCCAGTTCCAGGGAAGTTGGATTTGAGGGAGGGATGAGGAGAGAAATAGGAGATGGTAGTCACACTTTTGACAAAGAGAGGCAGTAATCTGAATTATGGAAGTGACAGCTAGATTGAAGGAAGAGGTAATCAGGAGATGTATTTAATGGAGTTTAGTCAGGAATTTGATGTAAAGATAGAGAGAAGGTGTCATAGAAAACACCCAGGTTTTTGGCTGGAAAGATGGTAGTTCCATTCACTGAGACCACTGCTCTGAGAATCTGTAATTCCAGGACACCTGACCACAGTGTGCTCCACCAGCTCAGCGTGTGGGCTTAGTTGGCCTGCTAACCATGAACTCAGCAGGTTCAGGGCATAGGTGTTGGGGACCGCCCTGCCTGGTCTCAGGAAGCTGTAACCCCCCCCCCCCCCCCCCCGAGACTTAGGCTGAGTGAGAGACCTCCTGACCAGGAGCCACTAAGGAGACAAAAACTTATTTCCCTGGCATGAACGCTACCTGTTCTATGCCGAAACCTCCTAAGCTTGATCAGTTAGCCAATGACGGGTAAGATTTCCCACGGAGGGAAATATCTAAGACAGGCATGATCACATGGAGGCTTCTGGGTAGAGACTCAAGGCTGTGGAAATGAAGGGGTGATGGACATCAACCCCTGCCCCCTTGGCTTTGTCAAAGCCTGAGTCTTTGTTCTTAGATGTGAGAAATCCAAGTCTCCTGGCTGCCTTTGTCTTCTCTGTTAACTCAGGCCTGCAGGGGCAGCCCAGACCAGAAATGGCAGGCCCCCGGGGTGATCAGGCCTGGGACATAGAGTATTCAAGATCCTGTGAGATCTGTTTGCTGGAGGATGTTATTAACTTGGAATTTAAAAGCACAGGCAGGAAAGTTTTGGAACCTGTAGCCCTTTCATATGTTAAAGACCACAAACCTTGCCCAGAATCACAGCAGGAGTTCTGTCCCCACCTTTGTAAGTTGCCTACATCTTTTGATCTTCTCTGTGATCAAACAGAGTTTGTGAATCCACAAACTAAGTCTGTTTTCTCAATAAAAATCTGCTTGGGTATGGACACAGGGCACTCCCCACTAGAGGGGGTGGCCATGGCGCTCTCCATGGGAGAGAGTGGCCCTTCTGTTCCTATTCCCCCATAGGACCTGGTTGTCTCTGTGTATGTTTTTAGCATGTTTTGATGAGCATCCATAGCCAAGATGAATACTGCTGGATGGTATCATCCACACATAGGTGGGCCATGCTCTTGGATGATTAGTTTTTTAAGATATAGTTCTGGGGTCTATTTACCCCATTAAAATTATACACATAAAAAGAAGTATCACTGTATTTCTACATCTTCTCTTTGACTAGGGTGGTAAAAGGAACGTCTCATTTGTTCATTTTTAAATCTTTTAGATGCAAGATCTTCTGACGATCAGTACTACCACCTTAAGTTCTTCAGAGACCTCTTTTGGAGCCTCTTTCTTGTTTATCCCTACAATATGGGAGTTTATGAAGTCATAACTTCTTTCACTCTTCCCCTCTTTTACATACTCATACACCCTCATGACCTCATCTAAATTTCAGATCTATACTCTACCTCTTTGCTACTATCCCCAAATGGATGTCCTCCACTCTGTCAGTTTAACTTGTTTGAAAAGAACTCCTTGTTTCTCCCTCTAACCCTACTACTGCATCTGCAGGTAGTAGCTAGGCTGAAATAAAATCTCAGGTTCCACTGGGAGCCTTCTTAAGCTCTGCCTCCCTATCACTACCCTCCAATTTCCCTATGGTAGAGTGTGAGGTGGTGATTACAGCCTTGGGTCAGACAGATCTGGTTTCATTTCTGGCTAAACCATTCACCAGCCATGTTACTGACATATGTCCTCATTGAAATGGGAATCAGAATACTTAGCTAATAGGATTTCTGTGAGCTTTAATGAGATAATGTATGCAAAGCACTTGGTTTCAGGCCAGGCACATAGTAAGTGCTCATGAAAGAGTTCATGTGATGATTAGAATCTTACTGTTCTCTCTTTAGATTACTTCAATCATCTCCTAATTAGTCCCCTTACCACTATATCAGCAAATTATGTAATTAACATAAATGTTTTAAAACACAGGTTTGCTACTACCCATTTCCAATGGAAAACTTCCAATTGAATAAATAAGAATCTTAGTATTCATCCTGCCTTGAATTTTTTTTTTTTTGAAGAGGAAGTAAGCATCAGAGGTATTTCATGCTACACAGTTAGGCTCTTCCCATCTTTAATAGCCTCATCTTGTAAGTCCTTCTTTAAATTACACTCACCCTCACATATTCATACCCTCACTTACACACTCACTCCTACTCTCACATACATAAATGTGCACACACATAAACCCACACTCTTTCTGTCCTCTTCTGCATCTGGTCCCTTATTTGACTTTTTTTTCTTTTGAAAGAAGCTTCCCAGTGTATTTGCATACAGAAACCAAGCCTTTGTTCTCACATTTGACCATCTGCTCCTAAAAAAAATTATCCCAATTTCTCAGGTTTAAATCAATCTCTTGTTCTTTCTTCCTATATAACTATTTGCTTTTCCCACATTCTGGTCCTTGGCACAGTGAATCAAATAACCTTAAAGCTAGAGCTCTCTATTATCCAACTTTCCATAGGCCTCAAGGGGTAGCATAGCATTTTCACATAGTAATTTCTCAATAAGTGTTTGTTGAATTCAATTAGGAAGATTTCAGTCTTTAAAATATAAATGTAAACACACAGACAGCATGGAGGCATTGCATTTACCCAGCCACCTGCTGCTCCTGAGTTCACAGTTTACCTTACAGCTGAGTGTGAGAGTTGTATCTGCAGAGCCATCTGTCTTACAAAGTGCCAGCAGGCCCAGATTTGCCCAGACTTTGCATCACTACACCTTACATTTCTTTTTCCTCACCCTTGAGCCTTGTCAGAAATTTAAAAATGGGTACAACCAGTTTGAGAAGCTAAAAATGCTGGTGTTTAGGGGTAGGGTGAATGTGGAAAGGGACTTTCAATGGCTCAGTGGTTCACAGGTTTCTGAGGCTTACCTTTGTCCTGATCGATATGTTCACCAATGATTGGAAGAAGATCTAGATAACAGTTTCTGTGAATGGCATACTGTGGTCTGGCCTGACATACTGTTAAGCAGAATGATGGCACAATTTTAAGAAAATTAGCTACTTCTTGAAACTTGGAAAGTCATTTCAACTGAGAATTCCTTCCTAACTTTGGGTGAGGGAAATGACCAAGAATGTTCTAAAATTCTCATCAGTTTCCTTGTCCTTAGACACATTACCATCTGGTGTTTCTTCCATGAACTTGCAGAAAGCCAACTGGAATAAAGTATATAAAATACCAGCAACATTTTATTCTGAAAGGTTCACTTGGCATAAAATTCACAAAGTTGTGACATCTCTAAATCTATACTCAGGTGATAGATGCCATTGATCTTGATTGGAAGAACACTTCTTAATCTAGTCTAGGAAGAGACTGTATATTCTAGTCTCAGTTGGGGATTTCTCTGCTGCAGCAGTGTGTCAGATGGGACTACAGAATAAAGAAAGTTATTTTACCTAAAATTAAAGATAGTAATTTTATTGTCACTAATACTTGCTCCTAATAGAACCATGATAATTTGGATCATAAAGAAGTTGGCCTTTATTTTCACAATAATTGCCCTAAAATTGATAAACAATTGGCTTTAACTGCGAGAGTTTAGTGCAAAAGGAAAATAACGTTAACTTGAAACCTCAGTGTGTCTTTCTTTCAAAATCTAGGCTTGGAGAACTCACAACCACACTCTTAGTGTTTACTTTACTCTTTAGCAAGTTTCTACATAAGATCATCTTGACCCCTAAAAAAGTATGCTTGCTGCTGAATGAAGATAATCCTACCTACCCTGGCAACATGAGGCCTGGAACTTCTGTTGTGTTTCTGTGGGCTTAATAGTTAAATTTCTTTTGAGTAAACTGATAGTCTGAATATTATTTGCTTTGCAAAGCTTTGCTCACAATCCCAGGTAGAATTAACCTTGACTTCTGGTCTGAAGCCACAGCTCTGCAGAAATCACAAGTGTAGCTTGAGTCTGTAAGAACCATATCCAGGGGAGATTTTTAAAAAAATAATCTGTAACTGGTTTCTATGCAGGAGTATCCCTTGGTGGCTGAGCAAAGCTAATGGGTGTGGATATGCAAGATGAGGCAGTGCTACACCTTTGTGGTAAGAAAAAAGAGCAGGAAAATCATGGAATAAGGCAAATCTAGGAGGGTGGAGAGGCTGGTAAGTGAAGGTTCAAGAAGCAGTAGAGAAATTTGCTCACTTCAGAACACTTAGCACACAGTGGGCATGAAATGGAGGCTGAGAATGAAGAACAAATCTCAAACAAGGTTTCAATTATTTATTCTTATTAACTTTTTACATTTCGATATGCTATGTAAACTTTGCCAGCTCCCAATGAAGTATCCTAGATGTCTAGTACCTAGCTCATAGCATGCTATTGAATTCCATGAAGCACTAGCAGTTGGTTCTGGTAGGTGTTCAGTCACATATGGGCTGAAGCCAGGGTTTACCAGAAATTTGTTCTGACTTGTGTAGAAAAGGCCTGTTGCAGGGTTTCACCTGTTGCTCTGCCTTATTTTAAAGTGCTCACTTTCTGCTTTGAAAGTGTATCTATTTGATAAAGTCTAAAGTCATACAACATAGCTTTCATGTTACTGTAATTTGAAGACCAGACATATGTTATTACTGACTTGCCTGTTTACCGACCTCCACCCCTGAAATAATGGGCTTCCTGGGGGACAGGATACCATCTTCATTAATTCATTCAACTCACTATGTACTGAGTTCTGTATTTATGTTAGGTGCTAGGATACAACAAAAAATAATAAGTGGTCTCTGCACTCAAAGGTCTTACAAAACGGGCCAGCTGATATGTGACCAGACAATTATAAACTAGAGAAATAAGCCTGACAACAGGCTTTCTCCACTCCTGCACTATAGAAATTTTGGACTGAAAAATCCTTTGTTGTACTGGGGTATCCTGGGTCCCTAGAATGTTCAGCAGCATTCCAGGCCTCTACCACTAGGGGCCAGTAGTACACCCTCTAGTTGTGACAACTAAAGAAGTCTCCAGATTTCACACCTCACCTTCACCCTGTGCTCTGGTCCCTGCCATTGACTATAGGAGACCGTTCTGTGCGGCGTGGGCCCAGCTCCCACTTGGAAAGGCCAGTGGAAAGCAAGGTCTGGTACACAGGACCCCACCCACACCCACAGATAGGTTCTCCCATGGGGAATCAGGCCTGCATTGTACTAGACCACTTTGATAATTACTTTTTGCTAAAACTCCGTCACCCTGAATTGAGGTAGCAAATGTTTACTGGGTATCTTTAAAGTAACTTCCTAAAATCTATGCTAAACCTTTCAAGGATGAGTGTAACCAGTTCAACCACTTTTCTCTTTACATTTGTAAATATCCTTCTTTTTTTTTATGTAATTAGCAACATCCTCTCCTTTGTTTTCTGTAAAAGGTAACCACCTAAAGTAAACCTGTGCATAGTAAATGAGGACCATCCTCAATGCAACATGCTTAGAAAAGCAATAAAAGCTTGTCAAGGCAAGGGTCAGTGTGCTCTCCTCTTGAGAAAGTGGCTGTGCTGTCCCTTTTCCTCCACAGAACTTAGTAGGCCATGTGAATTTGTCTTGTCTCATCCACAATACGGCGGACACTACTGCCTGGTGTCTGCATCAATTGATAACCATTATTTCTAGTTAAGGCTAGACTCAGTGCATCATGGCAAGAACACCAAACCCAGATCTGGGCAGAGTCTTGTTAATTCTTCATCTCCAACTCCTAGGTGGTCTTTAACAAGTGCTTGACGAGGGAACAGAATGCATAATATCATGCTGTCCCTTAGGAGTCTTGGAATAAAGCCTGGTAAACTAGGGGGACATTTAAGTGTGAAGCCATAGGCAGAATTTGGCCAATAAATTTCACTCAGAATCATTTTCCCTACATACTTCCCAGAAGCATCATACGAAGCCCCAAAGAAACTTGCCCCCAAAGTATCACAGTTCAGATTTCCTAGCAATTATTTTTATGTTAATAAACATTGACTGTAAAGCACTTTGGCAAATATCAGCTGCATTAAATGTTGAATAGTTATTATAAAACCCATAAATATTTTAGATTTAATCATCCGCAGCAGGGAAAGGAAAGAGCCAATTCGCCTAATGGTTTCACCAACTGATACACCCACCTGGGAATTGGAAACCTAGCACGTGTTGAAAGTAATTGTCCTTTGCAAAATACAGTTAAATCTCTCCCAGCTTTGCTGCAGGCATCCTGTCCCTAAGTTAGCTATTGTTTTGATGTAAATGAGGACAAGAAAATTCCCAGCACAACCCATATATTCCTTTCATCCAACTCTGCCTTGAAGCAGGCTGACATAGAATAATGAGACAGCAGGTTAGTAACATGGGCCTGATCCACTCGTTGGCTTTTCTTCGTAGACATGGTTGTGCTGGGTGATAATGGAGCTTTCTGGAACAATCTGTGTGATGTTGGGCAAGTGACAGCTTCTCTGGGCCTCTATTGGTAAGATGGAGGGTGAAGAAAGTAATGGTTTCAAAGCTGTTCACAGCACTTGTGATTTTTATCATAGTTCTACATCCTTAAAGATTCACAGACTTGAGGGTTTCACAGCATTAATTTTTATTTTGGGGGTGGAGGAAATGGAATTCAAAAATCAGCCTCTCAACAATCCTGAACTCCTTTAACAGACTCCCTAAAGTATGATTAAACTTCACAGAGGAGAGTTCTGAGGATGGCAGCCTCGTGGGATGAATGGGCATGAATACTTACACTGTCTGAGCTACTTCCCAGCTCTTTCCTCACCTGGCTGGTTTTGTGTTGACTACTATTGCAACTCATCAAATGGAACATGATCCAGCTGGTAGCCCTGGGCTCTAGCTTATTGAATCTTCTGACAATTCTTGAAAACCCTTCCTTTTCCCAAGCTAAGTATTCCCAGCAACTGCACAGAGACCCAGTGATGTTACTTATAAGTTGCTATTAATAATAAGATTATTCTCCCCAATGAATCAGTTGTCTCCTTTATTGCCAAACCATATTGCTGACTCCCCAGGGGTTCATATTTTTGTAGCACTCTTAAAGCATACCCCAAGCCCAGGAGAATAGCTGCTTCTTTGTCTTAATATTGCTGTTAGGCTTGGAAAAAAATCTCCTTCATTTAATTCCTTCAGGAAGTGTCTCATTCTCAATACTTATTAAAAATGAGGAAGCAGTCTGGGAGGCTTCTAGAGGTCTTAGTTCATAAAGTGAATATGTATAAAGGTAGCAGGATATCAAGTTTGTATAATTACACCTTTTCATGCATACAGTTCCTGCAGTGAAATCAATTTTGATTTGGCCTGATTTAATATTGGCCTAATTCAAATCTATCCCTTAATTTCTACTTAGCTGTTGTTCAGTTTCAGATAGAAAAAAAATGGGTTCCTAATTTCCACTTTCACAAACCAGAAAAAGTTCTTTATTTCTAAATAAGAGTAATAAGATAACATTTAACTTCTGACCTTTTGCCTTAATTCAAGAGCTTTGGGGGAAGGAAGTATTCCTGTTTGGAGAGAGAAACTATCAAATGAGAGAGCAGAAGAGGGTTGAGAGGCACAGGTTTAGGTGAATATGCCGTCCCTAAGGCCTTACTCAAAGTCAGCAGGCATTTAGCTTTGCTGCAAGAACAATGCTTAAGACAGGAGAGGAGAGTTTAAATAATCTCATAGCAAAAGAGGTATTTAAGAGGGTATACCAAAAAAAGCATAGACAGAAGTAGATTTGATGAAAATGAAGGCCAGTTAGAGTAATCTAGTTCAAGAGACAGACAAAATCAACTGGAAAAATTTCAAGATGAATTACAGCTGAAAGTCAACATATGGTGTAGCAGGAAGATCTCTCAGATATATGTATAATTAGCTTAAACTAAAAGTTTGGATTCCAGCTAACGAGCCATATACATGCAAATTGGAGTTTGGAGTTCATTCTTTTAATAAGCATTTACTGAATTCCTGTTATTTTCTACTTAGTGTTGGTTCTTCAGAAATAACAAAATCAGATCCATTTTCAAGAAGCTCATTTCCAACATACTGACACATACAGGAAACTGAAAATGTGACATTGTCCTGGGATCATAGATGTGGTCACATTTTCCAGCCAGGAAAATATTTTCTTTCTAGGAAATATCATTTCTTTTAGAGAAATAAGTTGACTTATCTTCCATTCACCTCAGGAATCCATTCATAGATAGTCTATCATAAATTATACCAGCAAGAGTAAAAACTCACCATTAATTAGCTTTGCTTTATTAGGCATAGTAGAAAAAAGGTGTCTCTTCTTTTATAAGCATTTATATAATATTACCAGTTTTCTACTTCTCTTGGAGAGAAATTCATATTTGGCTCTTTAAGAGAATGGTTCTTATTCAAGAGTAATTCTTTAGTTTTCTGATTTCATATATATCAAATAACTTCCCACAATCAGGAAACAGATACACATCAGTAACCAGTGACTGAAATGATGCTTCAGCAATTTATAAATTTTTTTATTGTTGTTCAAGTACAATTTATAAATTTGAATTCACCTTGATGAAGCATGATTATAAATACCTCTTTTAAATGAAAGTTATGAAAAGCAAAAGCAAATTAAAGGTATGAAATTAAAAGCAAATTTCACATTGTCAAAGAGGAGTAAAGACTATAAAATGCCATGAGTACTATATTTTGTTGCCATTTCTGTCTCACAAAATACTTGATCAGAACAAAGTGCAAAAAGACATACCTTAATATCCTTTGGTTGGGCAGACTACTCTGTACATTGTAGAATTCCTGTTGTAGGCAGTCTCTGAGAAGAATTAGGGTACAACATTTTGAAATAGCCAGATCAGTTTCTTCTGAGATTGAGGCATCATCTTAACAATGATGTTTATTGGGATTCTTGAAGTCCTGTTGCTTAAAGTGTAGCAGTCCCAATGGATACATCCAATATCTATAGATCCAGATCTAGATAGTGTATATTCTATGTTTTTGGAAGTTCTCCCCATGCTTCTTTTAGAATATACATTTGCTATGTTCAATCAGTGCTATCCACAGCTCCTGGCACATAGTAGGAACTCAACAAATGTATGTTCAGTGATGCTTGTGTATATCCTATTCTGATGACCAGTTTGGAAGGTCATTAATTTCACTTTTAATACTGGCTTCAGGAAACTAGAGCTGTCTTAGAAATAGTCCTTGTCCTTCTGATATTCAATATTTAGTGGTGAATCAGACAAAACCACATTTAACTGGAGTACAAGAAAGGAATGCTTTTCACACAAAGATTTCCACACAGAACTATGGAAGTTTGGGGAGGAAAATTCATATACTTTCAAAGTAAGGATGTGGACAGTGAAAAAATTGTTCATGGAACAGATAACATTTGAGATGGGTCTTTGAAGGTGAGTCAAATTTTGATATGCTGAGATGGGGGAGGAAAGGAAGACTTCTCAGTGGCAGGTGCTCAGTAACTATGCAGATATAGAAATGCAGGCAGCATGTTTAGGGAATGGTAAGTAGTTCAGTTTGGCTAAAACATGAAGATGTAGGGAAGAGTCTAAAATGAATCTGGAGATTAGGTGAAGGGTCATGGCTTTGGACAGTTTTGAATGCTGGAGTGAGCCTTTTTTTTCTATAAACCAGATGTGGCCAATGGCATAAATACAGCTGTATTTATGATGGTGAAAAAATAGACAGGAGGTAGGAAGCCACTCTGTTGAGAGTCTCCATAAATCCAACCTAATATGAATCAATTCTTTCCACAGCCCCTCAACCAGGCTGTTCCCTATAACTTTGCCAATCCTAAAAGTGTGTGGGTGTCATAAATCCCAGAATGGAGCACCAAACAGTTGAATCTTTTAATCAGGGACATTAATCCCATGTAGCTTAATTTTGTTTTTCAGTCCTGAATCAACAACTTATAGAAGAAGTAAAAAAAAAAAAAAAAAAGCTAGGTAGTTGCGGGACATAGCTTAACTGGGGTTTGAAAGGAGCAACCAGATTATGCAGAAGCTCTTGGGAGGCCAACTGAACTAGGCAGGGCTGGACAAAGATGCCCACAACCATTGTTGCTCCCCAGCCATCTGCCAGATTATGGAGTGCAGAACTGTAGGCATCAGAGACACTCAGGGTAAAACTTACAAAGAAATCCATTATTTAAAAAAAAATCATCACATGGAATTTCTGTACTTTTGATTTCTTCTGTTTGTGGTCAGAGGATCAGTTAATGTTCTTGAACTTCATTTACTGAGTCTCAGTGAGAAAAGATACTGTCAAATCTAGGGGCATGCAGAGCCTAGCTCTGGGGCTAGGCTTTCACTGCCACACAGATCAATGCCCATGTTGGAGATTTCTCCTTGGTGATTAAAGCCTGAACTTCTGCATACTTAAACATGGCTTGATTGAATTTTCAATGTCCTTTTAGTATATCAAGTTTCAAGCAAATGTTTCAGTGTCAACCTTCTTTTTGAAAAATTATTTTTCTACTCTGGGAAGAAAATTCTTTACAGATATTTTTGGGGGAGATCTCTTCTCTAATAGCAGAAGATTGCAGGGTCTAGGTTAGAGTCAAAAGTTGAAATCCAAATTTTTCACTCAGATTACAAGTTATCAGTTAGGGATATATTTTGTATAGATTTAAAAATAGGAACTTCTGCTTTAAAAATCAGGAAGACACACAATTTCTGGGTTTTTATCCTAAAGAAATTATTTAAAATGTGTCAAGACTGAAGTACAAGACTGATCATAACATTTTTTATGAGGGAAAATTCAAAGCCATGAAAACTCTAGGTCCAACAACAAGAGATTGACTAAATAGCTGGCGTTATCTCACTATAATGTAATATTATGCAGCCATTACAAATGGAAAAATAAAACTAGTGTTAAATAATAATGCATATTAAAATACTTACCAGAGTTATTCTACCTTATTTTTTGTGGTCTTATGAATAAATAAACAAACTGTTATTAAGAATCTACTTTGCCTTAGCACCTAACAATGATACTAGAGATTTGTTATTTAATCTCAATAATTATGTTTTGATATATGGGTTCTTATAACTTTTTTAAAGAGGAGGTAAGAAAGTATGTATAGATGAAGATCATTTCATTTGTAAATTATTAGAAACCCCAATCAAACAAGCAAGTACAAAGAGAAATTCAGTAGCTCATGTAACTAGAAAGTCTGGAGTGTGTGACTTCAGGTATGGTAAAATCCAGGGGTTTGTTTTTATCTGATTTTTTTGTCTCTGTCCAGCTTTTTTCCTCTCTATATCTAGGAATTGTTTATTTCTGCTCAGCTTTATTATCTAGGGACTTCCACATCGTGTGCAATGTGGCCACCAACCAGACTCACATCTTTCTAGCCTAACAATTCCAAAAGAAGAAGAACTTTACTCCACAGATAAATCCCAGAAGACTGACAGTACAGCAGAACTATGTAAGAGGGAGAGGGCTAGCTATTCCAAAGAAGGAAGACAGCAGGCAGAAAAAGTGTCTGCTATTATATTATCTCTCCACCCCCATTCTTGTTTAAGTCATTCCCTCAGTCAAAAATCTCTCCTTTCCATTCAGCTAGTTTCCATTCTTTGTTAAGTCTCATGGACTCCATAAACTTTCTTTGACCACGGAAGCCAATAACATAGGCTCTTTCCTGTTGATTCCTTCATGATGTCTGTATTACTGGTAATAACAAACATACTTCTTTTGTGCTTTTATATCCTGCTATGTCTTTATCTTGTGTTATTAACTTGACTATCAGCTCCAGCGTGGACACTCTTGGATTTTCATTTTCCTCCTTCCAGGTAAAGATGAGGTGGTGGCCCAGCATGATGGGGAAGAACAAGTCTCTGGAGGCTCACTGAACAAGTTACTCAATCTTTGTAAATCTGATTCAATGTCTGTAAAATGGGCACAGAATACCTGCCTTAAAGGTGTTTGGAGAATTAAACAAAATTACTTCTATCTTATTTAATCTCTGGCCTGTACAAAGTGCTCAAGAGTAAATGACAGCTAAAACAATGACATTTAAGCCCTCTTTCACCTACCCTCAACTGCAACTTTCCTAAGTTCTTTTCCTACTCTAATTTTTTTCTGCCCATAGGTATGACTAGTCAATTTGCCAGTGAATCACTAGGCCTCAAATAAAATGCATAGCAATTCAACTTATTTATTTCTTGAGACAGTATATGCATCAATTAGATGTTTCTGAGACATTTTAGAATATGGAGGCAGGTTCAAAGTTGCCTATCCCAAAGGCAGGTGGTGGAGGGAAGGTGAGATCATATCTTGGCCAAGCTCTCAGATATTCCCAAAAGCCATGTCCTTCACAAGGAATTCAAGACAGTTTTATGAGAATCACTATTTCCATGTTACCTGGGCAAATTTTGAAGAACTTTCTTGTCTGGCTCCATAGCTGTGATTTGGGTCCTGATAATAAGCAATGGAACTGGAGATGCCCAGCTGGGAGAAAATGCTAAGAGGGCTGCAAAAAATCCAAGCTCTGAATTTTGTGCCAATTATTTGAAAGTTTAACAAGTGATGGGTCTTAGAGCAAAACATCCTCAAACTTCTGAGGGCTCCAGTGAATCCAAAGCTGCATGTGTGAGTGTCTACTTGTTCTTGAATCAAAGACATAAACTTAGCAAATAGTAAGAGTATTTCTGCCATTATGGGTGAGGGGTGGGGTGGGGAATATTTCACCACTTTCAAAACCTGATAGGAGGAGGAGTGTCTGAACTAGTTTCTCAGTTCGATGACTCCAAACATCATATTTTCCAGTTTCTTCCTGTTACATAATTGTGCTCTTCATACTCTTCTGCTATTTTAAGATTTGACAGTTGATAAGGGACTGAAGTTCCTGTTCTCTGTAGCCTGGTTAATTTAATGAAGCTGTGTTTAGTCCCCTCTTTCCCTAAAGTACGCAATCCGAGTGCCAGAATGGGGGCAGGGGTACTCAAGGGAAGGAACTGATTGATGAGGGACAGTATGAGGAGACATCATGGGGCTGATTGCATTTGTGTGTAAAGACAGCAGCTTATGCTGAGTTTGAGACTCAAAGATTAAAAAATAAGAAGAAAGAGTGTTTGATGTTAACTGTGCAACAAGCCTTCCAAAGCATTTCTGAAGATGAGAAAGTCAATGGAGTTTGTATTTATCCACTTGTTTTTCAATCAATCAGTTCATTGAGATTAATAAATACCAGCTACATTAAAGAAGCACAGTATGGATCCCAGGTAGATGATAATACCAGGCTGATGAAAATAATGGCTAAAATAAATGAGCACCTGCTGTATACCCAGTGTGGTTCTAACTACTTTAGGTGCAAAAACTCATTTAATATGACCAGAAATTTATGTTAGTAACCACTGTTATCTCTATTTTAGAGGCAAGAAATAGAAGTACAGAGTGGTTCTATAATCTGTCTGATGTCACACAGGTAATATATGGTGGTACTCAGATTTGGACCCTAGTGGTCTGGATACAGAGCCTGAACCCTTAACCACTGGCACTACTGTCTGTCTGTGACAGATTTTGCTCCTCTCTTTGCACAGGTAATACGAATAAAGCAGGTCTCACGAGGCCATGAGCCAGGTCTTATTTTGCTATGTGTTCTTTTTTTATTTTAGATTTTATTTATTTATTTTTAGAGAGAGAGGAAAACAGGGAGAAAGAGAGGGAGAGAAACATCATGTGGTTGCCTCTTGTGCACCTTCTACCAGGGACATGACCTGCAACCCAGGCATGTGCCCTGGGAATTGAACCAGGCATGTGCCCTGGGAATTGGACTCTTTGGTTAGAAGGTCACACTCAGTCCACTGAGTCACACCAGCCAAGGTGTGGCTATGTTTTCTTGGTGTCTAGCACAGGGCCTGGGCCCAGTGGCACCTACATAGCCATGGTCATTCCTCTTGAATCTGAGGAAGAGCTTTGCCTTTAATTGAAAAGGAAGTGCCACATAAACTTGTTTGATTGGAAAGCAAAAAGTAAGAACTAATTATGTCTCAGGGTACTATAAAAGCAATATAAGACAAATTTTTAAAAATTATAGATAGCTATTAATTATATAAGGAAATATCTTTGCCCCTTTCCTTCCTAACTTGATACCATTTTAGGAGTCCTGCTGAAATAACTTATAGCCCTGAGTTTAAACTACTCTCCTGATTGCTTGGCAATATTCACATTGGCTCACATTTCATAATTGAAGATGGAGTCAGGAGCAGTATAGAAGTTCTCAAAGTCTTCTGGGAAAATACCAGAGTTCTTTTAGGTGTGATATCTAAAATTGGTTAAAAAATTGGGGTTGGTACCATTTCCCTCTCCAGTATGTCAACTAGATCAGAAGGCAGAGCTTTGGACAAAGGCTATAAAACTGAGAGGTTTTGATTGTGTGTGTCTGTATGTGTGCTGGGGATAGAGGGAACAAAGAAGATGGAGAATGTGGGGGTGGGTGGGTAGTCGAGACCCAGATGTGAGATACATAGACCAAGACAAATAAACACAGTGAGAGGTAGAGAGTTCCCCATAAGTGGAAGAATTCAGGAAAACAAACGAAGCAATTTCTGAGGTGAGGTCAGACAGACCTGAATTGCCTCTGGGGCAAGTAACATAAATGTTTTCAGCCTCATTTACTTCATCTCAAGAATGGGAATTAAAGACCAAATTTAGCCCTGACTAGCATAGCTCAGTTAGTTGGACATCGTCCCACAAAGCTAAAGGTCATAGTTTGATTCCCGGTCAGGGCACATGCCTGGGTTGTGGGCTTGGTCCCTGGTTAGGATGCCTATGAGAAGATGCCTATCAGAAGAAACTGATCAGTGTCTCACATCAATGTTTCTCTCCTTCTCTTTCTCCTTCCCTTCCCCTCTCTGTAGAAAATAAAAAAAAAATAATAAAAATACCAAATTCAAAATGTTAGCTTAAGGATTTAAAGAGAAGACATGGCATACAGTAGGTACTCGATAACCACTGGTTGTTGGTGTAAATCATGGTTTCTCATCCTCAGCACTGTTGACATTTTGGGCTGGATAATTCTTTGTTGTGGGTGTTCCTGTGCACGGTGGAAGGATTAGCCATACCCCTGGCTTCTACTCACTAGATGCCAGCAATATTTGCCCAGTAGTGACAATAAAAAATGTCTCCAGACATAGCCTGCCAAGTGTCACCACCACCAGTTGAGAACCACTGGTTTATGTCAGAAAAGGAGCATGATTTCTCCTAAGTATGCTGGGCTGTGGAGGAGGCACATTTCACATTTCATGGTGCTTAAAATGAGCAAAGAAACACATGGGAAGGACATATTTGGGGCTTTGCCAAGTTTCCACTAGGTCCTGATTTTTTTCTGACTGAATGATGAATTCCCTGGAATAAGAGGGAATCTGACAAAGACAAATGCAGTTCAGACAGAAACTCTCTGCTTGCCCTGTGACCCACAGCTCCAACATAGGATGAGAAGTGCATTGGGTCTCTGAAAAATCACACTAATCCCATAAGCAGTTCACTACCTTGATTAAGGTTGTTGTACTCACTACAGCACATCTCTCTGTTTAACTAGTTATTTAGAGAAATATGGTACCAAATGGGGTGGGAATTAACCTTCATTTAAATTGTAATTAAGAATCTGCTAATCATAAATAAGCTGGAAAAGACTGAGGATGTAAAATCTGATAAAACATGTAGGTGGTTTATTTCACTTAGCATAATATTCTACAGTTCCATCCATGTAAAATTGATTTAAAAAGTACATGTAGATGGTAGGCTGGGAACAATTTAAATGGATTAGTTTATTTACCTTCATTTGTGGTGCCAATTCTGGAAAAAATGTATTTGTTGATCCAAAATGCATAGTAGTTTAGATTAAAAATTCACGTAAGGTTAGGTCCATACCCTTTTGTAACATCAACAGTTCTTGTTTCAGAGAGTGAGGAGGTGCATACACACACGCACAATATCACAAGCCAAGTGTCAGATTCTGACAGACATGCATGCCTATGACTAATAAGATATATACTTCGGGGGCCTCAAATGATGTAATTATTCTTAGCATCAGACACACTGTACCTGGAGCAGAACTTCAAACCAATTTCCTCCGCTTCTCTTCTCACCAATCCTCAGATGCTCTGGTGTTGTCTTTAGTATCAATATACCAACTGGAACCTGGGGAGGCAGTGCCCTGGCTTCTAGCATGGTGCACTTCCTCCTCTAGATTATCAGAGCCCATCTACATACTTCTAGCAGGTCATGTGTAGCAGAGTTGTAATTGTTAAATCATCAATATTTACACATTGCTTGGCCTGTGGAAACGTACTCTTAGTAAAATACACTTAGACATGAAGTAAAACTGACATGATGAGAGAGAGAGAAGAAGTGATAGAGAAGGGAGAGAAGAGGAGGGCAAGAGTTGAGAGGGAGCGGGAAGGAGAGTGGAAAGGGGAAATTTCTTTAGCATTTTACGAAAAGCTCAGAGACTGAAAAATCTGATTTCCTTCTTTGATCACAGCCAAGTAAAGATGAAGTTGATAGTTGGAAATTAGAATTTGATTCTTTGAGCACAAACATTCTCTTGTTTTCCTCCCTTAGTGATGGCCTTAGCCTGTATTTGAAAATGAGGAGCCTTGTTTTGTTTGGGGAATTAAAAGTCAACCTTCCAATGATCTAATGGAGCTCTAAGGACAGAAAGGTAATTAGATGCTCAATTTAATATCTGCGATCTTTGAAGTAGTCCTGAGTTGAGCTCTATCCTTGGAGAGCTTGAGGGAGGAGGTGCTTGGGGTGGAGGGATTGGAGGGTAGTAGAATTGTGAGGCATACACTCAGTTAAAGGAGGGTGGTTGCATTTTCCCTACATGGGGCTAAGATATTACCCAGTAATGGGCAGGAGGATAACTAAGATTAATGACAACAGTACTGTTACAATGAAATTCCATTAATTAATGGAATTAATCACTTCCTGTGCCTTTCCCTGTGCAAAGTTCTTTACAGGCATTAACTCTTCCTTTGCTTTTGGCAGCCCTGTGAAGTTCTGTATTATTATTAACTTCATTCTACAGATGAAGTAACAGGCTTCCAACTGTGAAATAGTAAGTCATACAGTGGGATTAAAATCCAGAACTCAGAATTTAGCCACTGCCCTTGAGATCATTAGCCTGAGAGTTTGAGCCCATGCTCTGCAGTTCACTTGTTCTCTGACAGGCAGGCTTTCTCATCTCCCAAGGTCTCATTTCCCAACACCTGTGATCCATAAAGATGAGTTAAAGGAATCTGGGGCTGATTCTGGTGGGTCTCCTGCTCTCTCAGGATTGTTTTGAGGCTGGACAGGAAAGATGAATAGATTTGGAATGCAAGGGGCATGAAGCAAATGTGAGCTACCACACACTGCATACCTGTAAGGATAAACACTTCTCATCCCATAAAATGCCTTCGGTCAGCCTGTCTCCTTTATGGTAAAAGCAGATTTTGAATAACACAGCTCCTTCCTTCTCCACAATATCTTAAGGTGAATATGGATTCTTCTTAACTGCATTTACTTTAAACCAAAACTGTCATGACAAGGATTCACCAAAATGTGGGATGGTGTTTATTATATACTCATTGTTAGAGCATTCTGTCTGCCCTATATTTTTTAAAACTTACTTTACATGAATATAAAAAAAATAAACCTACTTTGACATGAGATCTGAAAATGGCTCAGAACATCCTTTCACAGAAATCTAAGAAAGATATTGGCTTTAAAACTGTACTCTAAGGAACATGACAAAATTATGTAACCAGATATGACATTTTAATTCCACAATCATACACCATTCAGGTGGCCTTTCTTCTTCCTGAGAACTGATACGTATTCATCTGTACAAAAGGCACTTACTGCAGTATGTACAGTGACTGGCTGATACATTTGGCTTGATTTTCTATTATGTCATTCAGCCTCAGTAACATTAAGTTACTTCCAACAACCCATTTAGACTTTTACTTAAAGATAAGCCATCTTGTTAAGTGTATTTAGTAGAAAATAGCCAATTATAAGCTTGGCCCCAGGCTGTCTGTAATTGCTTATAACTGTTTGCTAATGTGTAGGAATCAGTCCTTGTAATTTCTCATTTATAGTACACATTGATCCTGGGTATTTCTAAAGCTTGTTTTTTTTTTTTTTTTTTTTTTTTTTTTTTTTTTTTTTTTTTTTTTTAAATAATGGATGTCTTCCCTGTGCAACACAGTAAATTTTAACACAAGCAGGAAATTCCAGTTATCCTAGCATCATCCATAGCTCCACGTGGATTTTGTAGGCAAGTAAAAATACTGCTATAACCATCAAGTGTGAAGAAGAGTCTAGGAGTTCTAGGGTTTGATTTCTCTGTATCCATAGTAAGAATATAGGAGCAGTCCAGGTATATAAATCAGTTTGTCTCACCTACCCCCACCTCTCTAACTTCATAGCACATTGCCTATCAGGATTTTGGATTACCTTTCATGGTGGTTATGAATTTGGGCCCTGGATTTGGAGATATCTGGATTCTAACTTTTTACCCTCTAACTATTAGTGATGGATGTGACCTAGGAGAGTTGTGTAACATCTCTGCGCTTCCCTTTCCTCATCCATAAATGTGAATAATATTATAAGCTACAGTTGCTGTAAGTATTAAATCAGCTTGACACAGTAGAAACTGACAAAACTAGTTGATATTATTGTTGTTCTATCAACACTATGAATATCCTCATCACTTTTCTACATATTGATCTTATATGTGCATGGTCTGTAATGTCATGTAGAGCCAGATAAGAAATTAATTTTTAGCTTATGAGGATACCTGACTTCTTTAAACTGTTTGTATTAGTTCAAGTTAGCATCATATGGTAATTTGTTGTTCCAGACTAAGTTTATTTGACTTAGAGAATTCAGAATTACAGAATAAAAAAAAAAGGATGCTTTGTTAAAAGCAAAACAACAACAAAAAGGAATAGATAATAACAAGAACAGAAACACCCAAGTAATGATCAGTAGCCATTTTTGTAAATAAATAGGATTGGTTCATATTGTTAAAATATTAATCAATGCTTTTCTAGTTTTTAAGAGTATTCTTATGTATGAACCACCTTTTCCCAATCTTGCTCACACTGTGGATTTGCTTTAACCTACTAACTCATAATTAAAAGTAGATATAAGAGCCCACCCTTGTTCCTCCAATCACGACCTTGTCACAGTGGGATTAGAATGGATAAGGCTCACCCTGTGCAGCTGCAATGACATCACTGGTCCTCCACATTCATTCTGCCTTTGAGACTCTTAGGATTCAGGCTCATTTTTAAATTCACTTTTATCTGCTGAGTTTCACTGAGGAGACTGTCCTTTCCTATGACTAAGAATTAAAACAAAATCTACCCAATATAGTATAAAATTCAGGATTTTATTTTATCTTCCTTAATGAGGAAGACTATGAAGAGAAGAAGTAGCATACCTTCACAAGATTATTTCATACAACTAGAATGTAGTTTTATGTAACAAAATAGATTTTTTCCTACTTAATAGGCAAACTAGCTGAGCCAACTTCTACTGTCTAGGAAACTTTAGAATTCTGTGAGAGTGTCTATAAGTCTCCAGAAATGGATGCAAGCATGGTGGCTTTATGGTATCTATATATCTATCTGTCTCTCTATATATTAATCTGTTTTGTGTTTTCATCTGCCCAGCACAGGGAGAATGAGCCCAAGAAAGGTGACTCTATTAAAAGTACTTTCAAAGGATTTAGATTATTTATTGGTCCCGTCTTAAGAGGAAAAATTTTTAAAAGACCCCTGTTGAAAGGTTTAAGTCCTGATCACTCTTCCTTTTCCAGGATAATATATTAAATGGCTGCAAATCTGATTTTTTACAGTCCCTTCAAACTTTATCACAAAGTTTACAAATAGATATTTCTCCCTCAAATATTTTTATTTTAAGGATAAGATCTCTATAATACATAGATTAAATTAGAAATCTATAAAACTCTTTTACTCACATGCTACCTAAAAGAAATCTTCATAACTGTGTTCTTCCTTGTATAAAGCTGACATATAAATTTGTTTTGATTGTAAGTCTAAATTGCAAAGAATATAATTTCTGCCATATGATAAGTACTAATATTTGAAAATATACTCATTGCACCCTGGCCAGATTGCTCAGCTGGTCAGAGAGTTGTCCTGATATGCCAAGGTTCTGGTTTGAGCCCAGGGCACATACTAGAATTAACCAATGAATGCATAAATAAGTTGAACAACAAATCAATGTTTCTCTCTCTCTCTTCCCCTCCTCTTCCTCTTTCTCTCTAAAAAAAAAAGTCAATAAATTTTTTAATAAATAAAAATATACCTTTTGCATTCATTTAAAAATTAATCTAATGGAATAGTTATTTGATATTCTCTATCATCTATTGAAAATTATTAAACAAATTCCTCTTTAACAATTGGAAACTTTACATGTTCCTTTTGTTCTCTTTGAACTTATATTTTCACTACACTTTTCCCACACAGTTATAGCTTGATATAATATTTTTTGTATGGGAAGGCATTGTATCAATATTTTATCAATATTTCTTTACAACAAATATATGTATATAAATTTAAATAACTTTTTATTTACCAGTGACCCTAATGCTTTAAATATCAAAATTTTCTTTTGGGTTGGATGATTATTACAAATATAATGAATGTACTGTTGTCCAAAACAACATAAATGTATTATGAATTTTAATAAATAATTTCAAATTAAAAGTTAAATTTTTTGTTTTGTTGATTAGGTTCCACTTACAGGTGAGATCATATGGTATTTGTCTTTCATCACCTGGTTTATTTCACTTAGCATAATGGTCTCCAGATCCATGCATGCTGTCACAAAGGATAGGAGCTCCTTCTTTCTTTCTGCTGCGTAGTATTCCATTGTGTAAATGTATGATAGTTTTTTTGATCCACAAAGGGAAGGGTCATCAAGGAACATGTGTAAAGGACACATAGACAAAGTCAAAGGGGGATAGGATCAAGGATGGAAGGTGGGGATGGGTGGGGCAGGGGGAGCTGGGGGAGGAAAATGGAGACAACTGTACTTGAACAATAATAAAAAAATAATAAAATAAAATAAGTTAAATTTTTATTAGAAATGTATGGGCCTGATTTTACTTCAATTAGTTTATATTTGGGGGGATGAATATTATTTACATCTAGAATGGGGCATGATTCAGTATAAATTCTATTCCCATTTTATAGATGTGTTGAGAGCACTTGTTCACATAAATGAATAGATGAGAATGGCTGAAATTGATTTATTTGAATTCCAGCTGAGTTTTATGCCTCAGATAACCAACAATTATTTCAATGATCTATCAGCTGACAAGTAGATTGAAAGAAAAATAAAAGGAAACCTACTTATATGCAAAACAGTGCATTACCCAGGTATTAGAATCACTCACTTTTGTCAACACCAATACTCATGTTTTAAATGGCCTTTTCTTTAGTGCCACAAAGGTTTTGCACTCTAGCAATGTACTATGTTTAGGATAAAAAGGAAAGATACTTTTCTCTCATAAAATGGGAGTAGGTAATTAAGAAAGAAGACAGAAAGATATTTTTTAATGTAGGGTATTCTCAGGAAGGTAAATTTTAGATAAGTGTACACGCGAAGGTTGAGAAATTTAAATTTTATTTCCTAAAAATTATCCATGCTCAGGTACCCCTCTGAGAGTTGTTGTGTGCCCCTAAGTGTTTGTGTGTCCCTGTTTGCATATGCTGGACTCTATTGGCTTCACCATGTGAGTTCATGCATGTGAGTTCTTGAACCACTGCATAAGGGAAAAGCAAATAGGAAAGTGTTCGTGGTAAGGAAAGAGTGAGAGAGAAACAGTGAGACAGAGATTCAGAGATGAAGAACATCATTTTCAATTGAGTCGACTCTATGCCCAGTCTGTTGTATGTTGAGGTAAAAATGCAATTCAAATAAGAAGAATGAGACAACTGGTTTACTACCTCCGTAATGCTGGAATTATAAATAAATCTGCAGCAAGCCTCACTACTATTCCTTTGATCTCATGAGATTTCCAATCATATATTTCAGAGGAGTTTTTAGCAAGTCTTGTGATACTTCTCCAACACAAGGGCACAAAAGAATGACAGACATCATGTTTTAGTTTTACATTCAAAAGATTTGGATGGAAAAGAATGTGATTGCTTTTAAAATACCCTTCCTGAGGGCTTGGGTAACTCCAAAGCCATTCAAGAATTGGAAAAAAAATTAAAGAGGACAGAAAAAAAGTTATTGAAATGAGCAAACTACTTACAATGAGTGGACCTCGGTTGTTTTCCCGATACTTGTTCTGGAAGAAAATGTAGACGACAGTGGCGGCCAAGGAGTACAGGAAGGCAAACACAGCAACAGTGACAAAGAACTCTGCTGAAGATGAGGAGTCACCAATCAGTGCCAGCTTCTCCTGCTCCTTTCCCTCGCAGGTAGGCACCTCAAATGTCACCTGATGCAACCTAAAGTGTCAGATTTGAGACACTCTGTAAATGCTATGGAGAGAAACCTGGATACCATGTCTATGTGTTCTCTAATGCAAAGTGGGAAGTGATTAGGGAGTTTTATGGCGTGTCTATGAGACAAATTCATTAACAAAATGACAGCAATTATAACTGCAAACATGGAAGGAAAATTGCAGTTAAACATCATACCATTGGGTTTCACACTAGCTATCACTGGAGAGAGAGGGGAGGAGGGAAGGGGAGGGACATTCGAAATTATGATGAATTAGAGCATGACATCCTCCTGCTTAATTCTTCAGGGCCTATCCACATTAACTTGGACTCAAAATCTAACTCCTAAATGTGATCCACTTGGTCTTACAACACGGTCCTGGCTTAGAGTATTTTCCCTAACTGTTCCCTTTTCCTAAATCTTGCTGCACCCTGATATTTCCTATGGCTGGATAGTTGTTGGCATTCAGGTGTGAGCTCAAATGCCTTCTCCTGGGATTGTCTTTTCCTGTCCATTATCCTAAAATAGTTCCTTCCCCTTAGACATTTCTATCATAACGCCCTGTTAAATGTCAGTCTTAGCACTCATCACCAGCAACACTATCTTGGTAACATATTTAACTACTCATTTTTTTTTCTGCCCTACTGCCCCCACCCCAGGATCATGGACATATTAATTTTCTTCTCTGTGTATTCAAATTCTTGACACTCATTGGACACTCACTAATTAGGAGTTGGGTAAATGAATGATCATTCTTGATTCTGTAAGATAACTGTTAGATCCTAATTTTACCGAACTTTTAGAACTTCTGTTTTAGACACTAAGTTTTATCAGGACAGCATCCAGGCTAATATATTACTTAACAGAGAAAAATAAGATTTGGGGGTAGGCAATACTTCCTGCTTAATGAATGACACCTAAGGAACATGTGCTATAATTGGTATATTAGCTCATGTGTGAAGTAAATGGTAAACTATAATTCAGTGAAGGACCCCAATTCTGATTCTTCAGAAATGAACTCATTATTCCTTGAAGTTGAGGGAGGCACTCATAAATAGACATAAACAAGGTTTAGCAATATCAGTAAAGTATGTACCACTTGCAAAATTACCTACAAAAGTAACAATGATAATAAAGCCATTGATGAACCTGTTAAATTCCTAACTTATGCTTAAAAGGAATTTTTCTTACTAAGCAAAACTCAAGCCCTTAAAAAAGCTTTGTTGTGCACATTCTCTTTTTATAAATAATATAATAATAAAATACCAATAACAATGACAAATAACATATTGGCGCATTTCCCATGTGCCAGATTTTTGGGAACTGCCCTGCCTGGTATCAGAAGCTGTAACCCCTGCCAAGGCTAAAGCTGAGGGAGTGGCCTTGGACCATAAGCCATCGAGGAGACAAAAGCTTACCTCCCTGGCAGGAGCACTGCTTCTGCTACTTCATTCATAACTGAACCCCAATGCTTGATCGGTTAGCCAATGACGGGTAAGATTCCCCAAGGGGGGAACAATCTAAGACAGGCACAATCACGTGGGAGGCCCCCAAGAAAGGACTTTGGGGGCTACAGCAAAAGGGGGTGATGGACCCTTGATCCTCGGCTTTGATATAGTCTGAGTCCTCATCATCTGGGAGAAAATCTCCTTATTTCTTGGTTGCCTTAGTTCCCTTGCTCCACCTAAGCCTGAAACAATGACAGGGTGGTACAACTCTGTACTGAAAAGGGTGGGTTCCCCAGGTGATCAGGCCTAAGAAAGAATATGTAAAATCCTGTGAAACCTGCTTTGTTTAGAGTGCTCTCAGTTGAATGATAAGGGTCCAAGGAAGAAGTAAGTTTGTTCCTTAAAGTTTTACAGCTCTTTGACCCTGACTCAGAATAGGCCCTCAGACTTCCTTATCTGTTGTTTGATCCTTACTTCCCAGCAATGTTTAATGAGCTTTACCTGAATTCTTATTCAAATGAAACCAATAAAAAGTCTCTCCAGAGGGGGAATGGGGTGCTCTCCCCACCAGAGAGGGTGGCCATTTTGTTCCTACTTCCCCACAGGACTTGGTTGTCTCTGTGTATGTTTTTCTCGCATGTTGACGAGCCATCCACAGCATTCTGTGGTCACTGCTGGTTGGTGATTGCGACACCAGATATTATGTTTTATGTAATTTTCATGCCAACTGTGTAACATAGGTACTTTATTGTCCCTCCCACCTTACAGATAAAGAAACAGGCTTAGAAAGATTAAATTATTTGTTCTAAGCCACAGGGCTAATAAATTGAGCCAGAAATTGAAATTTGAGTCACACACCAGAGCTTGATTTTTTAACCTCTGCATTAAACTGTTTCTGTTAAATAATGAGAATATTAACTAGGATTTTTTTTTTTCAAAGTGAAGCCTATGGACCACTTAGCTTCAGGATCATAAGGAGCTTTGTTGAAAATATACATTTTACGGCCTTGTCTCAGACCCACTGAATTGGAATCTTGAGTGGGTATAGCCTAGTTGATTGACAAAGCAGAAAAATCCAGCCCCCCTCAGTTCCTTATGTCTCACAAACCTGTCCTTTTTTATTTACTGCTTGACTTGAAGGAGAGCTTTTTATACAGTCCACTTGATTTTGCTTGATCACTGAGTCTCCTTCTCTTTCTATCAAACAGAGAGTTGGGTACCTTCAGGAAAAATCAGGAAAATAGAAGCATTCATCATGGCTTTATTGCACAATAGAACCCCTTTTTCTCCCTTAACCAGAGCTATTAAAATATTTCTCAATAGTTTCGTCTGTGGCAAGGCTGAAAATGAAATTGATTTAAAAAGTAATCATGCCAATTGTTCTGATACAGGTGATTTTAAGATAATGTATGTTACAGAACAAACAAGGGGGGGGGGTCCTGAGATGATATACTATTATTGGAAAAAAAAAAGCCCCCAGGTCCGTTATGTCCGCCGCCAGAGGAAAGACGTCTGTCAATGCCAGAGATTTGTGAAAAGGAAAGGAAACGTTTATTTAATGCTATACAAACTTAAAGTAGTGACCTAATGTCCTTATCAAAAATCCTAAAGCCCCTTAAAACACCCACAAACAGACACAGTCCTTCCTTCCTTCCCCCTTTGCCCAGTCCAGAGTACCATATCTCCTAAAGCTTCGGGGTCCCCACTCAGGCAAAGGCACATGGTCCCCTCTCCCCGGGCCACGGGAGCCCCCACTCTGCCAGAGCTGCATGGTTCTCCCTCTCAGGGCTGCGGGAGTCTTCACTCTGCTAAAGCTGTGTGGTTCTCTCCCCTCAATAGCTGTGATCTTCTCTGCACTTCCACAGCCACGTGGTTCTCCTCCAATGGCTGTGATCCTCTCTCCCTGGGCCAATCTTCCTCTGCAGCCCCATTTCTGACTCCCCCCACACTCGGCTTCACATGCCAGAACTCATACCCTTCCAGCTTTACTGGACTGCCATCATGAGTCTGGGCAGGTGTGGCCCCATGTCCTGGAGCCAATCTTCTCCAAGCTCCCATGCAGGCGCTGTAGCTTGGGGGACCTGCCCCTAGTCACATCTTGGTGGGGAAGTTACTTTCATTCCCCTGGCTCAGAGCATGGCCACAGCTATTTAACATATCTAAGCAACCAGCCAAAGGCTATAGATATGTTAAATGACCACACCAAAGGTTAGCTAAAAGGCTGTTGCTATGCAAAACAGCTCTCAATGGCCCTGCTCCATTTGTCCCTTCCCCCAACCCACACCTGGGGAGTGGGAGTGAGGACATCCAAGAATCCCCTGGACACCTTGAGTTCTGGACCCCATTTTAAATGCCTATTTGGGGTCCCCCCTCTTGGCTGCACCCTGTAACATGCACACTTTTTTTCTCATTATTTTATATGTCATTCATTCAACAACTTCTTAACAAGTAGGTCTGTATTTCACACAATAGCTAGATTCTGGGGATAGAATGGAAAACAAAGATGAGATGGAATGGTCCCTGCCCAAGTTGAACTTCAAGTAAAGAGGGTAAAGAAAGATTTTCTGAGTTGAGCCCTTGACTAGTCTAGGGGTAGGATGGTCAAGACAAAACTTCCTATGGAATTTATTTTAAAGCTGAAGCTTGAAAATGAGTAGAAGTTATCCAGATGTTGGGGGTGAAAAGCACAATTAAATATGACTTTACATCCACTAGGATGGCTGTATTCAAAATGATTATAAAATTGGAATAACTGGTGTTAGTGAGATTGGATTGGTATAACAAGATAAGATTGAAATAACATGTTTGAATTGGAAAATAGGAATTTTCAAAAAATTTCAGCATGTAGAAATGAAAATGGTGCAGCCACATTGGAAAACAGTATGGAAGTTTTTTAAATAGTTAAATGTAGAGTTATCATATGATCCAGCAATTTCTCTCCTAGATATTTACCCAAGAAAAATAACATTTTTCTGCACAAAAACTTACACAAGAATGTTCATAGCAGCCCTAAAGTGAAAACAATCCTGATGTCTATTAACTGATGAATGGATAAGTCAAATGTAGTATACCCATAGGATGGGATACTGTTTCATGCAACAGCATGAATGAACCTTGAAAACCTTATGTTAAGTGAAAGAAGCCATACACAAAGAACCCTTTTAAATTACATGCATATGAAATGTTCAGAATAGGCAAATTTATGGAGACAAACATAGATTATGCCAGAGGACTGGGGAGGATGGGAGAATTGGGGATGATGGCTAAGTGTTATGGATTGCTTTTGGGGTAATAATAATGTCCTAAAATTGATTTTAGTGATAGATGTACAACTTCACACATATATTTATGAGAATTCTATATTTTAAATGAATGAATTATGTGGTATATGAATTACATTTCAATAACTCTGTTAATAAATAAGTAGGAAATAGTATGTACCAAGATCCTGCATAGGCAAGTTGCAGAGCACATGGGAGGTTAACTATGGTATGGGAAATTGGAATATTGCAGGAAAACGGGCTGGTGCAGGATGAGATGGAGAAGTAGCCAGAAGTCCCCACGGTGAGGTCCTGTGGGCCAGATTATAGATTTGAATCTTTCTTAAGACAAACACTGGAAAGACTTTCTTATAATAAGCAACATATAGCCCTGGATGGTGTAGCTCAGTGGATTGAGTGCGGGCTGCGAACCAAAGTGTCGCAGGTTCAATTCCCAGTCAGGGTACATGCCTGGGTTGCAGGCCATGACCCCCAGCAACCACACATTGATGTTTCTCTCTCTCTCTCTTTCTCCCTCCCTTCCCTCTATAAAAATAAATAAATAAAATCTTTTTAAAAAGTTCTAAATAAGCAACATATAAAACAAAAATAGCAGGTGGAGCAGTGTCACCTGACACAGCATTTAGCGACATACCCACTCGCTTTCCAGCTGCTAGGATGCACTTTAGAATCAGCCATGCCATCAACATACCAGCTCCCTCAGCCAACATGCGTGGACTGGGTCTGCAGTCATGTGTGTGTGTGTGGGGGGGGGAATCACAGAGGGAGAGAATAAAATAATTGAGTTTTTCTATGCAATCAGCTGAATATCAATATTTTCCCCATTACTAACTAACTGTGTTGATTTATAGTAAGTGTTAATTGTGCTTATAAGTATGAGGCAAAAAAGTCACAAATAAATCTGCTGTACTTAATAACAATGATCTATAGCTTGGTATTTAGTCACACTGGGTTGAAATTGGGAGAAAGAGAGGAAATGGGAGTGAAGCTTTGAGCTAGTGCTTATTGTGTGGAAGGAGGGAGAGATTACTTATAAAAGAAGAACATGTGAGCTTAACGTAGTCTGAGCATAATAATTCATATCACTGAATATTTTGAATGCTGTATGGAAGTATATATTACTAAATATATAAATATATATATATTTAACAGAAAGATTTCTTTAAGCAAGAGTTTCATACATATGGATAAATACATATGTCTTATTTTGGAGGGAAAGATTTTTTAGCCAGCATGTGTTTAGCAGCTGTAAAAACTCTGGAAGAAAATATCATTCATTTAGAACCTAAACAAGGAAAAAACTCTTCCGTACAGACAGAGTATGTCAGTTGAAAGAATCTGGAAGCCAACAGGGCCACCTCTGATCTTGTGAGAAACTAGTCAGGGAGTAATTGCTGAGCCTACAAAAGATACCAAATCCAATTTGTTGATTTCAAATGCATAATTCCCTTCTTGGCTGGCCTGGCTCAATCAAGGGGTAATGGAATGTCACTGCATTTTATTGCATTATGTTGATCAACAAAAATCCTCCATGTTACAGGTTTTTTTAACAGATGCTTAAATACAGTACTTTTAACATCTCACTGCTGCTCCATTTAAAGTAAAGGAACTACTTTGCACCCCACAGTTCTTAGTTCTGTTTGTAGGGCCTAGAAAAATATTAAATGAATTAGTGTTTTTTAGTCATAAAAATATGTATGAGAATAAGGACCCTCATTTTTCAACCTCCAGGCACTATACTAACTAGGTTCTTTACCAACTGTTTCTAACTTAATGCTCATAACAACTTTCTTAGGTAGTTATTATTACTATCATCATTATACAGATGAGGAAACTGAGGTTTAGTGTGGGCAGTGAACCTGCTTGAGGCCATGTGGATAATGAAGTGCAGAGATGAGTCTTGAATGCAAGCAGATTAGAAGGAGCCTATACTAGTAACTACTGCACATTTCTGCCTCTCTGTTTCAAGTCATAGCATCCTTACATTTCCAGCTGAATGTGTATATAAAAATGACCAAGCCAGCTTTCCCATGCCATCTAATTTAAGGATAGCTTGGCAGTTTATACTGAATAGGATTCTAAACCAACATTCATTCTGCCTTCACCTTGAAGTATGTGCATTGGACATTGTGCAAGGTACCCAGCAAAGACAGGTTTGAATCCTTGTAGACCAACCAGTAGAAAGTCTTTAAAAGCTCCATAATTTCCAAATTTTATTCTGGGTTAGACTGAAATTTGCCTCAGATGGGAGAAGAGGGCAAATGAACCCAACTGCAGCATGTACTGAAATTGTGATCATCATAGTGTCTTTAGTTCTTTATGGAAAGTGAGATACTCAGAAAAAAAAGCACAAATTCATCTTCAAGTACTACTGTACCAATATGGGCATCTGGTAAAAAGACTTGAAATTATTGACAATAACTTTCACCAGATGTGGAAGAAAATGAGACTAACAATACACCTAGGGGAAGCTCAGGGCAATACAGTGAGAACATGTCTCACTGTCCCAAGGGCTTGACCCTGGTGAGGACTATTCAGGGTGTTGGGAAGCAAGTTGCTGTCACTGAATTTCTGAGTGCCAGAATTCAAATGGCCAATGGAAGATCAGAGGGGAGATTGTGGTGCTTAGCACATTTCTGTTTATTTGATTATTTTCTATAGCCCCTGTTTAATCCTTCTTATTGGTTGATAGAGACTTTTATCCTCTTGCTCCTTTTTTCTCTCTCTTCCCTATATGAAATACTGGCATTTGTCTGGTTTCAGGTTGTCTTTTCTTTTGCTAGCCATATGTGTTGTATAATAATTGTGTTTATGTGTGCATTTACACACACACCCTGACTTGCTCAGCCTATGATTCACAACATATACAAATCACTACAAAATCCTGGAAGTTTATAAACATTTTCAGACACTACACTTTATTTTTTCCCAACCTTCCACATTTTACAGATGAGGAAGTTGGAGCTCAGTAATCTTAAAATAATCATCAAAAATCACCCAGTTGGCACAGAGAAGAGGCAAACTTAGAACCCAGTCTTTATGACTTCTGGCACCCAGAAGTACCCAACTTCTGATACCCAGATGTATGATTTTTACTCATGACCCAAATCCAATTTCTAATTCTTTCAGACCACTGAATTCTTCTTTTTAATTTTTCATTTATTTTTAGAAAGAGGGAAATGGAGGGAAAATGAGAGGGAGAGAAACATCAATGTATGAGAGAAACATTGATCATTTGCCTTTTGCTTCTCTCACTTGCCCCAGCTGGAGACCAGGATCACAACCCAGGCATGTGCCCTGACTGGGAATCAAACCGAGACCTTTTGCTTTGTAGGACTATGCTCAACCAACAGAGTCACACTGTTTAGGGATGAATTCTCTATTATGGCTAAATCCTTCATTCAAGAGGGATTTACTGAGCCCATGTTCCAGTCATCAGAGAAGCTAAGATGGTGAGAAATAGAAATAGAGATTGTCTAGGAGGTTGAAAAGGACAAGCTTCCCTTGTCTGTCATTTCCTCTGGTTTTCTTGCTGTACCTGAAGCATGGCATTTGGTGATGCTATTTAGGCTAATGGCAGCGATTTCACTTCTACTGTATGGCAATCACCAACTGGTGTTTATTGAGTACATTGTAGGCCAGGTGCCATGCCAAATGCTTTCACATATTATCTCACTTAGATTTTTAAACTTGATCAAATCATCAGTATTGTCCTTATTTTAGGGATAAGGAAAGTGAGAAGTGAGCAGTTAAGTGACTTGTTGAAGTAACAGCTGTGTAAGAGAGTCTATCTGACTCCAAAGTTCTTACTTTTAACCTTTCATATGAAAAAATTTTCCCCCACTTTAGATACTTTTTCTTCATTATAACAACTTCATTTTTACAATTTTGTTCCTTTATGTGCATACTTTTTCATGTACTAGGATTTTGTGACTAAAAGGTTTTAGGTAGCAAAACAGCAGCAAATATTCAGACTAATAGACTTTGAAAATCGAACTAAAATTTATACGAATGGTAAGGTTATAGAAGACTTTCTGGAAGAACACACATTTTAGACTAAATTCATTAAACAGAAGTAGAGAGTAGACCAATAATTACAGAGAATTTCTAATTCACATTTTAGATAAGAATACTTGTTTTGCACTTGGAACCTTAAAGAAAATGTCTAGGAATATCAAGCTGTTGGTCAGGATCCACTACAAGGAGCTAGCATAGTAGGTAGGAGTTCTGGAATTTCTAAGACATCCACATTACTTTTTTGGAATGTTTTGCCATAATCGGTCAGAAGGTGGCTATCCCACACACTACTCTTTTCCCAGAGCTCATAAATTAGGTAATGAGATTCATTTGAAGGCTTTGGTACAGAAATACACAAGCAACATCTTTGGGAGGAAGCACTGTCCACACAGTGCTTCAAAGCAAGTCCCCTTCTGTCACTGACATCTGACATTGCACAAGCTTACTGTGAGATATAGCATTCTTGTCAATAGCTTCTTCCAGTGGTTCAAGTCTGAGATCCTTCTTTTGTATTCATTTCTAGAGCCTATTATTTACGTATTTGATTACCAATAACATTTTCCCTGACTTCTTACACCATTACTGGCTTTTCTGATGACTCTCTTAAAGCTATCTCACTTGCCACTTTCAGGAATTTTTCAACAGACAGTGAACATATATGTAATGACTGTATGGAGACTGTGACCATTGCTCCCTTGTCTTATAGGTGATTTCAAACTGGTTCTAAAGGCACACACTGATTAGAACTAGGTTTTCCTTTATGCCACCAGCAGCTCATAAGACATTTTTATACTACAGTCAAACTCTGGGGAGAGGTTTAGGATCTATTTGGTGAAAAGGGTGGAAGATAGGGACAAGGTGAGGACTGAGAACAGGCTTGGGAAATATACTGGTGAGAAATGAGAGAAGGCTCAAGTAACTGGATACAAGTTGCTAATGTTGGAAACAAGTTGGAAGACTTCAGCCTGCAAAGGAGAATGGAGAGAGTTTGTCTGAGATGCAGAACTCACTGACTCAATGCTTACAAGGGTCAGTATCCCTGGGATGCCTTGTGACAAAAAGGATCATTACTCAGCTCAATCTAATGCCAAAGCAAGTAGAAATAGAAAATGATCCAGTTCACAAACATCCTTCTAGGAGCACCTCAGAGATTCTAATCATGCTGCTCGTTCCCAGGAAGGTCTGTGGACATTGACATCATACCTGCACTCCCATCCACTAGATTTAAGAGGTGACCTCCAGCTTTGTTATTTTCAGGTTACTGGTACTGTTTAGACAGTCAGAATCATTTTTTTCCAGACATTTTTTACTTAACTGTGGTTGAATCAAAACCAGCTTCATCCCCCAGGCTTCAACAACAGCATATATTCAATGAAAATATTTTCTTTAAAAAATAAACAAAACTAAGTGAAAGACAAAATACTGTACTTCTATTCTTAAACACAATAGGGACATTTTTTCCTGATGTAATTATATACTAAATGTATTAAAGTTTATTTTCTCCAGATGAAGAATTTTCCATTACTTTTTTGTGCTCTCTACCATTAGAGAGGATCATTTTAAAAGGAGAATAATAATAAATACCAGAAGGAACTGATCTAGACACTGGAAACAGTCAAAGTTTCTGCAAACAATACTCTGTTCCACACAGTTCTTCATGTGTGCATGCCAGGATACGCCTGGAAAATGGCTGGCCCTCCCCCTAATGTGTCACTTTCATTTCCATGAGCCAGGAAGATATTTATCCAATTGATTCAAATATATATGACACTAAAAAGGATCTTTTCAACTTCTGACCCTCCCCCAACAAGTTTGTATTTATGTAGATAAACATTTTCAAAATAAAAAAAGTAGACTTCAATGTGATGACAAAAGAATGGGTTGGTGGAGGGCACGACATGGCATGGGGTCAAACTGAGAGAAGGAAAACTCTGGAAGACCCATGCAATGCTGCAAAGAAGCATTGCCATTCTCACAATGCTATAATTTATTAATTTTAGTTCTTTCAAGTAGAAATTGAGTCATAGGGCACTCAGACTGCTCCTACATATTTAAATTAAAATAGATGAGGTCATTATCTGTGTGTTTTAGGGAAAATCCTGTTTTCTTCTTTTCTCTTGTGTGTTTTCCCTGAACTATGCTACTCTACTGAAGTGAATCATGGGGGGGGGCGGGGGGGGACAGCTCCAGAGCTTTTTCTTTTGATGTTTGAATGTCCAGATAACTGACTATCTATCCATTTTACCTGATTAGGAAATGCTTCATGAATAAACTACTTAAAATATTTGAGTAAAAGATATTTACCACATTAAAAACATACACAGGTAGCATGAGAGGGGCAGCAAAAATCTGAGCTGAACTTTTATTTAGAATTTAGATCAAATTGATTAATTAATTCAGTCAAAATATGCTATTTGTGAAAATTCAGTCAATATAAAAATGCTTAGAAGGAAAAAATATTAGTTTTCTTGCAACTTCATCTCTGGTATTAACAAATTAAAAAAAAAAGAAATCAAACAGAGTCTTACCCTGCTGTTTATTATCTAATAATATGACCAATACACATTTTATTATTTTAGGAAGATCTACCTTGTTCTTTTTAACACTCATGTAATATATCTTCAGGGTATATGAATTATCATATTGTGCAGAATGTTCTAGATAGTTAGATAGTCCACTGGTGGATGTATGATTGTTTCTAATTTTTAACTGCTAAAACAATGGTTTGAACAAGTATCTTTGGATATTTGTAATGATAACTTTCTTCAGATAAATTTCTAGAAGCAGAACTGCTGGGTAAAGGAGTCAGGTTCTCCAGAGTAACAGAACTCATAGGATCTATATTTTGAGGACTTTATTCTGAGAAATTGGCTCATGCAGCTATAGGGTTTGGCAAGTCTGAAAGGTACAGGGCAAACTAGCAGGCTGGAGATTCAAGTAAGGGTTTATTACAGTCTTGAATCTAAATCCTGGAAAGCCAGAATTTCTGTGTTGTAGTCTGAATGCAGAATCCTTCCTTTGGAAACCTCAGTCTTTGCTTATCAGACCCTCAGCTGGTTAAATAGGGCTCATCTACTTTACAGGATAATAGAATGCACTGCATTTATTATAGTACTTGCATGTAATTGGCAATTATAGTTATTATTATTAGGTGAATTGAGAATAGCTTTCCAGGTTCAAAATTCAAGTTCTAATTATTAAAGTTGATTTAAGAATCCAAATGCTTTCAAAAAGTAGATTTCAAAGACTTGGAAATATGACATATTCTATTACTTTTTTGCTCTGTCAAAAAGCCACCCTATAATCAGTTATTTGGTCATTTTTCTGTTGCTGCTTGCTGTTATTTTATTCTTCACATAATAACTGGACTTACTGAATGTCTAATATAGAACACCTAACAGAACTGTTGCTGGCGAGGAAGTTGAACTTATCTAAATCTCATTATATCAGATTATAATGAAATAAGCAGGATATATAGAACAAAATGCAATCTTCTTTAAGCCACTAAAAAAACCCTTGCCCTGTCAAGTGGCTATGGAATTGTAAATTTCTAATTTTTCAGTTATCATCATCATTAATACATGAGTTCTTTTTTAAACAAAAAAGTCTAAGATACAAGGAAACATTGTTCATATTGGTAAACTACAAATAGTTTTCTTTAACATATTTATCAGCTCAGAATGGAAAAAGTGCTCTTTGTGGTCAGGAAATATAATGTCACCCATGATTTGTCAGCAACCAGGAGGTTGGTCATATGATCTTCAATTTGTATTTGGAACATGACATGTAAGAATTCATTTTCCACACAGCAACCAGCAATCTCTTAAAAACTTAAGTCAGAGCATGTCCCTCTCCAGCATAAAGTTCTTTCCATTATCTCCCTGGCACACAGGGCCATATTCAAATGCCTGACCATGGCCCTCAAGGACCCATATCACCTGAATCTTGCCCAGTTATTCATTATTATCACACCCACTTGACATTTTCTCTTCCTAGAGCACAACTTTCCCCTGTTCCCAGGGCCTTTGAACTTGCTTCAATATTGTCCATGGTTAGCTTCATCTTTTCATTCAGGTCTCAATTCAAATGTGACCATTTCTGAGAGGCCTCCCTTGACCAACTAATATAAAGGGCATGTCCAACTCCTAGTCATTTATTGCTTTAATTTATTTTATTTTTCTATTGCCTGTCTGAAGTTATTCTTTTTATTTGTGAACCTATACTTTGCCCTCTTGAAGGACCATGAAGGCAGGGATCCTATTTATTTTGTTTATCTCTTTATTACTGAGCACCAGGTCAACTCTGGATCACACTAAATACATATTTGTTAAATTAAAAAAAGAAAGATGAAAGAGGGAGGAAAAAAAGATGGAAACAGAATGGATAGATCTCAGTGACTTCTTAGATATTTGTATATAAGCTGAGCCTGCTCTTAACTCACAGAATTGTAGACAGAGATTCCTCACCTGTCCAGTTAGAGGAAACCAGACTTGGAGAGGTGAAGGCATTTGATCAAGGTCCCATAGTGCAAGAATCACAACTCGAGCCTTCTGCTCCTAGATCAGGGGACCTTCCACTGCTCTGCAATTCCTATACTGTCCTGTAGCCAGGAGAGGCCATACCTGGAAGCTGGAAGCGTCAAAAGGACAAGGAATAAAAAATGGAAGCCACCCCTTTGGGGCCTGCTGAAGAAGCTCAACAAAGAGGCCTCCCCTCCAGGCTTTCTCAGTCAGGCATTCCTCATAGACCCCATGTCTCTAAGTCACAACTGTGCATCTATGTGTTGGCTTTGCCCCAGTGTCAGGGCCAGGCCTTGGTTCCACACTTCCAGCCTATGTCTCACTCATTTATTCATCCAGTCATCTTTTGCATGCCAAGCACTGTTCTAGGAATTATCAGAGTAAACAACATGGAGAGGGTTTCTGCTCTCAGAATCTTCGCTCTAATAAAAGGCAGACAACTGAATGATATGTTTTAATAAATGGCAATGAGGGTTAAGTCCAAGATATATAGGAGCCCTATGTTAGTCTAGGAGACCAAAGAAGGCTTCCAGCAGGAGGCGATTTTTAGGTGAAGTATGGAGGGTGAAGAGAGTTGAGGAAAGGAGAGAGGGAAGGAAGGCTCCAGCCTGAAGATGAGAAAGTATATGGTTTGAGAAACTATTTCTTTTAGAAAGGGGAAAAAGATTGCCATAATAACTTCAGTCATTAATAATGATAACAGCAAAAATAATAGCTAGTCAGGATCAATCCCTAACTTTGGGCTTTACATGCCTTATTTCCTCTACTGTTTACCAGGCCCAGGGAGGAATAATTATTGTTATATACCCAAATTCTACAGGTGGGGATACTGAGTTGAACATAGGCTCATAAAAGGAATGAGATGCTTCTTTTCCACACCCATTCAAGTCTAATACAACTGCTCTGTCTGGAGATTCAACTTTGTTTCTTTTTTGCTACCTTGTACTACTTTCTACCTTTATATTTTCATTCCAAGTGCCCCTTAAGAAGGTAGTTGTCTTATATGAAGACACTGGATATGTTGTGTGATTCAAAAGCATTAGTTTCTGAAAGTATTTTTATCTTTGCATTTCCATTTTAGCTTCTCTGGCTCATAAATCTTGTAAAAAAAAATGCACATGTGCCCAATCTATGCCAACATTTACAATCTAGATGGCAAGCCAAGGAACATGAACTAAAGTGGATTAGTAGAGTAAACGAGAAGAGAAAGAATTTTATAAAAGGAGGATTACAATTAGCAGAATTTTGTGCTCAGTAGATTTGGCTTCTTCAATCAAGAAAATATTAACCTGACGTTCAGATTTCTACCTGAAATCTATACAACTATTCCAGAATCCCACCTACATAAATATTCCATGCTTCTGATGGCCTGTGATGATTCCAGTCAGTAGAAAGAACTGGTGCATTTTGGCATCCTACAGACCAACTTGGTCAATAGAATGTAACTCTGCATCTTTGGTTAAGTTTTATTAAAAGCCACATTAGGAAAAGTTTACCTAATTAACATTTCTTCCTTCCATCTGTAATGAAAGGGGTTTCTTCTAAGAAATTTAAGACATGATTTATCTCTTGTTTACTGTAAAGACTGAGTCCGAGACCTCAAAAAAAATTGTCAGGTCACTGATTCCCATTCTTCAAATCTGTTTGCCTCTGTTAGGCTTCACTCTTTCTCTACATGGGGGCAAGATAGCAGCCTTACACCTGCATCTTACCAGCTCAGTAGTTCTGATCATCAGAGGCAAACTTTTCTCCCAATTCCAGTAGAAAAGTACAAATTGGGTCACATGTCCACCTCTGAAATAATCACTGAAGCTAAGGAACTTGATGCTTTAATTGGCCAGGTTATGATCAGGTGTCCAGTGTGTGAAAGTGTATATGTGATATGTGTGTATGTGTGAGAATATATGTATATTTGTGTATGTATACATTTGTGTATATATATTTTTGTATATGTATGTGGGTGTGGATGTGAGAGTGGGTGTGTATGTGTTGGTGTGTGTGTGTGCACAGAGGGTCACAAGGCATGGAACTCCACATGAACTTCACTGAATGGGTTCTTCTCTGTAAGAAAGACTTGTATTATTAGAAAGCAGAAAAAAAAAAAAACACATGTCTACTCTATGGGTCTCATTCCTAAGAGTTTAAAAAAAAATCTCTATACCTCTAGTGCTGAGTCTGAAGTAGATACATACTTGTTGAATGAAGATTGAGTTGCCAGCAGTATTATATATGCCTTACTCTGTACAAGGACCAACTCTGTGTGTTACAGGGTGCAGCCAAGAGGGGGGACCCCAAATGGGCATTTGAAATGGGGTCCAGAACTTAAGGTGTCCAGGAGATTTTGAGATGTCTCCATCCCCCAACCCAGGGTGTGGGTTGGGGGAAGGGACAAATGGAGCAGGGCCATTGAGAGCTGTTTAGCATAGCAAAAGCCTTGCAGCTAAGCTCTGGCGTGGTCGTTTGGCATATCTATAACCTTTGACTGCTTGCATAGATATGTTAAGTAGCTGTGATCAGCTCTAAGCCAGGGGAATGGAAGTAACTTCCCCACCCAGATGTGGCTGGGGGGGCGGGTCCCCTGAGTTGCAGCGCCTGCGTGGGAGCTCAGAGAGGATTGGCTCCAGGACATGGGGCCACACCTGCCCAGACTCTTGATGGCAGCCCAGTAAAGCTGGAAGGATACGAGTTCTGGCTTGTGAAGCCGAGTGTGGGAGGAGCCGGAAATGGGGCTGCAGAGGAAGATTGGCCGGGGGATTTAAAACCCAGATTTGGCGACCATTGGGGAGGAGAACCATGCTGCTTTAGAGGGGAGAACCATGCTGCTTTAGGAGAGAGAATCATGTGCAGCCCTGAGAGGAGGAGAGCCATGAACAGCCCTGAGAAGGAGAACCATGCGCAGCCCTGAGAGAAGGGGAACCACGCGGACTTGATGGAGTGGAGACTCCTGCAGCCCCGAGAGAGGGAGAACCATGCGGCAGCCCTCAGGGAGAGAACCACGCGTCTTTAGCAGAGTGGAGACTCCCACATCCCAGAGAGAGGGAACCATGCGGCCTGGCAGAGTGGGGACCCCCACAGCTTTAGAAGGGGGAATCACCACCTGGTTTTAGCAGAGATCCCGGTGACTCAGCCGAGGGTGCCGGGAACCCAGGGAGGTCTCCCAGTTGAGATCGAGTACTAACTGGGAAGAACCAGAGGACTGCCTAAGCCATGGACTTCTATTTCCTTTCCTGAGATATGGTACTCTCGACTGGGCAAAGGGGGAAGGAAGGAAGGACTGTGTGTTTGTGGGTGTTTTTAGGGACTTTGGGATTTTGGTGAAGACATTAGGTCACTACTTTAAGTTAGTATAGCATTAAATAAACATTTCCTTTCCTTTTCACGAATCTCTGGCATTGAGAGACGTCTTTCCTCTGGCAGCGGACATAATGGACCTGGGGGCCTTCTTTCAATAATAGTATATCATCCCAGGCCCCCCTTGTTGTGTTCTGTAACATGTGTGCTGTCCAATGTGGATATTTTGTTGAATTCATATGTATCATGTAGCAGACTACTCCTGTCCTCCTCCTTCCCCATTGGTATCATGCACAGGCTCATTTCTTTTTCTGCACATTTCCACTTAATCAATCTGAAAGCGCTATTCAATTACGGTTTCTCCATGAAGCCTTCCCTAAGCATGACATGCTTCATTATTTTCCTTACCTTTGAGTTACTGGTGCCATTGTTTTCTGCACTTACTCCTTAATGAGTAAAGTGTTGTCTAGACCACAGCTCTGGAATCAGAGTACTCATGTTTCAGATTTTTAACATTTACTTGGTCTGTCACCTTAAATTTTTTAATTTTCTGTCTGTAAGGGATGATAATAACAGTATCTCATAATAACTATTATCTTATATATCTAATATCTGATAATAACCTCAAGTGTTGTTGCAAGGATTAAATAATATGGTATCTGTAAAAAAGTGTAGCACTGTGCCTGGTACAGATATGTTTTCAGGAAATATTGACTATGGTTATACCTGATGAAATAAATAGTTGTATTCCTGTAGCAGACAGAGATGATGCCCAGCACCATGTTTCCTTGACCCATCTGAGTTTATCAGGTTCTGTGTATGTTGGTAAACTTATTATCTTACACTCCTCTCTGCTTCTTGGGCCCAAGGAAGCTTACTCTGGTGCAAGAAGGCCCAGCTAAAAGTGTAGGGACTTGATCTTCTTGGATGCAGCCTTCAAACACTGAGGACAACAGTCAGGGGGTAAATGCCCAGCCTTCCTGCCTTCTGGTCTTAAGATTCTTGGGTGTGTTCCACAGTTTCTCAGAGGAGCCCCAGAAAAGTTGACCACCAGTTGACCTTCACGATGACTTGCTCCTTAATGAAAACTTAATTGGCTTTTCTCCTTTCTCTGTCTCAGTTCCCCTACCTCTCTGCTTGTGCTTCATGGGATCACCTCACATATAAGCTCCCTGTGCCCAAATCTTCGTCTCAGATCTGCCTTTGGGAACCCCGAATTAAGACAGGTCCTGCCCTGGCTGGTGTGGCTCAGCGGATTGAGTGCTGACCTATGAACCAAAGGGTCGAAGGTTCAATTCCCAGCCAGGGTACATGCCTGGGTTGTGGGCCAGTTCCCCAGTTGGGGGCGTGCGAGAGTCAACCAATCAATGTCTCCCTCACACATGTTTCTCTCCCTCTCTTTCTCTCTTGCTTCCCCTCTCTCTAAGAAGCAAATAAATAAACTCTAAAAAAAAAAAAAAAAAAGACAGGTCCTAATAGTTTAAGTTGAGTCATTCAGATACTTTCACTCAGAACAGGGTTCATGCCCATTTTGGTAGTTCTATATTGCTTGGCAAGTTTTGTGGACTGACACTAAATAACTACTTGCTGAATAAATGATATATTTTGAGAAAATTTGTAGTATTTAGATTCAAGAGAAGGAAGTCCTACGATATTTCTCACCACAGCTGATGAAATTAATTTTCTATTTGCATTCCTAAAAGGTTGAGGTTTGGGATATTCATGCACTGAACTCCTTTTGGAAAATTTAGCCCAGGAATGATAACTTGTGAAAAATGAACCATAAATTGGGTTTATTTATAAAAATAACTTTATACTTTACTTGGTGGATTTTACTTTGTTGTGGAATCACACATTTATTGAATGACTCACAATGACACACAAATATGCCAAAATATAAATGACAAGCTACAGAGTTGTGTATGTTTAACATTTTTTTTAGCAATGTAAAAATTTTAAACTATGGAACTGAAATAGCCGGTGTCCAGGTGCAGATGTGGAAACAGAAGTGGGAGAGAAAGGGACTTTGCTTTCCTTCAACTAAACAAATGGCTAGAACCAATCAGGAAGTTGTTCAGATGAGATTTATTCTTTCCAAAGACAGGTAGCCAGGCTTGTTTATTTTATTGATGATTTACAACCTGTTATTTGCAGAAATGATTTGGCAACTGGGGATTGTATGAACAGTAAAATAATGTTTAAAAAGTAAAAAATAGAATGGTATACAAATATTGGGTAAGATTAGTATTGAAGACTATTAGTTAACTATTATCATGGTAAGGCAGCATAATAAACAACTTCCAAACTCAGTGGCTTAAAACAGCTATTCTTGCACTTTGTGTTTGTGAGTTGGTATGAGCAGCTCTGTTTTCTGCATGTTAATTCTGGGGCTCAGGATGAAGCAGGTAGGTCTACATGGAAAAGGTCCTTTCTTGCCAAATGGAAGAGGTGCAGAAAGGCAAATGGGAACAGCCATGTCCCTTAAAGGCCTCCTCTGGGAAATGATATGCTATCACTTCTGCCACCATCCATTGACCAAAGCAAGTCAGCTGTCAAGCCCATCAGTGGGGCTGGGAAATGTACTCTGTTTCTATTTGACCATGGCAAAGGTGGATTTGCAAAGTACCAGTAGGGGGAAGGAGATGAAGAATTGTGGCCAATAAATGTGTCTACCACAGGGAATAATATTAATTATTATACTGCCATCTAATATTCATTATGCTCTAAGTCACCCTGGGCTCCTTCAATTCACCAAATATATTCTAGCCTTTACACTAATTATTCTCTCTGTTTGGAATTATTTTCCTTTATATCTCTTCCCCTTGTATCTTCCCCTTCTGTAATGTAAAGTATACACAGGCAATTTTTTTTGTCCTTTTTTTATAGTGGATTCTTATTTCTCAGAGATTATCCACATCTTGTATATTTGGATTTGTGCATCAAAAGGTCTTACTGATCAAAATTAATTGTAAATACTTAATTCTTTTGTTCATGTTATAATCTTGTTCAGATGTTTCAAATCACAGTGTGCTTAAGTAGTATAATAGAACAGGGAGAAACTGTTTGGGGAGGACAATAATATGAATAAAATGTATTCACTAGGGGCTCTATTTCCCACCACAATATACTCATGACTCAACTCTTAAAGCATCTTGGGTATATTGAAAACCAAGGCTAGATGCTCCAATGGAATGTTTTAGGATCCTACAGTGTAGGTGGTTAATTGTACAGGAATATTCCATGTGACAAGAAGAATTACTTGTTCCTCTTCAAAAGCTCAGCTTATCCCAGGGCACTTGAGGACTGAGCTAGCATCTCACATTAAGAAGGCAAATATTTATTCACTGTAGCATTGATTTCCACAGGCAATTTGAGTTCCACATGGAAAAGTATTTAAGGTTTAAATACAAGACACTTTCTGTGATCAGAAAATACCTTGATACCATAAAAGCCTTCAATGGGAGATATTTTTTAGTTTTCTGTCTTTAAGCATTCATCCACCCATTCATTCAATAAATATTTTTAAGTACCACAATATGCCAGGCACTGTAACATACCTCAAAACTCAAAGAGAAATTCCTCAAGTAACTTATACAGTAGTGGGAATACAGACTCATAAACAGATAACTATCATGGAGTATGATCTGTGCTGGAATGATGTCTACAAGGTTTAACAGAGTCTGCAGGCAAATGCAGCTCAAGATTAAACTAAAGATTCAGGGAGATTTCCTAGTAGAAATGAAGTCTGAGCCAATTCATGAAGGAGGAATAAGAAATTTACAAGGCAGAAAAGGGATAAGAATGGGGATGATTAATTAAGTGGAGGCTTGTAGACAAAGAGTAGAGTATGTGGATAGTTACAGAAGTGTGTGAAAATAGAAATTTTAGGGAACTATAAGCCATTCTACAAATTAACCACCTCAGATTGATAATGACTGACTGTGGTTTTTATGGTTAAGCACCAGATGTATTGAATATAATTAACCATAATGCCATAAAATTCATCCTTTTAAAATATGAGGTCTTTCTAGAAGGTATCTAGCCATGTAATATGAAAAAGAGAGACATTTATTGAAGAAGATACAAGATACAAGAAACATTACACATAGGACAATGACATCTCAGTCCCCTTCAAAGTAAGCACTTTGAGACCTCACACAGTTCTCCCAGCGTCTCTTCCACTGTTCAAGAAACTGTGAAATCCTTAGTTGGAATTGCCTTTAGCTGCCCCACCATATTTTCCTGAATCTCATTGGCAGTCTGAAATCTCTTCCCTTTCAAAGGCGATTTTTGTTCTGGGAAAAGCCAGAAGTCGCAGGGCACCAAATTTGGTCTGTGGGGAGGCTGAGTCACCTGGGTGATTTGATGTTTCACCAAAAAACTCTCTACAAGATGTGATGCATGAGCAGGCCTGTTGTCATAATGAAGCTGCCAGTCAGTAGGTGCTCATAGCTGCAGCCTTCTGAACCACCTGAATAGTTTCCATGGAGGAATGTTCAAGCTTAATGCACAATTGGATGCAGGTTCATTACTCTATTTGCTCAGTCATTTTGAATGTAATGGCCACGATATACAGATGCTCATTCAGTGGTGCCTGCTGCCTCCACTAACTAGGAAAGTGAAGTTGTCATTGTTCATGCATGTGAACTCCAGTCCACTCTCCTTGGCTGCCAGGTTACACTGATGTCACACAAACCATTGTCATTATATTAACAATGGCTGGGCTTTATCTGGACCTGCCTTGTCATATGTAATTCAGTGGTTTTTAGTGTATTTACAGAGTGTAGTGTATTTACAGAGCAATCTACACCACTATCTAATTTCAGAACATTTTTTTGTCACCCCCAAAAGAAATCTCATATCCATTAGCAGCCTTACTCCATTTCCCTATCCTGGAAACTATTAATTCACTTTGTGTCTATTGATTTGCTAAATGCAGGTATTTCCATATGGCATTACACAATATGTGGCATTTTGTGACTGGCTTCTATTACTTAGCAATGTTTTCAAGGTTCATCCATACTGTTAAATGTGTTAGTACTTCATTCCTTTTATATTGTCGAATAATATTCCACTGTGTGGTACACCACATTTTATTTTTCCATTTATCAGTGGATGGACATTTTGGTCCTTTCCAGTTTGGAACTATTGTGAACAATGCTACTAGAAGCATTTATATATAGGTTTTTGTGTGGACGTATGTTTACATTTCTCTTCGGTACATATCTAGGAGTACAACTGCTGGATCATATGGATTAATATTAATATAATCATATATTTTACACTTGGAGAAACTGCCAAACTGTTTTCCAAAGTGGCTGCACCATTTACAACTCCACTGGCAATGTAGGAATGATTCAACTTTTCCACATTCTTGTCAATACTTGTTATTGTCTGTCTTTTTTTTTATTTTAGCCATCCTAGTGGGGTTGAAGTGGTATCTCAGAGTAGTTTTAATTTGCATTTTCCTAATGACCAGTGATGTTGAGCATATTTTCATGTGCTTACTGGTTATTTGTATATCATCTTTGAATAAATGTTTATTCAAATTCTTTGCCAATTTTAAAACTGAGTTGTCTTTTATTGTTAAGTTGTTGGAGTTATTTTTAATCATTTTCATTTTAAATTACAGTTGACATACATTTTTTTTATTAGTTTCAGGTGTACACCCAGGGGTTAGACATTACATAACTTAATAAGTGACCTTCCTGATAAATCACCCGCCTATCTGACACTATACATAGTTATTAGACTATTATTGACTATATTCTCTGTGCTGGACTTTACATCTCATGACTATTCAGTAACAATAAGTTTAAATTTCTTAATACCTTCACTTCTTTTGCCCATCACTTCAACCCACTCCCATCTGGCAGCCATCAAAACATTCACTGTACCTGCAATTCTGTTTCTGTTCTGCTTGTTCATTTATTTTTTTTAGGTTCAATTGTTGATACATATGTATTTATTGCCATTTTATCATTCATTATTTCCTCTTCTCCTTCTTCTCCTCCTCCTGCTCTTCTTCCTTCTTCTCCTCCTCCAGGAAAACCATTTAATATTCCATATACTTCTAGTTTGGTGGTGATGAAATCCTTTAGCTTTTTCTTATATGGGAAGCTTTTTATTTGTCCTTCAATTCTAAATGATAGTTTTGCTGGGTAGAGTAATCTTGGTTGTAGTCCTGCTTTTCATCACTTGGAATACTTCTTCCCAAGCTTCTGCTGGCCTGCAAAGTTTCTTTAGAGAAATCAGCCGACAGTCTTATGGAAACCCCCTTGTAGGTAACTAACTGCTTTTCTCTTGCTGCTTTTAAGATTCTCTCCTTATCTTTAACCTTTGGCATTTTAATTATGATGTATCTTGATATGGGCCTCATTAGGTTCATCTTTTTAGGACTCTGTACTTTCTGGACTTGTATGTCTATTTCCTTCAACAATGTAGAGAAGTTTTCTCTCATTATTTTTTTGAATAGGTTATTAATTTCTTCTCTCTCTTCTCCTTCCAGCAACCCCATGATGTAAATGTTGATATGCTTGAAGTTGTTCCAGAGGCTTCTTACTCTATCCTCATTTTTTTGGATTATGTTTTCTTTTTGCTCTTCTGATTAATTGTTTTTTGCTTCTTTATATTCCAAATTGCTGATTTTATTCTCAACTTCATCCAGTCTACTGTTGATTCCTTGTAAATTATCCTTTAATCAATTAGTGTACCTTTTATTTCTATCCGGTTCTTTTTAAAGCTGTTGAGGTCCTCACTAAGTTCTTTGAACATCCTTATAACCAGTGTTTTGAGCTCTGCATCTAGTCGATTGATGGAAATCCATTTTGTTTAGTTCTTTTTCTGAAGCTTTGTTCTGTTCTTTCATTTGAGCCTTGTTTCTTTGTCTCCTCATTTTGGCAGTCTCCGTGTTTGTTTCTATACATTAGGCAGAGCTGCTATAGCTCTTTGTCTTGGTATCATGGCCCAATGTAGTAGCTGTCTTGTAGGGTCCAGTGGCACAGTTTACCATTTCACCCAAGGTGGGTACTCAAGGTGTGCCCCTGTGTGAACTGTACACCCTCCTTTTTTAGTTAAGCTTTGATTGCTCTTGGCACATTAATGGGAAGGATTTACTCAGGCCGATCAGCTGCAAAAACTGGCTATAACCACCGACCACCAACCTCTGACTTTCTTGAAGGAGCAGTTATGTAGGGGCCTGCTCCACAGAGCAGGACTTACCTCAGCAGGGTTCTGGTCACTGCTTAGTCCACCCTTTCAGTGTGTTGTTTGTGAAGTTGATTGGGTGGTGGTACTTTGATGTGGTCTGAAGCTGTCCACTGGGTGCGCTGGCTCTGGTGCCTCCTGGGAGGTACAGGCCAAGGTCAGCCACCACCTGTGTCCTGCATGCAGTCACCTGGCATAAGTTACAAAGCACTCTGCAGATGGCTGCTATTTGTGTTGGGCTAGAGATGCCCAGATGAAGCCAAGCTGTGAAGTAAAGTGGGCTGCTGTTTGTGCAAGGCCAGGGGCCATGTAGGGGAGAGGAATGGGGCTTGCTGAGGCCAGATGTGGCTTATTTGAGAGAATTAAGAAAATCTGAAGCATGAGCCAAGACAAGCCATTCATATGGAAATGCCACTGGAAACATTTGGTGGGACCAATAGTTGTTTGGGGTAGACCCTCAGAGAATCACCATGGTGGGGCAAACAGTGTGAGCCAGGTTTACAAAGTCTCAGATATGGCACCTACCTACAGGCTCTGTGGAGGAGGGCTCAGCAAAGCAATAATGGTCCCTACCAGAATTTCTCTCTGGGAGAATTCTGCCCCTCCAGCTATTGCCCTGATAACCAGATGTTTCAGTTCATCCCTATATGTCTCCAGTGCCTTTCGAGCTGCAGCCCCTGCACTGGAGATCAGAGTGAGTGATTCTTGGAGTAAGTCTGTGTGAGGGCCTTTTAAGAGAAACTGCTCAGTACTCCAGAAGTTTCTATCTTCCTCAGTCTCGATCCCCGCTGGTTTTTACAGTCACAATTTATCGGGACTTCTTTTTCTGGTACTTGAACCCTGAGCTGGAATTCTTGTGTGGGGCTGGAATCCCATGGTCCTTGGGGAAGAGAGTCCTCCAAAGCTGAGATATCCCTCCCAATTTTTATCTTCCACATGTGGGTGGGGGGCCAGCCCATTCCTTGTCTCTCTCCCTCTTGCCAGTCTTGATATGGTTTCTTCTATAAATTGTAGGACTTCCATTCAGCTTGATTTCTGGTGGTTCCGAGTGATGGTTGTTCTGTAGTTTAGTTGTAATTTTGATGTGGTTGTATGAGGAGGTGAGTACCTGTTTACCTATTTTGCCATCTTGATCAGAAATCTGGAGTTCCTTTTCTATTAAATATTTTATTTTTGTTCTATTACAGTTGCCCCAATTTTTCTTCCTTTGCTCTTCTCTGTCCATCCCATCCCCTGCTCCCACACTCAATCCTCACCCTGTTGTCCATGTCCATGGGTCATTCATACATGTTCTTTGACTAGTCCCTTCCCGTGCTTTCAACCATTATCCCCCTCACCTGCTCCCCTCCCCTCTGATTGCTGTCAGTCTATTCATTGTTTCCATGCCTCTGGTTCTATTTTGCTCATTTTTTTCCCATTAGGTTCCTCTTATAGGTGAGATTGTATGGTATTTGTCTTTCACCGCCTGGCTTATTTCACTTAGCATAATTATAATACCACTTTTTATTTTATTTACCGATTTACTAAAGTACTCTTAAGCTGTTTTCAGTACTTGGCTATTACAAATAATGCTGCAATGGACATTGGGGTGCTTAGGTCCTTTTCAATTGGTGTTTCAGGATTCTTAGGGTGTAATCCAACCAGTAGAATTGCTGGTTCTGAAGGCAGTCCCATTTTTAGTTTTTTGAGGAAATTCCATACTGTTTTCCACAGTGGCTGCACTAGTCTGCATTCAAGTCCATTTTCGAAAATATGATTTTCAAGATTTTCTCCCATTTTATGAGTTGTCTTTTTGCTTTCTTGATAGTGTCCTTTGAAACAAAAGTTTTTCTTTAATTTTGATGAAATCCAATGTATCTGTTTTTCTCCTCTTGTGCTTATGTTTTTCGTATGATTTCTAAGAAGCCATTGCCTAATTCAAGATTATATTTACTCCTATGTTTTATTCTAAGAGTTTTATAGTTTTAGTTTTTATATGTTCTATGATCCATTTTGATTAACATTTTTATATAGTATGATGTAGGGGTCCAACTTTAGTTTGTTGTCACTGAATATTCCCTGAACTATTTGTTGAAAACACTATTCTTTCTCCATTATTGTGCCTGGTACCTTTCTTGAAAATCAATTGGCCATAAATGTAAAAATTTATTTCTGGACTTTCAATTTTATTCCTTGTCTATATGTCTTTCCTTATGCCAATATCACTTTCTCTTGGCTGCTCTTTTTTTTTTAACATTAGAAAAAATACACTCTACCACTGCATTTAATAAGCTATTAAATAAGCAAACAAACCAAAAAGTTAAAAAAACTTAATCAATTATTATTTTTTCCCTCAGTATTTACTCATACTATAACAACTGAAAACCACTTTCCAAGTTAGTAGCAGGGATAACAAATCATTATGTTCTACATCAAAAAATCTTTTATGCTAATGGACCTTTTCCCTACACACAAAATTCCTGATAGTGATATTTTTAGAATCACATTATAAAGTCCTACCTTTAACATATATTTATTGAGAACTCACCCTTTGTAAGGATAGATCATCTAAATGCTACAGAAAATAATTTCTAAAGTCAATAACCATGTATGTAATTATATGCATGATGCATGTATAATGCATTCATTTTCCACATCAGTATTTTCATATTTTACTTTAGTTCTTCCCCTTACTATTTGTGCTATCTTGGGCAAATTATATAAGTTTTCTGACTCATTGTTTCCTAATACCAAGAGTGCCTACTCCCCCATTGGATTCTTATAAATATTAAACAAAAATGCATGCAAAGATCTTAGTATGGCATTTTAGACACAGGAACACTTAAAAGCTTAGACTATTAGCGGGAGACATGCAATAAGTATCTACTGACAATACACAATTTTCGTGAGCTAATTAAAGTGAGAAACTAGAAATGGACAACAATGTACCTTTTAGAGTTTTATTTCACTAAACTCAGTTTGTCCATTTTTCCTCCTAGCTGCAAATAGAGGTTCTGTACCCACATGATTTGGTAGAAAAAGGTTGACAGAAATTCAGTTGCCTTAATGTTCTCATTAATTCTAATTTCTAATTTGGTCATTATTTAATGGCATCTTACAAGATTGGTCCTTTAATCTTTTTATTAACAAGATGGTTTCCTAAGCAATTTAACAGGATAAAAAACTCATAATATATGTGGGTAACATGAATACTTGAAAAACTCTTTGACAGCACTTGTCCAAATGTGTTGTATTTAAATTTCAAGTTTAACCTACTTAATAAATAGTATTTTAGTGTCTCATCTTTTCTGATAATTGTAAGATTAGTTTTTTAATTTAGATATTTTCCAAGGTAAGACTATAATACACATTATCTGTCTTTTGGTTGCTAAGCACTCATTCTCCCTTCTCTTGATTTCTTTTGGGGAATTATATATCTTGGGAAATTACTTCCCTTTTATGGAAGGGACATTCCTGAAACTAGAGATAGGTATGTGACCCAATTTAGACCCACTAGATTATTTTGGGGTTTTTTTGGACCTTGAAGGGCATGATGTAAGGGTGGGATGAAATGTTGAGTTGAATCATTCCTATAGCAATGCTTGCATTTAACTATGAATTGAAGTCATTCCTTAGTTTTTACTGTACATGTGCCTTAACTGCCCCATTTCCTATATTTTTTGGAGCTCAGTTCTTCAGTGTTTCTTTTCATTATGTGAACTTCCTTATATCCTTCCAATAAATGACCTCACTTTTGTTACTTGCAACATCAAGAACTCCTAGTCATATAAAGTCTGCCTCCATCCCTGCCCAGTTACAGACTCTCTAAAATAAGTAGGGCTATGTGAAGTGAGTTTTCCATGTGCATTTGTTTGTTGACTCATTTAATTTCCCAGAAGTCTTACCCCTCAATTTATTATTCCTTTTAAGTCCTAGAATTTCTTAAGTGTTCTAGAACTCTCCTTTAAAAGATTTGATTGAGACATATCTGATAGAAGAAAGTAGCATTTGATAATGATAGAAAAAAACCATAAAATCCTTCTTTCACTTCTATTCTTCAGTTCTTCAATAAATATCTATTGAGGTCATACCATGCTCTGTCCTAAATTCTAGAAATACAAAAATGACTAGGACAAAATCTGGTTCCTTAAAGAGCTTGGAGTCTCACAGGGGAGATAAGACACACAGAAATAACAGTAATGCCTCTAAGATTGTGATAAGAACTATAATTGAGGTACAGATCAAGTGCCATAGGAGCACAAAAGAGGGGAGATTAATTCAGTCTGGGAGGATTGGGGGGATTTCAGGGGAGGAGATGAAACTTCAAGAAGATTAATCATTCTGTAAGTACCCAGAGGCCAATTATCTCCAGGAAATGGAGTTTGCAAAATTAAGCCTGATCTGTAAAGAGTAGTTTATTTTCCCTTAGCATGGCATCTTACAATTTCTAAGGTTTCTGCCTTCCTGGGCAATGTACCAAATTGCTTAGGACAGGACTGAGAAAATAAAAATGTCAAACCTTGACCAGCCTAGTCTGGTCAAAGGCTGCTGGTTTGTGTCTAATATGTCTAGAGGCTGGTGTTTGCTTCTTTTTAGTCACTAGGGCTGGCTGTGGTCTGGATTGGGGCCAAAGTGCTTCTTAGCAGTCTTTAAATATGGTTTAAAATTAACTACCAGCTCCAAATAGCCTCTTGGGTTTATTTTGTTCAACTGGACACAGCAGCCTGGACAGAGACTGTAACTGGTTCTCAGCCACCTTGAAAATAGGTACCCATTTCACGTTCTTTTATTCCCACATCTTCCTTTTTTTCCTGCCCACATAGTAAAGTCAACTTCTTCATTTTAGCAGAATGAAGGACACTCTGAATTAATCTGAAAAGGATAATCAGTCTGACAGAATGGGCTTTAAAAACGTATTATTACTCATGGCCATCCTTGCAGAGGGTTTGTGTGAAAAGCTCTTTTCATGCCTGTGACCCTTAAGACATTAAGAAGTGGTGTTATTTGGAACACAAGATGTTGCGTACCTAGATAACAATGAATTCATCTGTCTATCCAGAGAACATGTAATTGAAAGAAAGAAATCCACTTATTTTTTTAAAGTTCTATTTTTTCAAGAGGATAGTTTAATTTGACAAAATAAGAGGCCCAATGTGCTCCTCCATCACCTGCAAAATTCACATTCTGGACAGTGTTTCCATTAGTCTTTCACTGAGCAAGAACAAAGGAAAGAATGCAAGGCCATTGCTCCTTATAGAGTCTGGGAAGGAAGACATTTTAATTTATCATTTTACCTAGCCCTGCTATGTGAACATCTTAGGGAAGACCTTTAGGGGCTTACATAACATTCCCAGAGAAGTAGATAAAAAAGGAAGGAAGGTTTCAGTGGAATTCTAGTGCTGCTCTGATTTTCCCAATATGTTCCTCAATGTCAACTCAGTTCAGTGACCCCTAGGGTGTCCTAAAGATTCTTTTATACTTGGAAAATGATGAGTATAGAGAAAGCAGAGGTTCTTCATACCTATGGCCCTTCATTAGTTCACAGTGCTCATTGAGAAAGGTCACTTTTGAAGTTTATCAGATAGGGAACAGAAGATTGTTTGGGCTCAAAGAATGTATACAGATTTGCTGTTATGGTTTGAATTGTGTTCTGCAAAAAAGATGTGCTGATGTCCTAACACCATTTTCCTCAGAATGTAACCTGATTTGGAAATAGGGTCATTGCAAATGTATCTAGTGAAGATGGCCATATGGAAACAGAGACACACAGGGAGAATGCCATGTGATGACAAGGGCAGAGACTGGAGTTATGCAGTTGCAAGCCAAGGAAGGCCAAGGATTACTGACAATCCTCCAGAAACTAGAAAGAGTCAAACAAGGATTCCCTTAGAGTTTTCAGAGTGAACAAGTCCTACTAATACTCTGAACTCAGACTTCTAGCCTCCTTCAGAACTGTTGTTTTAATCCACCCAGTTTGTGGTAGTTTGTCATGATAGTTTGTGGTAGCCCTGAAAAACAAATGGTTTTGCTTAATACTACCCTAGACTGCTTTGCTGATGACTGACACAGCTGTCCAGATTTATGGCCCACTATATATCCATTTCCTCCCCTTCACCACATCTTAGGGCTCCCTATGGCTTTGAGCATTGCTTAAGTTTCCCATCTCCTTTCTCACCTCTACGAATGTGTTTCCTTCCTGGCATAGCCAGAACCCTGGATTCTAGTCTGGTCAAAGTCTACTCATCATTCAAAGTGAAAACTCCCCCATTAAGCCTGGCTGAGTGAGAATGACATTGCCTTCCAAAGTGATTTGTTTGTACCAGCACTCTGCTTTCTATTGAGCTAGCTAACTGCATGTGCAGTTTATTTTAATATATTAGCACTCTTTAAAAGTGGAGATTGTATGTTGTTCATTTTGCATCTCTGAGCGGCTTGCTTCTCAAAGTATGGTTCCCAGACTGAGAGCATAAGATCACAGAATCTCGTTCTCCATCCCAGACCTTCTGAATCAGAATCTGCATTGTAACAAGTAAGCTCCTATGGGATTATATGCACAGTAAAATTCGAGAAGCACTACCCAGGGGGCCTTGAAATACCAGCCTCTATTAATTGAATGCATGTTTCACCTCTGCTACTTCACTGAGTATTTTTATTTACATGATTCAAAATTAGTCATCTCAGTGATTCTATGAACAATTCTGTGTGAGGTGGGAATTATTTCTCCCACTATACAGATGAGAAAACTGGAGTGAAGCTAGATTGAAAACCTCAGGGAATGCTCTTACTTCACCTCCCATTTGAACACAACTCTGTAACTGGCCTACCCAGTGGTTCAGAACTTCCCTGGGAACTGCAATTTTAGGGAGACATACAAGCATCCATTGCAGAGCTAAGTACTCCCCCTCCACCTTTTTTTTTCTTTTTCTATTTTAACACTAGTTGATGAACTCACATGTCTCCAGATGCCACGTCAAAACAGGGATCCACAGAAACACTAAAGTTGGGGAAAACTGCAAATGACATAGCCCTCTAGAGTATTAACAATGCGGAACCATCTATTAGTAAAGGCCTCACACATGACCTCAGTAAATATACTTACTTAGCTTTGTTTAACTCAGTTTTCCCTAAAGTTTATTTGACTCCAAATTGAGGTTGCATAACAGCTATTAACATTCTGTGAAACACACTTTGGTTTAAAATGAGATGTTAATGACAAAGGGAGATCAAAAGGGAGATTCACTTCATGGATTATTTTTTTGAGTAGTGAAGGAAAGAGAAAGAGAGGGAGCAGAGAGAGAGAGAAAGAGAGAGAGAGTTTTTCCTGTAGTTATCTTCCAAGTGGCAGTTTTTTCAAAATCAGATATTAGCATGTAGGAAGAGAGTAGGGACCAGTAGGAGCTTCTGAGCCACTGGGAAGGGTGGTTCATTTCTCTATGCATTATTAAATATCATGAAGTCCTCCCTAGAATCTTCTGTTCCATGCTGTAACTCAAGACAAAGAACTATGATAAAATTAAGTAAGATGCTAACTTTGAAGTGCTTTGGGAAGGTAAAGTGCTTCCATTAAATTATGCTAACTTTTAATAAATGAACCCTAAACTTATAAGCTTGACATACGGGGGCACAAAATTGCAAAGTGGCAAGATAAAGTCATATAAAAGACATTAATTACACATCAGGGGATGCTGAGGAAAGGGAGAAGGGAAATTACTTATTTGGCTATCAAGGGAAATCTCTTTTCAAGTATCCTTTTCCCCATTGAGATGAAGAACTTCATTAAGAGATTTCCTTTTTGCTTGGGCTGGACTCTTAATAGTCCAGAAGAAAGGTTTATTTGGATTCCTGGAGCTGATGGAGAATAGTTCTCTGCCCATGAAACTAATCAGGGCTCTGGCAAGCAAGGCCACCATTCTCCAGAGTTTTTATTTAGGTTTGGTACCCCTTTAATTCAAATCTAGGACATTGGTTGATTGGTGCCTGCTTGCTTATAATGGAAATGACAGGATGGGTCTTTCTAGATATTTTCTTTGCAAACAGAAAAAGGTGAGTTTTAGGATTTTTTTTTCCTTTTTGGAGGCACAGACACCTTCTTGTGGTGAGGACATGGATGCAATCATCTGAAATGCCTTTGGATGATGAATGTGAAGTTCCACAAAGAGAGATGAAAGCAGACAGATAGAAGTTCAGCATGAGCTTTCTGTTTAGTCTGTATATGTTTTCCATAGTGCTCTGTGATCTGTTTTCTCCAGATGATCTACTGCTTTACTCCAGTGTCCCCTCTGTCTGGAATGCCTTGAAACCCATTCCTGCCTATTGAAATCTTACCCATGCTTCAAGGCTTTGTTCCAACTTCTTTTATGAGAAGGGTTTCCCAGTTACCTTTGGAGACACAAAAGTTGCTCTTTTGGCCTTTCTTATAGCACTGATCACATTTTGTGTTCTGCTATTGTGGTGTCCATGGTGATCTCTAAGTTTCACCCTTTGAACAGGGGATTGGATTCTGCATCACATTCTCAAGCTCCTCCTATAATACCAACATGAGCTGATGCTCAGTAAGTACCAGTTGAATTGTATCTCAACATTGCAAAAGACTGCAGTTGGGAAGAGGCAAAGTTCATTATTCAGCATTCTGATTTGGATAACTAGATGGTATTCTCCTTACTTACAGGCCTATTCTAATGTCTTTATTTCATGACTTGCTTCTAAACCAGCATTTTCCAAATGTCAATCATTCTCATATCTCTCATAAGTATGTCACACTTACTCTTCTACTTAATACTTTTCTTTAAATGGGTTTCCTTATCTTATTTAAAAAGCACACCATTTACCTATAATTAGTATCACTTGCCCTTAATAGAAGATAAACATACATGTGAATATGAAAATTAAACCTTACTAAATTCATCAATTTAACAAATATTTATGGGGCACCCATTATACACCAGGCACTAGAGGTGAGTGCTGGGGCCATGACAACAAACAAGGACATGAGCCCCACTCTCTTTGGGTTCATGTTCTATTACAAAAAATGAAAAATGAACAGTTAAATATAAGTGTATGATAAACACGGTTAAGCAAATGAAGAAGAGTAAGGTGATGGAGAAGAATTAGAATACTATTTATATAAAGAGGTCATGGAGGGCCATCTGTGGAGGTGATAATTTAACAGAGACCCTGAAAAACAAATTTATGTGATCATCTTGAGGCAGAGGGTTACAGGCTCAGGGAGTGACAGGTATCAGGGCCCAGAAAAGGGACTTGTTCTTGGTGATATCTCTAGACCTGTAAGTAGGCAAGTGTGGCTGGAATATACTGAGGGAAGGGAGGAGCACTAGGGAATGAAGTCAGAGATAGAAGCAAGATCAAGATCATGCCAAGGTTCATTGATTAAGACAATGTCTCTTTCATTCTAAAAGGGATGCAAGTCTAGGAGACTTCTGGTCAAGATGCAGGAATAGATAAACATGGCTCACCTCCTTATACCAAATTACAACTAAATTACAAAACAACTATCACTGAGAATTGTCAGAAAATCAAGCTGTATGGAAGTCTGACAACCAAGGAATTAAAGAAGTCACATTCATCCAGACAGTAGAAGTGATGGAGATGCAGAGGCATGAAGATGTGGATCAGGCGGTCCCACACCCATGTGTGGTGGATAAAAATCAGGAGTGATACCTTGACAGCAAGGAATCCCAGCCACACACCAGACCACCCAGCTCAGGGTTCCAGTGCCATGAAGATAAGTCCCTATAACTTCTGGCTATGAAAACCAGGAGAATTAAGATGGTGGAAGAAATTGGGGGATGCTCAGGAGTCTCCTCTTAAAGGGCCACAATGGTCTTAGGACTTACACAGACTCACTTCCTCTGGGATCCAGCACTGGGACTGCTATTGTAAGGGCACCAGTGGCATACAGGGAGAAACTGAAGCGTCTGGCATCAGGGCAAGTGCTGGGGAACGGCTTCCTCCAGGAAAAAACTCCAGAGGCCAGGCAGTGGCCATTGTCCCTTTTCTGAGTCCTCCCCCACACAGAGTCATAGAACAGCAACACAGTATCTGAGGCTCCATCAACCTGGTTCACACAGGTTTCCTTGCTCTGGTGATAAACAAGGTTCCACGCCATCTAATTTACAGATGCACTTTTCTACAATAGGCCATCCTCCTCAGACAGAGAGTCAAACCAGCTCTATCAAATACATAGAAACAAACATGGGGAGGCTGTCAAAATAAGAGGACAAATAAATATGACCCAAATAAAAGAACAGAACAAAACTCCAGAAAAAGAACTAAACAAAATGGAAATAAGCAATCTATCAGATGCAGAGTTCAAAACAGGACTGGTTATTAGGATGCTCAAGAAATATCCCAATGAGTTCACTGGATACTTCAACAGTATAAAAAAGATCTAGGCAAAAAATTCAGTTGACACTAAGTGAAGTAAAGAAAAATTTACTAGGGATCAGTAGTGGAATGGGTGAAATCAAAATTCAAATCAACGATTTAGAACATAAGAAAGAAAAAAGCATTCGTTCAGAACAATGAGAATAAAAAAGAGTCTCCCCAAATGAGGATAGGACAAGGAGTCTCTTGGGAAATGTCAAACATACCAACATTTGAATCATAGTGGGGCAGGAAGGAAAAGAGAAAGAACAAAAAATTGAAAATTTATTTGAAAATATAATACCAGAAAACTTTCCTAATTTGGTAAAGTAAATAGATATACAAATCCAGTTAGCAGAGAGTCCCAAACAAGTTGGACCCAAAGAGGACTGTACCAAGACACATCATAATTAAAATGCCAAAGGTTAAAGATAAAAAGAGAAATTTTTTAAGGGAGTGAGGAAATTCTGCCAGCACCATACAAGATACTATCTCTGGGAAATCAAAAACAGTGTATGTTTATGTTCTTGTTTCCTCCACTGGCAATAGCGTCTGTCAATCCATGAATTCTGTCCTATGAATGAAACAGAAAATTGCTACAGGATTACCCATCCCAGCTGGATGTTAAACCAATGGCATAGTGATCTTATACTCAAGCTTAGGTAACTCATGCTTTATATTCCTTTGAGCAGAAAAGGAAGCAGAGAATTTTCCACAAAAGATCTGATACTTAAGAGAAAAGTAAAAATAGTAAAAATTATTAGCCTAATTTTGAGTATATGTGTGTGTATATTTGATTTGGATTATCTGTTTAAGGTGGGGCAGATTTTTCTAAAAAGAGAAAAACATATGGGATCTTTTGATGAGTCTTCTACCACAGGTCAATGACCCAGTTGCCAAGAAAATTCAAGGAAATAAGTAGGATGAAACAGAGAAGGCATGGTCGCTAGGAGGTCAGAGACAAGGGAATACCACAGAAACTTAAGTATGTTGCCACTTTGATAGGAGACATAGGATATTAGTTACTAAACCTTTCATTATGCATCAGAGACCACTAACTGTCCACTAAATTAAAGAGAGAATCTTAAAAGCAGCAAGAGAAAAGGAGACAGTTACCTACAAAGGAGTTCCCATAAGACCATCAGCTGATTTCTCAAAAGAAACCTTGCAGGCAAGAAGGGACTGGCAAGAAGTATACAAAGTGATGAAAAGCAAGGACCTACAACCAAAATTACTGTATCTAGCAAAGCTATCATTTAGAATGGAATGCCAGATAAAGTGCTTCCCAGACAAGTAAAGCTAAAGGAGTTCAAATGCTAAAGGGATTTATTTAAGATAAAGAAGATCAAAACCATGAACATTAAAATGACAATAAATTCAAGCAAACACGCGAAACAGAACAGAATCATACATATGGAGATCATTTGGAGGGTGAGCAGTTGGGAGGGGGAAGGGAAAGAATAGGGAAGAATGGGGGAAAAGACACAGAGATTAAGAAGTACAAATTGGATAGGTACAAAGTAGACAGGAGGATGTTAAGAACAGTATAGGAAATAGAGTAGCCAAAGAACTTATATGCATGGCCTATGGACATGATCTAAGGGGGGATTGCTGGAGAGAATTGGGGTACAAGGTAGAAGGGAGAAAGGGGGAACATTGGGACAACTGTAATAGCATAATCAATAAAATATATTAAAATAAAAGGGATAGAATATTAGAACATTCTATTGCCTTTGTCAAAATAACACTATTGGTTGAGTGAAGATCCAAGGAAAGTCTGCTTTGGACTTCTAATCAGAACATCCTACTTGGTTCATGACTAAACCAGCAGTCAAGCAGACTCGTTTCCAAGAGATGGTTGTATTTCAGGGGATCCAAAGGAACAATGCCAATCATCCTGTTTTCCTAAATTCTGAAGCCTTTTGGACAGTGTCTGGCACAGAGTAGACATGCCTTACCCATTCATGTAATAAATAAATATATATATTGCTTTTCCCTTCCATACTGTCTTGTTATTTGGGACCTGGTAACCCTGTGCCCCCCACTACTGCTACTCATCCCCAGTGGTATCACCTCCAAGGTCTGTCTCACTCCCCAATTATCCTTTCCGGCTTATTGGTGCAAATGTGGGACTTACTGATTCACCATCCACTGCCCAGCCACTGTCTTGCTGCACATCCTCTCTTCCCTGGCTGCCCATCTACGCCCCTCTTCCAATCTGGACGAATGTTTCTTTAACTCCTTGGTTCTCAGACTTCCATGCAGTTTTAATTTCTGGCAGGTCTGGTTGTGTTTTTTTGTTTGTTTGTTTTTAAATTGGTTGTTATCTTTCTTTTGGTTGTGGGAAGAAGACAGAAAGTGGGATTTCTAGCTACACTTCCATCTTGGACAAAACTCATCCTCTGATTCTGGGTTCTTCACAGCAGTTTTTGTAATAAAGAAAATAAGGTAATATTTTCCTTAATTTTTACTTTAGGAGAGTCAACTTTTATATCTCTTTTATACTTTTTCCAGTAAAATTCCCTAAATGTATTGTTTCTTCTGCTTCTTACGATATCTTTCTTCCATGATCATCCACTGAGATTGAAATCATGTGCAAAGCACTCTGCTAATCACTTGAAAGCACATTAGCCCCTTTAAACATCACAGTGATTCCCTGAGTCAGCATTCGTATCTCCCCATTATACAGAAAAGGAAACAGACTTAGGAGTAAGATTGGTTCTAAAGCTGCCAAGGCTTATAACACTTATGATATATTGTCTTCTTTGCTAGTCTTCAATTTGTGGATAAAAGCTTGTCCAATCCACTGTTTGGTTTGTAATACCTCTAGGTCTAGAGATGTCAGAATTCTTAATCATTTAGTCAATACCACATGTAGACAGATCACTCTGAGGCCCATAGGTTATGTTCCTTTTAAGTCAGAATGTTAATATGCCTGAACAAGTAAGTCTTGCTTATATAAACAGAATTTGCAAAGTAGGTTAAATTACATCCCATATACAACACTATTCAAAGGCTTCATGAATATATGTTATATTTTTAGGTGAAGAGAGAATACTTTAATACATCAAGGATTCTAATGAATCAAGCAACAAGTGAAGTTGCTTTCTAACTCTTAGGCAAATGCATATCAAATCGAAATTTAAAAAGAAAGAAAAAGTTGACAAGATGAATAGAGCTAAGTTCGATGTAGATGAGTCGTGGCATTTAGAAATCTGCTCTGAGAAGTTAAAAGATGAGCTACAGAGGAAATAAATGGCCATGCATGATTTTTGGCATCAGGTAAACTTGAATTTGAATCTAGCTCAACTAAAATGAAGGTGACGCTTCACACCTCTTGCAACATTATCAAGAGAACAGGGTGTCGTCAGCACTATGTAGGTGGTCAATAAGCATTAATATTCTTTCTTCCTTCTTTAGAATTCTCCTTCTGATTTAGCATAAAACCAGAATAACTATTTCCAGTGGGCAATTCTTTTAACGTGAAGAATTTGCTCCTCATACAAAATGATACAGTACCTTACTGGAGAGTCACAAGGAGCCCCAGAGCACCATTTAGAACCACTTTAGAAAACAACTGGCATTTCCAAAGCATGTCCAGCCAGAAATGACATGAATCCAGTGTAGTTCAAGATGAGCAAAGACTGGGAAAGCCTTGCTGACATAGCGTGTCCTCTTCTAATTCAAACCAAGATGAATGTATGAGCTAGTTCAAACTTCTGAATACCCAATGCTCACTAAAATTTAATATCTTTGAATACCAAATCTAACATCAGAAATTTTTGTTGAAGAAGTGATTTTTAAAAATACTGTTATAACTATGTAGAAATGATGTAGAAATGATGTTGATTGCAGCATTATTTCTCCAATTAATTATTGGACTGATTGTTAATTGTTCAACTCTATTGTACTGGTTAAATAAATTATGGTCCACCTGTGTAAGAGAAGCTCTGCAGTCATGACAATGTGAAGAAAATTTAATTTAAATGTCCACAGTATATTAAATTGTAAGTTAGAAATCATTAAGTTCAAATTGAGACTAATAAATATGAATATAATGTGTACTCATACACAAAATTTGGAAAGTGAAAACACATATGACATATCTTTTCATTTGTGTACTTTTCTGAATTATCCAAATTCTTGACAACAATTTTGTATTGGTTTGACAATAAAAACAGAAGCCATTCACAATACCTATTGTCATATTTTCATGTTCCATGGTCCTTTTCTCAGGCCCAAAGCACATGAATGTGACTTAGTTTCCAGTAACAGGCAACTTGGGGTGAAATAACTCAGCCATATTTCTATTTTCCATTTGAGGAAAGACTGTTTTCATTATTCACAATCAGCCAACTAGGACAGAGAAAAGAGAGAAGAAGATGATTACAGTGATGTGAGGCTTTAAGATAATTTTAACAATCCTATTTTGCATTAGTGAAGACATCTAGTGTCTTCAAAGCTGTCTCACGTGTTATCTAATTAAGCCAAGTGAGAAGGATAATGACAAGAGTGGGAGACCTAATCTAAGAAGTATAAGGAGGCCTTCGAACACTGAGGTGATGAAAATAACAGTTGGACAAAAACAAGAGTGGCCAAATGAGAAATTTAGTGCAAAGTCTAAGATATAATAAGCTCATAGAGGTTTTGAGGGCTGAAAGCAAAAATCATAAATTGATGATATAAATTCAATTCATAAATTGAAAAGCCACAGAAGGGGGAGAAAAGAACTAGAAACTAGTAGAAATGGAGGAAGGGTAAACTGCTGGAGAATTTCACAAAACCATATTGTTTCTAGAACCCACATCACTAATTCATTTAACTCCACTTTGTAGATATCTGAATATAGAACAATTCCTGTGACCCTACTACTCCCATAATTCCAAAGCCTTAAACGTTGGGTCTGCCAGTCAGAACTACTGATGATATTTATCTCTGCAACAGAGGAAAAATATTACACACACATCACAGATGCAAGTTCTTGGGGAGAAGCCTAAGAGTACTACTGCCAGTGCCTTCCCCATGGTCACATTTAAATACCCTGAGAAAACAAGCACATGAGAGACTAATGAAAGAGCTAGTTATAGGTATCCTAAGAGCAGAAGTTTATTTAATAGGAGCTCAGAAGAAACTAAAATATATTTTTTAAAAATGATAACTTGGAAGTTTGCAGTTCTTGGTTGATATAATTCCTATTATATCAAACCACTGGTTTGATATAGCAAACACTGGTTTGCTTCTTCACTCAATTATTGGCTCCAAGTGTCTTCATCTTACAATATCTATTAATTATTCCAATTTAATCAGATCTGTGATCTGTTCCATTGAAGATCTTCCAAGGGTAGAAAGAGAGGAGGTGGCATTGGCAGTGGGTTTTGATGAAGGGCAGGGAATCCAGGAGAGGGAATGAAGAACCTAAGGCCATCTATGGACTGAAAAGCTGAAAGCCAAACACAGGGCTTTATGTTATGCTCCTATGCTCCAACAGGCACAACATGCAGAAATTTCTCAGAGTTCACTTAGATTTCACTTTCCATGACTTTCCTTGTCTTGCTTCATCTCCCTCAGCAGTTTTGAAAATGTGCAGTGAAACACTACCCATTCTGAAAACAAGCAACTGTTCCCCCCGCCCCGCAAACATTCAAGCCTGCAGTGAAAATACAGCTGCCAATTACCAAGCATGGGTTTCCTGGCTCAATGGTGATTCACATGTGTCAAAAGTCAGGTGAGAAACAGTCCAATGCTGACAACACACCTATGTACTTTGATTGATTATACCCTCATGCCTTAATGACTTTTTTTTTTGTCCCTTACTGATCAAAAAGAATCAGATTTCTGGTATCTGCTTAGAATATTCCTCACTACATTTCTGATATGTGACTTGTGGTGGCATTGGTGAGAGTGGGGAGATAGCCAGCTTGTGTCATTCTAGTAGATACCAAGCACATTTATGAGCATTGCGAATCATGTTTCTAAATTAAATATAAAAAGCTTCATTTTAGCAAGGTGCCATTTTAGCAACGGCATTCAAAGTTTCCTCACATGTCATAATCACAATTAATTTTATCTGTCCTCTCTTCCTCTCTCCTTCATTTCTTTATTTACTCATTCTCTATTGCACAACCACTAAAGATATTTGATGCTGTGAAATCAATGGAGAGGAATATTCCACTAAACATTCACTTCACCTTGCTACTTGGATCACACTTGGTCTGTCTCTCCTCCACATACTCATTAGGAGTTGCTTTGAAGTGTAAACTAATTTTCTCATTTATTTAAGTAAAATGGCACTAGAAAATAAAAAACATGAAGTACATTCATAAGTCAATTGGAAATGACTCCTGTATGCTGCATGGCTTTATATGACCTGACCTACCCTGTGTCTTTCTTCCCAGGTGATGAGAAGTTGGCTATAAGCCAAAGAAAGGAGTAAGGAGAACCAGTTGTTTGCAAAACCTGTTATATGAATTCCTTAGGGATGCCATAACAAATTTCCATAAACTGGGCAGTTTACAAAAATAGATATTTCTTCTATCATTCTTCTGGAGGCTAGAAATCAGAAATGAAGGTATCAGCAAGATTGATTCCTTCTAGAGGCTCTGGGAATCCATTCCATGCCACTCCCCTAGATTCTGCTGGCTGCCAGCAAGTCTTAGCATTCCTTGGCTTGTAGAGGCATCATTCCAAAAATAAAAAATAAATAAATTTCCACCTTCATCCTCACATGGTCTTCCTCTCTATCTCTGTATGTTCTACTTTCCTGTAGTTTACAAAGACACTATTGGATCTAGGAGCCATTCTAATCCAGGATTATTTCTTCAAAACCCTTAATTTAATTACATTTGCAAAGACCCTATTTCCAAATGTGGTATCATTCCAAGGTACCAGGGGTTAGTACTTAACACATTTTTTATGGTGGGGGGAGACTTATTCAACTATACTTGTCCTTTCTTACTCTATTCTCCTTACATTACCAACATAGAGAAAAAAAAATCCAAGTGAGTACTATTACACACAAAGAGATATATTGAAGGACACAAATCTTGATAAGCAAAGGTTAGAAATATCCTAAATATCCATCAATGAGAGACTTGGTCAAATTAATTTTGTTCTTCTATACAAGGGAATAACAAGCAGCTACTAAAATGACAAAGTAGGATTTACATGAATTGAAATGAAACATCTCCAAAATATGTTGTAAAGAGAATTAAGAACTTGTAGAACAAAATATGTGTCACAAGCCCATTAAAAAATAAACTATGAACAACAAACCAACACAATCTTCCTTTTGGAGAATTCCTCTGTTCCCACACCAGTTATGTAATCCTGAGGAGGGGGCTGCCATAACGACTATTCAGATCTAGCCAGGTACACTATCATATCCTGCCAACTAGGGCACTGAAATGAGATTGAGTTGTAAACAAAGCTAGGCGAGTCAGAAGCTTTCCAGGGATTTTTAAAATATGAATTTTAAGGAGAAAAATTCTCTTGCCTTTTATGTTCGGATTAGTTTTCTGTGGCTGCTAGAATAAATTAACACAAACTTGGTGGCTTAAAAGGACACAAATTTATTATCTTAGAGTTTTGTATGTCAGAAATCTGACATGTCTCAAGGTGCTGGAGCTTTTACAAATGGATCCACTTCCTTGCCTTTTACAGCTTCTTGAGGCCATGCACATTCCTTGGCTCATGGTCCCTTCTTCCCTCTTCAAATCCAGCAACAGCAGTTTAAGTCATTTTCACATTATAGCTTTCAGACTTTGCTTGCATTATCATATCACTTTGTGACTTTAAATCTTCTACCTATTGTGTTAATCTTTAAGGACCTTTGTGAGTACTTTGGGCCCACACAGATAATCTAGGATAATATCCCTATTTTAAGGTCAGTTGATTAAGAATTTTAATTCCATCTGCAATCTTAATCTTCATGTCAGGCAATTTATTTATCGGTGTTGGGGATTACAATGTAGATGTGGGGTGAGGGGAATTATTCTATCTTAAATCTAGAACAAATCCAGGTCTGCAAATTGCTTTCTTTTCTAACACATGGAGAATGCCAACTGAGGAGGGAAAATGAGGCAGTGCCAAGAGATAGAGAGATGGGAGAAAGAGAAGCTACCCTGTTGGAGCCCCTGGATATAGCTTTTCTTGAAGCTAAGGTACCTCACTTCAGAAAGATTATGAAAGCCAAGAGATTCCTCCCATTTGTTTAAAATATTTTTGAATTAGTTTGCTTTTGTTTACAACTAAAAGAGTTCTAAATAGTGGTGTGTGTATGTTCATAAGTCTAGAAAAACCTAGAAAAACCAGCAGGGACAAAGAGATTAAAGATGGTAGAGGAATAAGTGGAAGCTGCACAAACCTCCCAGGACCAAACTGGAATTATAACTAAGTTATAGAGAAATCGTCCTGAGTAACCCACTGAACACTAGCTGGAGAGAACAAGAACCAAGAACAGGCAGAAGACACCCACCACTTCACCACAATGAAACAAGTTGGGAGTGCAGAGAAGGAGCAAGAGGGCTGCCTGGGATCTCATGGGTGCCAGCTGAAGTTACATAGGGATATATCAGTGGCTGGGGCAGGAATTACTCCCTGTGAAGTGTGGGGTCTAAAGCATAAGCTGGGCTCCCCATACTATGGGGCCAGAGCCAGGAAAGGAACCCAGACAACATCCAGCTGTGAAAACCATCAGGTCTTCTGTCTACCAGGGAGAGATGGCTAGAGATGCAGAGAGCCCATTAAAGGGCCAATGAAAAAAATTCTGTTTGTAGCCACATACTCTGGGCTCCGTCAGAGGGAGGGCAGAGTGGACTAGAGATGCATGAGGAAAGTCTGGGGCTGGTGGTTCTGGGGAGAGAATTGAAGAAATAGCCAATAGGATCCCTGTCCTGACTCATCGCCGACATTGCAGAGGCTGTCTTTCTCAGCAAGAGCACTCCCCTCCAAGTGGCATCAGCCTGAGGGGGAACAATAGCCCTGTCCACAATAATCACTCTGCACCACTCTGTGCTACTTAACCTAGATGGCTGAGTACAGCTTGAGGCTATATCTTTGATTAAATTTAACAAGTAGGTGGCTCTCTGGGAGCTCTGAGACTTTAGTTGACCCTCCCCCAGGCTCAGTGCTGGGAAAAGCCAGCCTTAGTGAATAGCCTGGTTCTTTCTGTACAGAAACAGGCCCAACCAAGGGAGCCAAAAGCTGTGAATCACTATGAAGAGATTGCCCAGGGCCAGCCACAGGCAGCATCTGACAAAGACCCACAACACCAGACTCTTTGCAGATCTACCTAATACATAGAAACAAGCAAAAAGAGGCAGACAAAGAAATAGGCCCCAAATGAAAAAAAGCAAAACAAAACAAGATAATCCTCCAGAAGAAGAACTAAGTGAAAGGGAGGCAAGCAATTTATCAGACAGAGTTAAGAATAATGATTGTAAAGATACTCAATAGCATGAAAAAAACACAAACAATAAAAAAGGACCACTCAAAAATAAAGAATGCAATATCTGAAATAAATAATATAGGGGAAGGAATAAACAGTAGGTTAGATGAAGCAAAGGATTGAATCAGTGATTTGGTGACAAGGTAGAAAAAACACACAAGCAGAGCAGCAAAAAGTAAAAAGAATTTAAGAGAATGAGGAGAGCTTAAGAAACCTTTGGGACAACATGAAGTGTAACAACATCCACATAACAGGAATACCAGAAGGAAAAGAGAGTGAGCAAAGGATCAAGAACCTATATGGAGAAATAATGACTGAAACTTCCCTAGTCTGGTGAAAGAAAAAGACACACAAGTCCAGGAAGCTCAGAGAGTCCAAAAAAAGATGGACCAAAAGAGGCCTATACAAAGACACATCATAATTAAAATGGCAAAGCTTAAAGACAAGGAGAGAATCTTAAAAACCACAAGAAAAAAGCAGATGGTCACTTAAAAGAGAGCTCCAATTACACTCTCACCTGATTTCTCAAAAGAAACATTTCAGACCAGAAGAAATTGACATGAGATATTCATAGTGTTGAAAAGCTAGGACCTACAACCATGGATACATTACCCAGAAAGGCTATCATGTAAAATGGAAGGAGAAATCAAGAGTTTCCCAGACAAGAAAAAGCTAAAGGAGTTTGTTAACACCAAACCAGTATTGCAACAAATGTTAAAGGGTTTTCTTAGAGAAGAAGAAGAAGAAAAAGAAAAACAGAGGAAAATGGTCTAAAAATAATATGGCAATAAATATATATCTATCAGTAATTACCTTAAATGTAAATGACTTAAATGTTTCCACCAAATGACATAGAATAGCTGAATGGATAAGAAAATAAGACCCATATATATTCTGTCTCTAAGAGACTCACCTCAGATTGAAAGGATACACACAGACTAAAAGTAAAAGGGTGGAAAAAAGATATTTCATGCAAATGGAAAAGAAAAAAAGCTAGGGTAGCAATACTTATATCCAATAAAATAGACTTTAAAACCAAGGTTATAGTAAGAGACACAGAGGACACTACATAATGATAAAGGGAACAATCCAATAAGAAGATATAACCCTAGTAAATATTTATGTACTCAACACAGGAACACCTAAATATGTAAAGCAAATCTTGATGGACATAAAAGGAGAGATTGAGGGAGGTGGGTTTGGCTGGGGGCAGGGGAGTGGTGGGGGGAAGATGCAGGTAACTGTAATTGAACAACAATAAAGTATTTTTTTTTAAAAAGGAGAGATTGACAAAAATACAGTCATAGTTAGGGATTTTAACACCTCTTTGACTTCAACAGATAGACCTTCTAGATAAGAAATCAACAAGGAGACAGCAGCCTTAAATGGCACATTAGATCAAATGGATTTAATTTATATATTCAGAGCATTTCACCAGAAAAACAGAATATACATACTTTTCAAGTGCACATGGAACATTTTCTAGGACAGACCACATGTTAGGATACAAAACTAGTCTCAATAAATTCAAGAAGATTGAAATTATATCAAGCATTTTCTCTGACTACAATGTTGTAAAACTAGAAATCAATCACAAGAACACTGAAAAACACACAAAGACATGGGAGCTAAGTAACATGTTATTAAACAATAAATGGGTTAACAATAAATTAAGAAAGAAATAAAAAGATACTTTGAAAGAAATGTAAATGAGGACACAACAACTCAAAATATGTGGGAAACTGGGAAAACAATCCTAAGAGGAAAATTCATAGCATTACAGGCCTATTGCAAAAAAGGAGAAAAAGCTCCAATAAATGATCTAACTTCACACTTACAGGAACTTGGAAAAGAACAATAGACAAAGCCCAACGTGAGTAGAAGGAAAGAAATAGTAAATATCAGAGCAGAAATAAGTGAAATAGAGTAAAAAATGATACAAAAGATCAATGAATCCATGAGCTGGTTCTTTAAAAGATAAACAAAATTGACAAACATTTAACAAGGCTCATCAAGAAAAAAGAGACAGGACACAAATAAATAAAATCAGAAACCAAAGAGAAGAAATTACAACTGACACCAAAGAAATACAAAGAATTGTAAGAAAATATTATGAACAACTATATGCCAACAAAGTGGACAACCTGGACAAAATGGATAAATTCCTAGAAACATATAATTTTCCAAAACTAAATCAGGAAGAATCAGAGAATCTGAATAGACAGAATTACACCTAGTAAAATTGAAGGAGTAATCAAAAAACTCCCAACAAACAAAAGCCCTGGACCAGATGGCTTCACAGGTGAATTATACCAAACATTCTGGGAAGAACTAATACTTCTCCTTCTCAAACTATTAAAAAAAATTAAGAGATTGGAAAGCTGCCAATCTCATTTTATGAGGCCAGCATTACACTATTTCCAAGAACAGATAAATACAATACAAAGAAAATTATAGGACAATATCCCTGATGAACATAGACACTAAAGTCCTCAACAAAATATTAGCAGACTGAATATAGCCATGCATCTAAAAGATCATAAACCATGGTCAAGTGGGATTTATTGTGGGAATGCAAGATTGGTACAACACTCACAAATCAATAAATGTGATTAATCACATAAATAAAATGAAGAATAAAACCACATGATCATACCAATAGATGCAGAAAAGCATTTGATAAAATCCAGCACCCTTTTATGATAAAAACTCTCAGCAAAGTGGGATTAAGGGGAACATACTTAAACATAATAAAGGCCATATAAGACAAGCTCACTGCCAGCATCATACTCAACAGGCAAAACCTACAAGTGTTCCCCTGAAGATTGGGAACAAGGCAGGAATTCTTCTTTCACTTCTCTTTTCAACATAGTACTCGAAGTCCTGGCCACAACATTCAGGCAAGGAAAAGAATGAAAGGCATCCAAATTGGAAAGGAAGAAGTAAAAGTGTCTATTTGCAGATGACATGATACTTCACATACAGAACCACAAAGATTCCACCAAGAAACTACTACAACTGAGAAATGAATTAAGTGAATTAGCAGTTTATAAAATTAATATCCAGAAATCAGTTGTATTTTTATATGCCACTAATGAACTAACAGAAAGGGGAATTAAGAAAACAATCATATTCACAGTTGCTTCAAAAACAATAAAATATCTAGGAATAAATCTGAGCAAGGATGTAAAAGACCTGCAATTGGAAAATTGTAAGACACTGAAGAAATAAACTGAAGAAGATAAAATAATTGGAAGAACATAGATTGTGTTCATGGATAAGAAGAATTAACATCATTAAAATGTCCATGTTATTCAAAGTGATCTATAGATTTAATGAAATTCCTATTTAATGAGATTCCAATGTTATATTCACAGAACTAGAAAAAAATATTTCAAATATTTATATGGAACCACAAAAGGCCTTGCATAACAAACAGCAATCCTGAGAAAGAGGAACAAATTTGGAGGAATCATACTACCTAAAATCAAACTATACTATAAGGTCATAGTAATCTAAACTTGGATTAATCATAGTAATCTAATCATAGCTTGGTATTGGAACGAAAACAGGCACATAGTCAATGGAACAGAATACAGAGCCCAGAAATAAACCCACACCTTTATAGTCAATTAATATTCAACACAGGAAGCAAGCACCTACAAGGGGTAAAGATAGTTTATTCAATAAATGGTATTGGGAAAATTGGACAGATACATGCAGAAAAATGAAACTAGACCCCCTTTTATACCACACAGAAGAATACATTCAAAATAGATTAAAGACTTAAATATTAGACCCGAACCCATAAAAATCCTAGAAGAAAACATACATAGTAAAATTTCAGATATTACTCATAGCAATATTTTATTCAATGTATCTCCCAGGCAAGCGAAACAAAAGAAAAAATAAACAAATGGAACTATATCAGACTAAAATGTTTTTGCACAGCAAAGGAGACCATCAACAAAATAAAAAGGCAAACCACAGAATGGGAGAACATATTTGGCCATACTTCTGGCAAGGAATTAATACCCAAAGTTTGTAAAGAACTAACAAAACTCAACACCAAAAACCCCCAAACAATCCAATTAAAAAATGGGTAAAGGACCTCAATAAACACTTCTCTAATGAGGAGATACAAATGGCCAATGGACATATAGAAAGATGCTGAATATCATTAATCATCAGAGAAATGCAAATTCAAACCATGATGAGATGTCACCTCATACCTGTTGGAATGGCTATCATCAATAAATTAACAACCAACAAGTGCTGGGGAAGATGTGGAGAAAAGGGAACTCTCATGCACTGTTGGTGGGAATGCCGATTGGTGCAGCTAGTGTGGAAAGCAATATGGAGATACCTCAAAAAATTAAAAATGGTCTGCCTTTTGACCCAGTGATCCCACTTCTGGGAATATATCTGAATAAACCTAAAAAAACTATTTCAAAAGAATATAGGCACCCCTATGTTCATTACTTACTGTAGGAGACCATTCTGCATGGCGTGGGTCTAGTTCCCACTCAGAGATGCACAGAATCTATGCCCATGGATAGGTTCTCCTATGGGGAATCAGGTCTGCTATATACCTAAGTCACTTTGAGACTTGCTTTTGCTAAAAACACTCCCTCACCCTGAACTGAGGACATTTACTGCAAAGGAACTTCCTAAAATCCATGCTAATCCTTCCAAAGATGAGTGTAACCTGTTCAACCACTTTTGCTTTTTCATTTGCAAATATCCCCCTTCTGTGATGTGATTAGTGGCATTGGCTCATTGTTTTTTGTAAAAGGTAACCACCTAAAGCCAACCTGTGCATAGTAAATGAAGACCATCATGTAAGGTGCAAAGAAACCAAATAAAGGCCTTTCATGGCAGAGGCTGCTCCTTTTTGCTTCCCTTGAGAGTGAAGTTGCTAGTCCTTTTCCTCCACAGGACTCGGTAGTCCGTGTGAATGTCTCTCCCCCATCCACAATGTGTCGGACCCCATGAGCTGGGGTCTGCATCAATTTACAATCACCAAGATATGGAAGTAGCCCAAGTATCCATCAGTAGATGAGTGGATAAAAAAAATATGGGACACTTACACAATGGAATACTACTTGGTCATGAAAAAGAAGAAAAATTTTACTGTTTGTGACAGCATGGATTAACCTGGAGAACATTATGCTAAGTGAAATAAGCCAGTCAAAGACAAATACTATATGATTTTGCTTATATGTGGAATCTTATGAACAACCTGAACTAACAAACAAAACAGAGACAGACTCATAGATGGAGAGCAGGATGACAGCTGTGGGGGAGAGGGTGGAGGTTAGGGGGTAGAACAAGGTTGTCAAACTCATTTTCACCGGGGGCCACATCAGCCTCATGGTTGCCTTCAAAGGGCCAAAATGATTTTAAGACTGTATAAATGTAGCTACTCCTTAACTGTTAAGGAACTGAAATTACATTCAGCCCTTTGAAGGCAACTGCAAGGCTGATGTGGCCCTTGGTGAAAATGAGTTTGACAACCCAGGGGCAGAGGGATCAAGCAAAAGGGAAAAAGGACTCATGGACATGGACAATAGTGTGGCAACTGCAGGGTGGAGGGGGTTATAAAGTGGTTAAATTATAATGAAAAAAATACATACTTTTTTTTTTAAAAAAGAACACTGGGAATAGGAGTAGCTGGTATGGAATAGCTTTCATTTTTGGCTTAACTGTATTGTGTGAATATTGTACAAGGGCATGTGTAACTTTTGTAAGTTGAAAATGAAGAGAAAAAGAGAGACCACGGCACAGAAAGTAAGTTCATTCAGGGCTCTCAGTTCTAGTTTAAGCAGCAAAACCTCCTAGGCTTTTTTTCATTTGCTATTTTAAAGTAGTGCATGAGTCCATTTGAGAGTCCATAATTGCAAGTTGCTTCTTAGTCCCTGGTAACATATTTTTTCCTTTAATGAAGCTATTAGATGGGACCACAGAAGATAAAAGGCATAGCCATTCAGAAGGACAAAGAACTTGCTGGCTTGTCATCCCTGTTCATGTTCACATAGCAGGCCTTGAGAGCACAAGTTTGTTCCAGCTCTCTTTCTTGCCTCCTTGGACTAAAAATACATGCATCATAGGAATTCAAGTTAAAAGAAAAGAAGCAGAAACACATGCTTGCATTTTCCTTACCAAACAAAAAGATAAAAACAGCCTCAACTTTAGCTGCATTAAAAAATGGGAGCAGAACATTTTGTTAAAATGTCACAGTTAAGAGCTCTGAAGCATCCTCCTGCTGGACTTGGCACAGTGGGTACAGTAGGCTGGATCTGAATTCCCCATTTTGCTCCTTGTTCCTAGGTCTAATACACAGAGAACCCACCAATATGCAGAAAGCAGCAGCTCAGTGTGACTTCCTTAGGAGAGGCCCTCCGAGCACTCCAACCAGTGAACAGAGGCAACAGGATTCAAATCTGGGCCTTTCTGGTGCCACAGTCCATGGTTCTCAATATCCCAAGAGCTTAAGAATCACTCAGGAAACTTATTAACTTCCCAGACTCTCAGGCTCCAACCCACCCCCAAAGATTTGGAATCTAGAGATTTGGGGCTAGGCCCAAGAGTCTGCATTCCAATAAGTACTTGGTATAATCAGATGCAGAACACACACACACACACACACACACACACACACACACAGAGTTGTAACTCCACTATTTTTTGGGGAGGGCAGTTTTATCTCTTCAGGAATTTTATTTTTTAAATTTTTAAATATTTTTCATTTTATTTTTAAGTATATTTTATTGATTATGCAATTAGTTTTCCCAATTTTCCCCATTTATCCCCCCGACCCTGTACTCCCCAGCCCTCCAGCATCCCCCACTTAGTTCATGTCCATGGGTTGTACATATAAGTTCTTTTAGTTCTCTGTTTCCAATACCATTTTTGACCTCTCCCATTTTATACCTACCAATTATGTTTCTTCTTCCCTGTACCCTTCCCCCCGACTCCTCCCCTCACCCTTTCCACTGAAATCCTTCTGTGTTGTCCATTTCTCTGATTCTGTTTCTGTTCTAGTTGTTTCCTTAGTTTTTGTTTTCCTTGTTTTTCTTCTCTTTTAGGTTGATTTTTTGATAGTTTGTTGTCATTTTACCATTCATATTTTTTTATCTTCTTTTTCTTAGATTAGTTCCTTTAACATTTCATATAATAATGAATGGCTTGGTGATGATGAACTCCTTTAACTTAGTCTTATTTGGGAAGTACTTTATCTGCCCTTCCATTCTAAATGAAGGCTTTTCTGGGTAGAGTAATCTTGGATGTAGGTCCTTGCCTTTTGTGACTTGGAATCCTTCTTTCCAGCCCCTTCTTGCCTGCAAGATTTCTTTTAAGAAATCAGCTGATAGTATTATGGGAATTTCTTTGGAGGTAACTCTCTCCTTTTTTCTTGCTGCTTTTAAGATTCTCTCTTTATCTTTAATCTTAGGTAACTTAATGATGATGTGCCTTGGTGTGTACCTCTTTGGGTCCAACTTCTTTGGGACTCTCTGGGCTTCCTGGACTTCCTGAAAGTCTATTTCCTTCACCAGATTGGGGAAGTTTTCTTCCATTATTTTTTTCAAATAAGTTTTCAATTTCTTGCTGTTGTTCTTTTTCTGGCACCCTTATAATTTGGATATTGGAATGTTTCAGGTTGTCCCAGAGGTTCCTAAGTCTCTCTTAATTTTTTTGAATTTTTTTTCTTCATTCTGGTCCAAATCATTGATTTGAGTCCTGGTTTCCGTCCTGTCACTGTTGGTTCCCTGAATATTTACCTTTATTTCATTTTGGGTAACTTTCATTTGTTTTTTTCATTTTTCAACCAAGCACAATCAGTTCTGTGAGCATTTAGTTTGCCAGGGCTTTATATTCTCCATCAGATAGGTTGGCTGTTTCCTCATCACTGAGCTCTCTTTCAGAAGTTTTGCTCTGTTCTTTCATTTGGGCCATATTTCTTTGTCTCAGCACACCTGTTTAGTTGTAAGGGGTGGGGCAACACTCCTTGATGCCTGTTGGGGAGGGGTCAAAGAGGGAACAATGCAGCTGGTCTCTAGCCCACTTTCCAATGAACTCTCGCATGAGACTGGGAGTTTCTCCTATTTTGTCAACCGCCCTAGTCCACAGTTAGCTCTGAGTTTCAGTTTCCTATTCAACCAGCTCTGCCAGCATGGTCCATCACCTCACTGAGACTTCTTACTGGTCTGGTTGTTCTGGTTGACTATTTCTTTAATTCCTTGGTTGTCAGAGTTCCATGCAATTTGATTTTCTGGCACTTCTGGTTGATTTTAGGTTGGTTGTTATCTTCCTTTAGTTGTGCAAGGAAGCAAAGGGTTTCTACCTACGCCTCCATCTTGGCTGGTACTTGTAACTCCATTATTTTAACCTGTTTAAGGTATCTCAGACTTTGAAAAGCAGAGGTGCAGGATTACTTACATGTATTTTTGGCCACCAGCCTATTGTCATATTTCAGAGCATAAGGAACTGGGATTAGGAGGTATTTCAATGTAAAGCTATTATTAATCAGAAGTTTAAAAAACTCATGTTCTATTACAAAGATAGTAAATAAAACTCATAATCCTCTAGAAGTACCATATTTTGTTATGTATAATGCACATCCACATTTTTGTGTGCATTATACAGGGGATTATGGAATCATTATACCCATGTATTAATGTGCATTCTTATTTTTCCCTCAGAAAATTTGGGCAAAAAGTGTGCATTATACATGGGAAAATATGGTAATCAATTCTTAAAATATGTGAAATCCACCAGGCTGTAGATAATTATTCAAATATCAGGGAAAGAAAAAATATCAAACCTTATTGATTAAACCTTTCTGGACTTATGTCAAGAAATTGCAGTGGCTGCTTAAGTTCCAAACTCTCTGTTTTCTCTTGTGATGGCCTTGTCCTCACACGGCAACTCATGCTTATTTCTGCTTTGCTTAACTGGAGGGCTGGCTGTTCAGAATGCTACCAACTCCTTTAAACCAGACATTAAAAATGGCAGTCATGTCTATAACAGCTGGACTTGACCTTATTAAGTACTAAATAAGTATAAGCACAGCATTGTTCTTACTTTCTCATTGTTCTCTCCACTTGAAAGAGTCTGTTAAAACTAAAGAATGGATAGAACCAGAATAAAGCCACAGTTGATCTGGGTTTGAATTTAGATCCTGCTTCTTTTCCCCCAGCATACTTGAGACACCTTACTCAGTTCTGTGCCCTACCTCACCCCCAAAGCACATACTATTTCTTACTTACTGTATAATTTACTTATTTATTATAGCTACTATTTATGTCATTCACTCCCTCTTGAAAATGGTAGCTCAGGAATTGGAGATCTTTGTCAGCTTTGTGAATAGAACAACACCTGGTATATATATATATATATATATACATGCTCATAAGAGAGTGAGGAAAGGGAAGAGGAGTCTAGAGTAAAAAGAGACAAAACCCTCACAGAAAGAAGCAGAAATAAAAAATGCAGAGAATGTGTCTTGGCAGTGGGGGAGAGGCACTGTGCTGTTATATGGGAGCTACTAGCCACTTGTGGGTACTGAGAAGTGGGAAAGTGGCTAGGCCAAATTGAGGCTGGATTTTTTAGAATTGGGACAAAAAATGTAAAAGGCCTCATTAGTAATTTTGTACATTGATTTCATGTTGAAATGATAATATTTTAGATATTATTAAAATTAGTACCACCCACTTCATTTTAGTCTTTCATTTGGCTACTAGGACATTTAAAATGGCATATGTGACTCATATTTGTGTCTCACATGTACTTCAATTAGACAGTGCTCTGTTGCCTTGTCTTAATCTCATCACTTCAAAACAAGTCTCATCAATTCGTTTTTCTACTATCCTTACTTTTTAAACTTTTTATTTTATACTAATTTTAGATTGACAGAAAACTTTCAGGAAATAGTGTAGAGAGTTAATTGTCAATAAATAGAGTAGAGAGTTCACCCAACTTTTCCCATTGTTAAAATTTCACAAAACTTTAAACTATAGATTATATTCAAATTTCAACAGTTTTCCTTTTAATATCCTTTTTCTGTTCCAGAATCCAATCCAGATCCCACATTGCATTTAATTATTATGCTTCTTTAGTGTCCTTCTGTGACAGTTCCTAGTTTTTCCTGGTTTTATATTTATGACTGTGGCACCTCAGATAGGTACCAGTCAGTTTTACAGAATGTCTCATTTTGGGTTTGCCTGATTTTTTCTCATTATTAGATTAAAGCTATGCATTTGTAGCAAGAAAACCACAAATGAGTTTTGTCATCACAATGCATAATATAAAGGGTCCCATAATGCCAGTGTATCCTAATCCTGGTGACATTAGCCTTCATAACTTAGTTAAGGTGGTGTCTGCTGAGTTTCTCCACTGTAAAGTTATTTTTTTCCTTTTTCAATTTATAAATATCTTGGAAGAGATACTTTGAAACTATACAAATATCCAGTTTCTCCTAAAACTTTCCAGCACTATTTTGGGCATCTGAGGCCAGTTCTTCATAGTGCTGAGTGGCAGTGGCTCTCTGTCATTCCCTTTGTACTTGAATATTTTTACACCCTGCCTGCTTCATCAGCAATGGGATTTGCAACGATTGGTATCTGAGCTTGTAGCCTCCTTGGAACTTGCTCATTATCTATCAAGCTGATGTTCTCATAGCTCAGTGATCATAAACTGTCCTATACAGGGTGGGACAAAAGTAGGTTTACAGTTATAAGTATGTGAAACATACAGTTTATTCTTGTATTACTGTTTATTAATTATTGTACTATTTTCCGTACAAACAACTATAAACCTACTTTTGCCCTACCCTGTATAAGAGTGTAGCTTAGATCCCAATCATTACACATGATTCTCTTAAACATCAAATGGTTTCTACAACAGCAAATGTTAATGCAACTTCCAATCCTCTTTTGCCCTTGGAAAACATGTATTTGACTGCCTCAGAAGAGCTCAAGCTCATCCATATTGTTTTGTCTGCACCATCTCAGACACTATTCAGGTTCTGTACTTTATCTCTTCAGAACATAGGGGAAGGAAGCAAGCTAAGCAGGTAAACTTAGTGCTTTCTCATGGGTGAGGTATTGAGACTTAAGGTTGAGAAGTCCACTCATTAGTAAATTTTTGTCTAGCCACGTGTTCATGAATGATATAGTTAAAATTTAAAAAATGGAGCATGATTAAGACATATCCAATTTATAATATGCTAATTACTTAGTCACTTAAGATAAAATTATAGGAGTCATTCTTGACCCTTTCCTCTACATCCATTTTCACATGATCAACATTTCTATCTCATTGGACACTAGCTCTTAGAATCTTTACCTCAGCATTAGATTGTCTAAGTCAAGATATCATAGTTAGTGATCTATATATATGTATTAACTGATGAATTAACATAATATATTTAAGTGTGTTAACCCATAAGACATCATTTCTACTCCCATCAAAGACTGATCCATAAATTAATAAAATATGTGTTAGAAGCAACATGAGAGTTTTTAATTTTTATTTTTAAGTGATCATTTTAAGAGATGAGGCTCTTCTTTTGCAGTTAGAATGAAAATTTTCCATTGTCTAATTCAAAATATATTCTAATATATATATATTTCCAAAATATATATCTATTTCCAAAACATATATATTTCCAAAATATATTCTATGGAAGATTACTTATGGGAAGTTAATAAATGTTAGATTTTTAAAAAGGTTTATGATCAAATGACTGGGAAATACTAGATTAACAAAGATAAACATATTTATCTATCTCTATAGGACTGTTCAGAGCCTTTACTAATACAATGTACACTGTGAAGGTGGACAGTAAATGGTATTTCTCAACAGTATTTAAATCATTTTTTCAGTTTCTAATTATAACTTATTTATTTTTCATCTTTATTGAGAGATAATTGATATATAACACTGTATAAGTTAAGATGTATAACATAATTTGATATATTATAAAATGATTATCACAGTTTAATTAATACTTCTACCATCTCAAGTAAGTACCTTTTTGTGTATGTGGTGGTAATATTTAAGATATACTTTCTTATCAACTTTGAAGTATACAATAGAGTATTATTGACTATAACTGCCATGCTGTACATTAGATCCCCATAATTTATTCATCTTATAACTGAAAGTTTGTACCTTTTGATCAACATCTCCCCTAGGACTTCCAGTCAAGATGGAGGGTTAAGAAATATGGTTTGCTTCCTTGCATAACCAAAGGAAGGACAACAACAAATTTAAAAACAACCAGAACTGCCAGAAAATTGAACTGTATGGAAGTCGGATAACCAAAGAGTTAAAGAAAAGCATTCATTCAGACTGGTAGGAGGGGTGGAGATGGGCAGTTTGAGCAGAGAAGGTGTGAGACCAGACAGTGGCTGGTGGACCAGGTGGTTCACATTCTCATGTGGATAAAACCCAAGGAACAACTGGGGAGCAAGGCAGACCTCATAAACCAGGGTTCCAGCATGGGAAACTAAAGACTCAAAACCTCTGGCTGTAAAAAACTATGAGGGTTGTGTCAGTGGGAGAAACTCCCAATCTCATAGGAGAGTCCCTTAGAGAGATCCATGGGGTCCTAGAATGTACATAAGACTACCCTCCCAGGAATCAGTACCAAAAGGGCCAGATTTGATTATGGGTAGCAGGGGAGGTGACTGAAAGTGGGGAAAGAGCCGAGCAAGCTGCACTGTTCTCTCAGACCCCTCCCCCACCTACAGTCCCACAATGCAGAGAAGTGGGTTGCCCCACACTGGCAAATACCTAAGGCTCTGCCCCTTACAACATAACAGTTGTACCTCATATGGCCCAAATGAAACAACATATCAAAACTGCAGAAAAATAACTAAGCAAAAAGGAGACAGACAACCTATCAGATGCAGAGTTCAAAACACTGGTAATCAGGATGCTCACAGAAATGATTGAGTATGGCTGCAAAATAGAGGAAGAAGTGCAGGCTGTGGAAAGTGAAATAAAAATATACAGCGAATGAACAGTGACAGAAAGGAAGGGACTAAAATCAATGATTTGGAAAAAAAGGAAGAAATAAACATTCAACTGGAACAGAATGAAGAAACAAGAAGTCAAGAAAATGAGAACATCCAGGCTTAGGAACATCCAGGACAACTTTAAACATCCAAATCCTAGGAGACCCCGAAGGAGAAGAGGAAGAGCAAGATACTGAAAACTTATTTGAAAAAATAATGAAGGAGAACTTCTCCATTCTGGCAAAGGAAATAGACTTCCAGGAAGTCTGGGAAGCTCTGAGAGTCCCAAAGAAATTGGACCCAAAAAGGAACACACCAAGGCACATCATCTTTAAGTTACCAAAGATTAAAGATAAAGAGAGAATCTTAAAAGCAGCAAGAGGAAAGGAAAGAGTTACCTACAAAGGAATGCCCATAAGGCTATCAGCTGATTTCTCAAAAGAAACCTTGCAGGCAAGAAGGGACTAGAAAGAAGTATTCCAAATCATGAAAGGCAAGGACCTACATCCAAGATTACTCTATCCAGCAAAGCCATCATTTAGAATGGAGGGGAAGATAAAATGCTTCTCAGATAAGGTAAAGTTAAAGGAGTTCATCACCACCAAGCCCTTATTATATGAAGTATGAAAGGGACTTATCTAAGAAAAAGAAGATCAAAACAATGAACAATAAAATGACAACAAATTCACAACTATCAACAATTGAACCTAAAAAAAACAAACAAACTAAGCAAACAACTAGAACAGGAAGAGAATCACAGAAAAATAGACCATATGAAAGGTTATCAGAGGGGAGTAAGAAAGTGTAGAATGGGGGGAAAAGCTACAGGAAATAAGAAGCATAATAGGTAGGCACAAAATAGACAGGAGGAGGTTAAGAATAGTATAGGAAATGGAGAAGCCAAAGAACTTAATGTATGACCCATGGACATAAACTAATGGTGGGGGGAATGCTGGTTGGAGAGGGGGATGCAGTGCAGACATGGGTAGAGGGAAGAAAAAAGTGGGACAACTGTAATAGCATAATCAAAAAAATATACTTTAAAAAACATGTCTCCCCATTTGCTCCACCACCTAGCTCCTGGCAACCACCATTTTACTCTGCTTCTATGAATTTCACTCTTTTAGAAACCACATAAAAATGAGATCATACAGATTATATTCTCTGTCTTATTTCACTTCTCATAATGCCCACAAGGTCCCTTTATGTTGTAAATGGTAGGAGTTTCTTCTTTTTATGGCTAAATAATATTCCATTGCATATACACATTTACTTTATCCATTCATTTGTCAGTGTTTTGCCTACTGGGAATAAAGCTGCAAATAACATAAGAGTGAAGATATCTCTTGAGATAGTGTGAATAGTTTCTTAGAAAATCAAGGGAAAGGGGAATGGGCATAGGTAGAATAGGGTAAAGGGGATAAATGGTGATGGAAGGAGACTAGACTTCGGGTGGTGAATACACAATACAATATACAGATGAGGTATTATAGATATGTACACTTGAAACCTATATACTTTTATTAACCAATGTCATCCCAGTAAATTCAATAAAAAGAAATGTTAATAGAATAAAAGTAAAAAATAAAAATAAGCATTTCATAAGACTAATATTTTTCAAAAACCATTTTTCATAGCACTGAGCTAACTCATTCACTTAAAGGGGACAAAACAGTTTTTCTCTCAATATTTGAGAAAGGATACTGGAAAATTTTCTAGCATGCAGCTGATAAGTTTTGTTTTTGTGGCACACTGCTGAGAAGCAGGAATTGCAAACTTGAAAAGAAGCGTGTCTCCTCTATAAGCAACCCCAAGTGTGTCCAGGGTATTAAAACCATGTTCCATCAACAATCCCTCCCACAGATTTGCTCTTCAAGACAGAAGCAGGAAGAGGAAAAGAGGAAAAAGGAAGGGAGGGAAGAAGAAAAGCAGAAAGGAAGGAAGGAAGGGAGGGAGGGAGGAAGGAAGGATCTAAGATTGAGGGCAACAATGTGTAGAGGAATGTCTGTGTTATCTTAATATCCAGCAAGAATGACAAATCCAGAAGAACAGATGAAAGTACATTTATTGATGGGTAGATGTTTCAGGTCAGGGATGAAATCTTCAGGGACATAAAAATATAAAAACTAATAAAAGGGTCTACAAGGCCCTTTACAAGATATTAATGTCACCTGTTGAACTCATCTCAGAATGCTGTTGACTGAAACATAGAGCAGACTGAAATGGAGTAATAGACACTAACTATTCAAAACCAATAAAACCATGCTTTTATAGGGTGAGGGGAGATTAAATCTCTATCTTATCTAAATCACATTAGGGTTATATACTTGTGCTATTTTAGAAATGGCCTTCACTCTATGGATTTTTTATACATATAAACTATTTAATATAGACAACTTTCAAGCTACAAATAGTGAACAGAAAAAAAGCCTATGCATTCAAATGATTATCCTCTATACCCAAACCTCTACCTTGCTCTGAAAAGCTATCCACCATTCCCTTGCTGTGGCTACTGTCATAACTACAATGGGGGACCTGTCAGATGCAAGCTTCTGCCATAACACAATTTTCTTCTTCCCTGAAGTGTTGTTGACAAGTGAGGAAAGTGTGGGAAAGAATTAGTGTTTTGAAGCCAGGTATAGTTGCATTTGAAACCTCATTTCAAAATTTACTTACTCTGCATCTTTGGGCATTAGTTTGAAGTACATGAAATTGTCAATGTTCACCTAGTTTGGATTAATAAAAATGGCAATTTCATATAGTTCAACCTAAACTTCTGAGCTTTGGTTTTCTTGTTTACAAATGGTACTAATAGTGCTTTTAATTGTGACAATTACATGTGTATAAAGTATTTGGCACAGTCCTGGAACAAAGTGGGGGCTCAGTTGATGGGAGCTATTATCACTGATCACTTAGTGTATGTTACATGCATTCTCTCCCTCTTTCTTTATTCAGAGTGTTATTCAGTTCCCAGTTCATTGTCTTTAACTCACCCTAAATGTCTTTAATAACCTTTCTTTTCTATCTATCATCTTTCTTTTTTTTAAAAGATTTTATTTATTTATTTTTAGAAAGGGAAGGGAGGGAGAAAGAGAGAGGGAGAGAAACATCAATGTGCAGTTGCTGGGGGTCATGGCCTGCAGCCCAGGCATGTACCCTGACTGGGAATTGAACCTGCGACACTTTGGTTCCCAGCCCACACTCAATCATCATCTCTTTCTTAATAATCTCAGAAACCTCTCTTTCCTGTCTCACTCTCTGTCTCTTCCCTTACACATTTCTGTCCATGTGAGTCACAAAAGAATACTACTAGATGCTATACAAAACCTTTGCCAATAACTTAATGGTCCTTGAAAGTTTCCAAAGCAGCTTTCAGGATGTACACAGAAGTCTCTCCAATCCTTGTTTCAGTTGCTAATTAAAAACTGCTTTTCTTCAGGCATTGATAATGAAGACACATTTGAAAGATTATATTCAGTTTTGTAGCAATCTCTTTTAATTATTAATCTTGCATCTGTGTGTTCATTTAAATGTATACCATTTTAGCAGTACATAGAGCTTTAGGGGGCTAGTCTTGGAAACTAACACTGTTCACACTTCAACAGGAAAATGAGCTTTAGAAACCCAATTCTTCCTGAATTTCTAAGACAGGTTGAAAAAAACCTGTAGAACAAAGAAGGGAGATACAAGTGACAGGATCACAAACAGCAATGTTTCCTTTTCTGAATTACAAATTCAAAGCCAAAGCAAGTTCATATTGAATATCTTTTTATACACAGTTATTTGATGTACTTCAGAAAGTTTCTGGACTACTGTTTCCAAGGTCCCCATAAAGCATAGCAGTTTCTCTCTACTCTTAGTGGACAAGGGTTCTCCATTTTAATACCTTCTCAAAAGCCTAAATACTCAGACCTATGCATGGCCAAAATACATGTGTGCATATAAGATTTAAAATATTACCAACATATTATAAAACACTTTTGAACAAAAATAAGTTATAAAAGTCCCTTTGTTATAGGTACTGTCTACTTGATAGAGGTTTGGGAGCTTGCACACTATATAAGATTATTCTCAGTAAAAATCCAGTGGGTTCACACATTAGTGTAGAATATTATATAGGACATAGTAACCTACAATCTACAATATATCTGGGCATCTGGATTTACTGAATACAATATTCTAATCATACCCATTAGTCAAAATACTATTGATGTGGCTTTTTCAGACTAATCACCTAATTTCAGCCATTGACTCTCCTTTAAGATTGTTTATAGAAATATAATATTGGTTTGTGTCATGCACTATGGTAAGTGATTATCATTATTTAATTAAGTTTCACAAAAACCTTACAAAAAAGGGACTATTAGGTCCATTTAGTTTACTTATCTTATATGAAACTGCAGTCGACAAGGAGCACTGATCTTTGCTCATGCCACACTATGTATTATAATGTACAGTCTATTGCATAATTAACATATTTGACAGAAGAAGGGGCCTTCTCTGGGTATTCTGTTATTGGGAAGATGAGGCTCTCTCATCTTGCTAAAAACAACTGGAAATTATTCTGAACACAGTTCAAACTGTGTTTTCTGATCATAAGTGAAGACAAGTTTAGAGAAGATTAAAAGGAGCTGAAGAATTTTGGAACACAGTTTAGAGGAGAAAGATTTTTCTTTTGGCCTTTAAATCCCAGAATTGCTCACTGGGCAATCACACTAGGAAGCCACATATACAGTCATTACAGTCCATAACTGCATTCATCATAAGCACTGACATTTGCTGAGCACTTCTTATTTAAAGTGTTTGCACACACTCTGGCTTATTTGATCCTTATAATCTCCTTTTAAGGTGGTCAGGGAAGATATATACTCATTTTATTGCTAAAAGGAAATGGCATTCACTCAACCAGGATCCAATAGTATCTCCTTGGGGGAGGACCTGAGTCCAAATGTAGATTTTGTGAATCTGAGTCCAACATTTTTCTTTTTTTTCTTTTTTGTTTTTTACAGCTAAAAACAAAAAGCATTTATTATCTTTTGGTTTCATGGGTCACAAATACAAGAGTAACTTAGCTGGATGTATCAGTTTCAGATTCTCTCAAAAGACTGAAGTCAAGGTGTTGGCTGAAGCTACCATCATCTCAGGGCTTGAATGAGGAAAGACCCACCTTGAAGCTTACTTCTGTGGCTGCTGGCAGTCATTCCTTAGGTCTGTACCAGCTACTATCTAGAGACATTTGTTCCTCATCACATGGGATATCCATACAGCCACTCATGACATGGCAGCCAGCTTCCCCAGGTCAAGGGATACAGATAAGAGAGAGATGGAGTCTCCAGTAGAGACGGAAGCCATGTTTTTGTTTTTTAATAACAATATCAAAAAGACATCCCTTCAATTTCACTGTAAATCTAGCCCAAACCACAGGGCAAGACAAGGGTGTAAATACCATAAGGTGAGAGTCATTGAGGGTCATTTTAGAGGATGCCTACCCAACTCTTTTTTTTAATATATTTTATTGATTATGCTATTACAGTTGTCCCATTTCCCCCCTTCTCTCCCCTCCACCCTGTACCCCCTCTCCCACGCACGTTCCCCCCCTTTAGTTCATGTCCATGTGTCATACTTATGAGTTCTTTAGCTTCTACATTTCCCGTACTATTCTTGTTATCTATTTTCCCCCTATCTATTTTCAACCTACATTCTATGCTACTTATTTTCTACACCTTTTCCCCCTCTCTCCTCCTCCCACCCCCCCTGCTGCTAGCCCTCCATGTGACCTCTATTTCTGTGGTTCTGTTCCTGTTCTAGTTGTTTGCTTAGTTTCTTTTGGTTTTGCTTTAGGTGTGGTTGTTAATAATTGTGAGTTTGCTGTCCTTTTACTATACATGTCTTTTCTTTGTCTTCTTTTCTTAGATAAGTCCCTTTAGCATTTCATAAAATAAGGGCTTGGTGATGATGAACTCCTTTAACTTGATCTTATCTGAGAAGCACTTTATCTGCCCTTCCATTCTAAATGAGAGCTTTGCTGGATAGAGCAATCTGGGATGTAGGTCCTTGTCTTTCACGACTTGGAATATTTCTTTCCAGCCCCTTCTTGACTGTAAGGTCTCTTTTGAGAAATCAGCTGACAGTCTGATGGGAACTCCTTTGTAGGTTACTGTCCCCTTATCTCTTGCTGCTTCTAGGATTCTCTCCTTCATTTTTATCTTGGCTAATGTAATTATGATGTGCCTTGGTATGTTTCTTCTTGGGTCCAACTTCTTTGGGGCTCTCTGAGCTTCTTGGATTTCTTGGAAAACTGTTCCCTTTGCCAGATTGGGGAAGTTCTCCTTTATTATTTGTTCAAATATGTGCTCAATTTGTTGCTTTTCCCCTTCCCATTCTGGTACCCCTATAATTCAGATGTTGGAACGTTTAAAGGTGTCCCGGATGCTCTTAATCTTTTCCTCGATTTTTTGAATTCTTATTTCATCATGCTTTTCTACTTGGTTGATTCTATCTTCCTTCTGGTCCACTGTATTGTTTTGAGATTCAGATTCCTTCCTTTCACTATTGGCTCTCCTCCATATATCTTCCTGCATCTCTTTTATGGTAACCTGCATCCTTTCACCTAATTTGCACCCCAAATCAACCTATTCCGTGAGCTTTCTGATCACAGTGTTTTGAACTGTGCATCTGATAGATTGGCTATTTCTTGGTCGCTCAAAAGGATGAGTCCTGGAGGACTGATCTGTTCTGTTGGAAACATATCTTATGCCTTTCTCTGTCTCTCCTTTTTTTTTTTTTTTCCGGTCTGGTCGCTCTTGTTACGGTGGGGGGCGGAACCTTAGGTGTTCACCAGGGCTGGGCACCCCAGTCACTAGATTGTGACATTATATGTGGGGGTGGGGGCAGGAGCGGGGATGGGAGGGAACAATGGTGGTAGTTCCATTCTCCTGGGCTCAGACCCTTCTCTGGGATCCTGGGCTGCAAGCTCTGCCCTGGTCCACAATCGCTGCCTCACTGGGTTCGCCAGCCGCAGCTTGCGTACTCAGGGATCACCGCTGCGTTCTTGCGCCCCAGATGGCTGTCACGCCAATTTTGCGAGAGATTTTCCCCTACCTCCTCGTGCTACTGACCCGTGACAGCCCCGCGCCCGCCCGGCTTGTCGTCTCCCGCCAGTCTGGATGTACGGGTCTACTTCAACTTCTTGGCTGTCCGACTTCCATTCAGATAAATCCTCTATCAGTTCTGAGTGTTATTCTATCTGTAAATTACTGTTGTTCTAATCTTGGTTGTGCGAGAAGGTACAGTGCGTCCACCTATTCCTGCATCTTGCCGGAAGTCCGGGTCTGAGTCCAGCAGTATTTGCTGAGTCAGTATTTGCAAGAATCTGGTAAGTGTATCTGCAGTGGGTGCCATATGATTTTAGTTGCATGCAGGACTGCTCTTTGTTTTCAAGGTCAGTATTTATTTTTCTGGATTAAAAATATATAAAAAGTGAACAAACCATTATTTTAGGGTTTTATTGGTTAGGATAAGACTACAGCTTATATTTAAGTTAGAAAAGTGAGTTTAATCCACATAAATGTTAAATAAATCCAAGTATTAAATAATAATCCAAGTGGTATGCACATATAGTAAGAAACAATAATCAAAATCTGGGAAACTCCACTTAATATAATGCAGTATATTTCATAATACAAATTATCACTTGTACTTTCCTTGGAGATGTACTTTACTTGATGGAGATTATTTTTAATTGTTGTTGTATTACAGTTGACCCGATTTTCTCCCATAGTGCTCCCCTGCCCCACCCATCCACCGCTCCACAGTCAATCCACACCTTGTTTTCCATGTCCATGGGTCATTTATACTTGTTCTTTAACTAGGCCCTTCCATTTCCTTCCTCCCTTATCCTGCTTCCACCTTCCCTCTTGTCTCTGTCAGTTTGTTCCTTGCTTCCATGCCTCTGGTTCCATTTTTAGCCATTTTTTTTGTTTTGTTCATTAGGTGCCTCTTATGGGTGAGATTATGTATCTGTCCTTTGCTGCCTGGCTTATTTCACTTAGCATAATACTCTCCAGTTCCATCCATGCTGTTGCAAAAGGTAGGAGTTCCTTCTTTCTTTCTGCTGCACAGTATTCCATTGTGTAAATGTACCACAGTTTTTTGTTCCACTCATTTACTGATGGGTCCGTAGGGTGTTTCAACACTTGGTTATTGTAAATAGCACCGCTATGAACACAGTGGTATATATGTTCTTTTGCATTGGTGTTTCAAGATTCTTAGGATATAATACCAGTAGTGGAATTGCTGCATCAAAAGGCAGTTCCATTTTTAGTTTTATGAGGAAATTCCATACTGTTTTTAACATTGGCTGCACCAGTCTGCATTCCCACCAACAGTGGACTGGAGTTTCCTTTTCTCTGCATCCTCGCCAGCATTTGTGGTTTGTTGATTTGTTAATGATGGCCATTCTGACTGATGTGAGGTGACATCTCATTGTGATTTTAGCTTCCACCTCTCTGATGGCTAGTGATGCTGATCGTCCTTTTATATGCCTATGGGGCCTCTGTTTGTCCTCCTTGGAGAAGTCTCTGTTCAGATATTTTTGCCCATTTTTTTTTAAATTGGATTGTTTGTCTTCATGGTGTTGAGTCCTGAGTTCTTTATATATGTTTGAGATCATGTTTATGTTTAAGTCTTTCATCCATTTTGAGTTTATTCTGGTGTATGGTATAAGTTGGTGGTATAGTTTCTTTTCTTTTGCATATACCATTCCAGATTTCCTAGCACCATTTGTTGAAGAGGCTATTTTTACTCCATTTTATGCTTCTGCCCCTTTTGTCAAATATTAATTGACCATAGACACATGAGTTTAATTCAGGGCTCTCTATTCTGTTCCATCAATCTATGTGTCTGCTCTTATGCTACTACCAGATTGTTTTGATAACACTGGCCTTGTAGTATAGTTTGATTATCAGATATTGTGATCCTACTTTGTTCTTCTTTCTCAAGGTTGCTGAGGCTATTCGGGGCCTTTGTTTGTTTCATATAAATTTTTGAAGTATTTCTTCTACATCTGTGAAATACTATCATTAGTATTTTAATAGGGATTGTGTTGAATCTATAGATTCCTTTGGGTAGTATGGACATTTTAATGATATTTATTCTTTCAATCTATGAACACAGTATATGCTTCCATTTGTATCTTCCTTGATTTCTTCAGTATTCTGTAGTTTTCTGAGTACAGTTAAGTACTCCTTGGTTAAGTTAATTCTTAGGTACTTTATTTTTCTTGGTGCTATAATAAGTAGGATTTTTCCCTAGTTTCTGCTTCTGATATTTCATTGTTTGTGTACAAAAATACATTTGACTTATGAATATTGATTTTGTATCTTGCTATTTTGCCAAATTCATTTATTAGGTCAAGTAGTATTTTGGTGGAGCCTATAGAGTTTTCTATGTACACTATTGCAAATAATGACAGTTTTACTTCCTCCTTTCCCATTTGGTTGCCTTTTATTTCTATTTCTTGTCTGATCACTGTACTAGAACTTCCAACATCATGTTGAATAAAAGTGGTGAAAGCAAATATCCATATCTTGTTCTTGATATTAGGGGGAAAGCTTTTAGTTTTTTCCCATTGAGTAGGATGTTGGCTGTAGGTTTCTTGTATATGGCCTTTATTATTTTAAGGTATGCTCCCTCTACTCCCACTTTGCTGAGCATTTTTATCAAAATGGATACTGTAGTGTATCAAATGCCTTTTCAGTGTCTATTGATAAGATCATGTGATTTTTGTCTTTCATTTTGTTTATGTGGCATATTATGTAAATTGATTTGCAAATATACCATCCTTGAATCTTTAGGATGAATACTACTTTACCATAGCGTATGATCTTTTTAAGGTATTGCTGGATCTGGTTTGCCATATTTGGTTGAGGATTTTAGCATCTATGGTCATCAGTTATGTTGGCCTGTAGTTTTTTTTTTTCTTTGTTGTGTCTTTACCTGGTTTTGGAATTAGGAGGATTCTGGCTTCATAAAAAGAGTTTGAAAGTCTTCCCTCTCCTTGAATTTTTTGGAATAGTTTGAGAAGGATAGGAGTTAGCTCTTCCCTTAATATTTGGTAAAATTCTGTGAAGCCATCTGGTCCAGAGCATTTGTGTGTCAGGAGATTTTTGATTAGTGCTTTGATTTCACTAATTGTTATCAGTCTATTCAGGCTTTCTGCTTCTTGATTCAGTTTTTGAAGATAATATCTTTTTAGAAATTTGTCCATTTTCCCCAGGTAGATCAAGTTTCTTGGCATATGGATATTCATAGTGATTTCTTATAATCCTCTGTATTTCTGTAGTATCATTTGTAATTTCTCCTCTTTTGTTTCTTATTTACTTAATTGGATCCTCTGTATTTTTTTATGAATCTGGTTAAAGGTTTGTTGATTTTGTTTATATTTTCAAAGAACCAGCTCCTGGATTTATTAATCCTTTGAGTTGTTCTTTTAGTCTCCATGTCATTGAATTCTGCTCTGATCTTGATTATTTCCTTCCTCCTGCTCACTCTGGGCTTTGTATGTTGTTCCTCTAGCTTTTGTAGATGTAGGGTTAGGATGTTTATTTGAGATCTTTCTTTCTTTCTTTCTTTCTTAACATTATTTTGTTGTTGTTCAGGTACAATTGTCTGCATTTAGCCCCCAGTACTCCCTCCCCACCCCAGCCATTCCCACTGCCCTCCCCTGCTTCCAGCTCCTACTTGATTTTGTCCATTTGTCCGCTATCTTCTTTGGATAGGCCTGTATCACTATGAACTTCCCTCTCAGGATTGCCTTCACTGTGTCCCATAGATTTTTGTTTGTTGTGTATGCAATTTCCATTTGTTTCCAGGAACTTTTTGATTTCTTCCTTGATCTGATTATAAACCCATTCATTATTTAATAACATGTCATTCAGTCTCCATGTATTTGAACATTTTTCAGTTTTGTTTTCCTTGAGTTTGGTTTCTAGTTTCAAGTCATTGTGATACAAGAAGATACTTGATATGATTTCAATATTCTTGAGCTTGTTGAGGCTTGTTTTGTGGCCTAGTATGTGGTCTGTCTTTGAAAATATTCCATGTGCTTTGAAAAGAATGTGTATTTAGCTTCTTTGGGGTGAAAGCTCTGTACATATCAATTAAGTAATTTGATTTAGAGTATTTTTCAATGTGACAATATCCTTGTTGACTCTTTGCTCAGCAAATATATCTATTGTTGATAATGGGGTGTTAAAATCTTATACTATGAGTGTGTTGCTGTCAATATCTTATCTGAAGCCCTCCAACATTTTCCTTATATATTTAGGTGCTCCTATGTTGCATTTATGTCTATAAGGGTTATATCTTCTTTATGAATTATTCCCTTAAGCATTATATAGTGTCCTCTGTTGTCTCTTTTTATGGTCTTTGTTTTGAAATTTATTTTGTCTGATATAAGTATTGCTACCCCAGCATTTTTTTCATGTCCATCAGCTTGGAATATTTTTGTCCATCCCTTCACTTTCAGTCTGTGTAGATCTTTTGTTCTGAGGTGGGTTTCTTGTAGACAGCATGTATGTGGTTCATGTTTTATTTATTCAGCTACCCTATGTCTTTTGATTGGAGCATATAATCCATTTACATTTAAGGTTATTATTGGTAAGTACTTATACATTGCCATTTTTCCCCTTTGTATCTCTTGCTCTTTCTCTTCATCTTCTTAAGGCAGTCCATTTAGCATCTCTTGCAATGTTAGTTTGGTAGAGATGTGTTCTGTTAGTTTTTTGCCTTTCATTTTAAAGGAGAGTCTTGCTGGGTAGAGTTGTCTTCATTGCAGGCCTTTGCTTTTCAACTTGGAATATTTCTTGCTACTCCCTTCTGGCTTATAGTGTTTCTGTTAAGTAATCAGCTGATAGCCTTATCGGGGCTACTTTATGTGTTACTAGCTGTTTATCCCTTGCTGCCTTTAATATTCTCTGTCTTTAGATTTTTTCATTTTTATTATGATGTATCTTGCAATGATCCTCTTTGGATTCATCTTGATCAGGACCCTCTGTGCTTCCTGGACTTGTGTGACTTTTTCTTTCATCAAATTAGAGAAGTTTTCTGTCATTGCTTTTTTCAAACAGTTTTCCTATGCCTTGCTCCTCTTCTTCTCCTTCTGGTATTCCTATATTATAGATATTATTATGTTTCATGTTGTCCTGCAGCTCCTTTAAGCCCTCTTCATTATTCTTGAGTCTTTTTTGTTTTGTTCCTCTGTCTGGGAATTTCTTCTCCCTTGTCCTGCAGCTCACTGATTCAATCCTCTGCTTCATCTAACCTGATTTTAATTCCATCTACTGTGTACTTCAGATCACAAATTGTACTATCCATTTCTTCCTGACTTTTATTGATAGTTCCTGTGTCCTTTTTCATGCTGATGACTTTTGCAGTAAGTTCCTTCTGGCTTCCCTGTAATTCTCTGTAGTTCTCACTGAGCTCATTGAGCTTTTTTATAACTATTATTTTGAACTCAGTGCCCAGTAGTTTACTTGCCTCCATTTCATTTAGCACTCTTTCTGGGGATCCTTCCTTTACTTTCGATTGGGGTCGTTCCTTTGTCTCCCAGTTTTAGGTACTCCTCTTGTTTGTTTCTGCTTCTTAGATTGATCTGCTTTGACTCCTTATCTTTTTTCTTTTTTATTATTGTTGTTCAAGTACAGTTGTCTCCATTTCCCCCCCCACCACTTCCCCCTACCCCAGCCATCCACACTTCCCTCCCTTGATCCTACCCCACTTTGGTTTTGTCTATGTGTCCTTTATAGATGTTCCTGAAAATCCTTCCCCCTTTCTTTGTGGTGTGAACTTCTATGGGAGGAGACCTGTGGGATTCAGTGGTGCAGTCTCCTTGATATTCTGAATTTTATGATGCCCTTCTGCCATTTATGTTGGCTTTCTGGTTATAATTTTGTTTTGATAGTTAGTGGGTCATTCTTTGGTTCCTTCCCTCCAGTTGGCTGACTGACTGAAGAGCCACTCTGCCCATCAGGTCTTGTATGCTCCTGTGCAGGTGCACTGTTTTTTCTTTCTGGATCTGCCTCTGGTGATATCAGATGGTGTCCTAATATGGCCTTAGGCACTTTTTTTGAGACTACCAGGGATCTATAGTCTATGACTATCTCCTACTTGATGCAGATTTTGATGGACAAGTTGTACATTTAATTTTTTGTTTTACTACAAAAGAATGTATAATACCAATGACAAATAAATAGTGTTTCAACACCCTTATCATCCCATTTGGACTTTATATAACAGTTCTTTGTATTATCATTTCTTTATTGGGCTGTGTACTACTTGAGGAGGGAGATTGACTTCATTTTCCTCATCTTTGTAGTCTTCAGTCTGCTGAGGTATTTATTTCAAGTAGTTTAGTTCATTAGAAACAGACTGTTTTCAGTGACATCAAGAAAAGAGCATATTTTGGGAAGGACACATATGCACAACACTGGAAAGTAAGAAAAACAGAGGAAGCCTCAATCTTCCTTGACAGACATGTACCCTGAGGGCTCCTTGAAATATCTTTATTTTTGTTCATCTGATACTCTCCTGTAAATGGCTTCCTTTTTGATTCAGATTTTCTGTTTCCTTTTAATTTTGGTTCAAAGATAGCTCTTCATGGCCCTCTCGCTTTGAATATATCTCATCTGTGATCTTCTTTTGTAACTCCCTCTCTCTCGCCAGTTTCTTAGTGCAAATTCCCTCAATATAGAATCCCATTGGTTCCTCATAGCTTTCTGAAACTGATGATTCATTCATTTGTTTTTAAAAAATAAACAGCTAATACATATATTAAGTATCTCAATTTGACAACTTCCCACCATCATCCTCTCAGTCCTTGGGCCCTAAATCTTAATTTGCTTTACCTTCTCTCCATATATCCTTTTTGTCATCCAATTCTATGGACCAAAATTTTAAGAATAAATTAAATCTTCCCAAGTTTCTCTTAACCACTAAAACCCTAATTTAAGACATCATCATCTCTTGCCAAGATTAACTCATAGTCATTGAACACAATCATTTCTCCTTGTCCCACTAAAAAACTTTTTTCACAGAGCAGCTAAAATAATTCTTAAAATATGTAAATCAGACACTGTCACTCTCCTGATTTCAAGCAAACAATTTCCATTGTATCTAAAACAAAACTCAAGTCTTATGTGGCTCATGAGGGCCTATCTGACATTGGCCATTGCCTGCCTTGCTGTCCCCCACTCTTCTCCTTATGCTGTGTTCTTGATGCACAATTCCTCCATCTATTCCTTAACTGTACCCAGTCCCTTCCTGTCTTTGCACATGATGTTCTATCTGCAGAAATCTCTTTCCAGATCTTTGCATGGTTTATCTTTCTTGTCATTCAGGCCTCAAAACAAATGTCCCCTCCTAAGAGGGCCTTTCTTGCCTACCCCTTCTCCAGTTTTTCTCCATCACATCACTATTTAATTTTTGTCCTTGCCTCTGTTATTTTCTGACATGATCTTGGTTTTTTGCTTGTTTCCTCCCCCCTCCCCTTTCCTTCCCCTCATTATCACCAACCTATCTCATCCTCCACTGGATCTCCAGCACCATGAATAGTTCCTTGCACAGGTCAAGCATTCTAAAAATGTGTTAAATGAATTAATGAGTCTTTCTTTGTCCCAGAAACCATTCACAGATTGTTGACCAAGTAATAATTTGGTCCAATTGACTAAAATGGGACCCATGACTGAGTATGGGCTGGATCTGTTGCAGAGGGCAAACACCTGATACTCATCTGATTATGTGCTTGGCACTTTTATTCTTTGAATGAGTAAATAGTTAGGTTCATAAATTCAGTAAGTCTCTGAGGACTCTTGGTGATATTCAAGGAGACTCTGAAGAAAGGGCTGAGTGTGCTTTGCTTTTTTTCATATTGTCTGTATTTCTCTTCCATAAAGCATTATAAAAAGTGCTAGAGACACACTGTTTATTTGACTAGAGGCATTTGGTTGAAAATTGAAGTGATTTTTAAAAACATAGAAACACAGTCATCTGGGCACTAGTGATGAGCCTGAGCTAGAAAGCAATTCACATTACATTTTCAGACAGTCTTGTACAACATAAGGCATTTATGTTCATTTTCTTATATAGTACTTTTTCTTTCAATATGGGATATTTATACTTCACATTTTTTTTCTGCATAAAGGGGACATTAAACTTTTTTATTCTTTAGACAACATTCACCCTGCAGAGGAAGCAAATTTCATCTCTAAAGGCCATGGTAATCAGAGTAGCAATTTCAGGTTGAAAAGTGGTAAAGATCATCACAGTCTAAGATGTGAAAGTAACAAAACTATCATATTTAATGATCCATTATATGTAGCATTTATTCTTAATTGCTTGTGGTGACTTGAAAAAAAAGATAGGAAAAAACAATCCCTTCTAATTTTGGCAAGGAATAAACTAAACATAGAGATAAATGAAAATATACTATTAAAAATTAACCAAAAGAAAAACTCTTTCATGATCTATTGTATCTGTGAGAAAATGGAGATTGGCAAATGAGTTCTCTTTGCAATCACTGTTGAGTAGACTGTTCTCAATGTCAACATTTAATGAGGGCTTATTAAGATGAGCACCATGATGTAATTTAGTATATGAATTCTTAAAATGTTCTGCTATATGGTAAATATTAATTTGTCAATTTAGGCAATTTGTAATAGGCCTCCTTTTTATTAGTAGAGGTAAATGTCTTCATTCTAATTATCTGCACTATGACTCTGTGAGATGGTCATATTGCATAAGGATTTCAAGGACATTAGTGCAAATTCCTGCATATGAGGACTTGCTGTGGGTGCTGGATGAGTCATGTAACCTCCCTGCCTCAATATCATCAGTGTTTAGTATTCTTTTAAAAGACTAAGCTCTATGAACAGAGGACCTATTCTCTTTTCATTTATAAATTTCCATCATTACCAGGCACAGTACCTGACACCATATAATGTTTTTGTTGCATCAATTAGTAAATCTCAAGGAGTGCAATGAATAATGCTGATTGAATATATCAACTGAGGTGGGAGAAAGTAATATCATATGCCAGGGATCAGATATTTTGCAAAAAAAATGAGCATACTGTTTTTTTTTCTTTTGTCTGCAATAGAAATGTCTAATAATTATATAACATGTTCATCCTCACTAACAATCAGAGAAGTGCATTTATATTATTTTGGGAAGAATATGGAGAACTAGGCATCTTTATACCCTTTCAGTGGGCATATAAATTGCTTTCTGGGAAGGGATTTAGGAAAATCTATAAAGATTTAAGGCTTATATACCTTTTGCCTCAGGAACCTGCCTTACAAATGAAGTTATGAATCTATGTTAGTGGTAGCATTGTAATTATTTGTAATTATTTGTTTGTAATTATTTATAATAGCAAAAAATGGAACAACCTAAATGTCCATCAATAGATAATTGGCTTAATAAATTCTGGTCTAGCTATGCAATAAATTATGGCCTAGCTATGAGGCCAATAAAACATGGTAGATACATTAAGGTTGACAAGGAAAGCTATCTATAATTTTTTAAAAATTAAGAATTATTTGCAAAATAATATTTACACCAGAATCAGTTTGCATAAAAAATGAGTACATGCAAAGGGAAAGTATGAAATAATATACATCAAAACTTTTTAAAATTTATTTTTATTATTACTTTTTAAATTGTTATTCAAGTACAGTTGTCTCAATTTTCCTCTCACTACTCCTCCCCCCCACACCCATCTCACCTCCCACCCTCGATCCAACCCAGCTTTGGTTTCGTCCATGTGTCCTTTATACATGTTCCTTGATGACATTTCCCTTTTTTCACCCCATTACCCTTTCCCCTCTCCCCTCTGGTTATTGTCAGTTTGTTTTTCATTTCAATGTCTCTGGTCATATTTTGCTTGCTTGTTTGTTTTGTTGACTAGATCCTGCTTATAGGTGAGATCATATGTATACATCACTTTTGATAGTGATTATCTCAGAGAAATTACATTTCTCTAAATGGGGGATTCTAATATGTTCCTTCATTTGTTTTTCCATAATGGGGTTTTTTAGAATGAATATATATTCTTTTTTTTTCTAATGAATATGTATTTCAAAAAGTGTAACCTTTAGATAATGGGATTTAAGGTGGTAAAAGAAATGATGGAAAGGTAAACTCTTGGTAGGTATGCTAAAATAACACATGAATTGTTAAGCTTAATTCTCAGTTAGTATCCAAAGAGCCCAAGAGCTAATTGAGTGTATCTCAGAAGAAGTCCCAACTCTGCAATTAGGAAAACTGGTTCTCTGTACTACCCACTTATTTCTGGTATCTCAGTGCTAGACTTGAGCAACTAAACTAAAGATCTTTCTAATCAAGTCTCCTAATTAGTATCTGAGACCTCTTGACTCCTCAACTCCTGCTTCCCTCTGCAATCCACCCCTTTGCCAGAGAAATGAGAATCTTTTGTAGCACTAAACCCTTTGGAGTAACTTTATTCTTAGAAAACACTGCCATTTATGTTACTCCTTAAAATTTAGCCTCAGGAGACAACTGCTACTTTTGCATAGAGGCTTTCAAAATTTATTTCAAATTCTGGTCAGCTGCAAATAGGAAAAAGAGGGCAATCATAACTGATCCAGGCTGGAATTATTTTTCCTTCACAGTTATTGCTGGACTTGGGAAGTCAACTGGAAAAGCAATTCTAAGTTTTAAGGAATACAATGTCCCTGAGAACCATTCCCTAAATCCCTCTTGCCTGCCCAGTCTGCCTGTCTGTAGAGAGCAGGCTATAAATCTTAGGAGATGACAGAAGGAGTCTCTGTAATTGTGGGGGTTCATCAACTTAAAGACACACTGCTCCTCTTTCCAGCGTAATGATGAAGAGCTTGGTCTTAGCCAGGATCAGATATTCAAAGTCCAGAATTGCCATTTGCTAGATGCATAAATTTGGGCAAGTCATTCAACCCTCATGAGCCTTAGTTTCCTCACTGTCAAGTGAAGTTCAGAGAAGTTATTTCATGGGGATGTTGTCTCACAGGAATGTTATGATATAATAATGTGTGGTATGCTTGCACACTTCTTTGTACACGGTAAAATGATCAATAAATGGTGGGTTTTATTTGATGATTACGATCATTGTCTTCTTCATTGTTATCATCGTTAGAAGACAGTTTGGGGTGATAGCAAACAACTCCATTGAGACACCCATGGAAGTCAGAAGATTTAGGTAGGTTTCCAGGTTTGGGGTTTATTAGCTGTATGACCTTGCGTAAAATTTAAGTCTCTGTGTGCTGATCTGTGTAAAGAGAAATAAAAATACTCTGCTTCTGCCTAGTACAGTGTTGTTGTGACAAAAGGATAATGACCATATCAATAATTGTTAATCATCACACACACACAATTAAAGAATCAACATATCATCTCACTTTCTTGTTTCTACCCTTATTTCCACTTGGCCTGGGGGGAAAGGCAACTACCACTTTCACATTTTTTGGGAGACATGCTATAAAGCACATTATGAGTTAAGGGAAGGTTAGTAGAATTGCTGTAGGTTTGTCATTCTACCAAATTTAAATTACTATTTGCTTTTTTGCCATTTATTGTTTTCAATTCTAAGAGTAATATATGCCCCAACAGAAAATTTTAGAATAACAGAAAACAAACATCCATTTACTATTCACATTCTTCTCTTTTTTTATTGTATCATGTCAAGTATAATAAATAAGACAAGTGTTTGCTTAAACAGAAATGTAATCTCAAATATATTTGTTAAAATCCATCAATGTTAAAACAAAATACTGGATAATTGCAGGTTGAAGTTCTACTTATTTCTCCTTAGGTCAGCAGATTTCCAACTTCTATGTGTCTAAGCATCATTTGGAGACTTTACTAAGTGCCAATCCTGGGCCCCAGGATAGTAATGCTGACTGGGTAGGTCTGGGGTAGGATCTTGGCTCCCCATTTTTAACAAGCTTTCAATGTGATATAAATTCAGGTATCACACTAGTATAGAGTCTGAAGTCCTGATTCAGGTTCAGGCCTCTGAATACCCACAGCAGTACCCTGGAAGGGGATTTCGGAATGTGAATCCCAGCCTTGCAGTTGCCACTTCTTGAATCCCAGGCTATGAGACTTTTCAGTTCTGACTAGAGCATCTGGCAAGCAAGGCAGCGTGAGCACTTGCCTCCTTTTTGTATGGCGTATGGCCCCTAGAGAATTAGATCCACCTCATGGCTGACAAAATGCTATTCTCTCAGGATTGGTTTGGGGTGGGAAAAGAGAGGGAACACAGGCCTCTGTCACTCAGGTGACGCCAGCTTGACCTTGTGCAATTTATCATGTGACTGTTAACCACCTGCTTGATAGCTCCATGGGACAAAAAGAATGTTCTAACATTTCTCTGGCCCCAGAAGAGAAGCAAACAGAGGTGGTGGTTAATAGGACTGAGGATCAGACACCTAACAGTTTCAAGGAAAAGTACATACATGTGGGTATGAGTGGGATCCTTCCTTATGACATTCCTGGGCTGTTAATAAAGCCACATCCTTCTGTCCTTTTCTAGGCAACTCAAAGTCAGTCTCTCTTTCTCATTCTTTCTCTCTCCCACACCCTCACTGTAGAAATGAAAACATATATAAGGAAGATTATATATAGATATATAAGAGATAGATATAGATAGATGATACCGATATAGATGATAGATATAGGTACAGATATGGATATATAAGGAAGAATGAATTTTTATAATTTCGAAAAAAGCAACATTTGCATTCTTCTGTGGTGTTGAATTCCCCAAATAATGAGGTTCTGCCCACCCACTCACCCATGACCACTCTGTAAAATTTTACACAGTGTGCTAGAGAACTACATAAAAACCTCACTTAGCATACACTGATTTAATCTCTGCCACTTGCCACCTCCCAATGGGAACGTAACAGAAATAACAACCTTGGTTATGTAACCTACAGTCATTTTCAATAAGTGCCCCAATCCTGGTCTTTAAGGGCCTGTTCAGATTTTACCTAAATAGACCAAATATTAGAAGAAGCCCCATGAAGTTGAAAGTAATTCTGTTGCATTTTTATACTTCCTTCTGTTCTCTCTAAAGTAGCAGTGGCTAGAGCACTATCAGCCTTTCTGTCCAAGGTCAAGTACAACTGTTCCCCTGAAAAAGAAATCTATGTATTTCTATTTCCATATAATTAGAGGTCTAATTCTCTCTTAAGAAAGCTTCAATTCAGTTTTCTTATTTTGTAGATTAGGAAACTGAAGTTCAGAGAGGAACTCTGCTGGTCATTGCTTATTTGTTTTCAATTCCATGCTTTGCTCCTCTCCTTCTCTGCTCTGCATCTCTGGAGCCTGATTTCCTTAACAACTGCTTTTCAGGTAGGTTTGCCCAATGCAACATTGTTGTGAGACTGGAAAGCAGGAGTGAGGGAGAAGCCAGGGTATTTCTCCCTTTCTCTTATTGCTTTGGGCAGCGTCTCCAGTAGTGGCTACATCTTCTATTGTTCCTACTCCTTCTGGAAGCCTCCGTTTTTCATGGTCCCTGCTTCTACCACACAGGCCCCATCTTGTGCTCTGATGAGACCACTTCCCTTTATGCCTCTTGCTCATGAGTCAGTGAACTTATTTTTTCTAAGGATTGGGTAGTAAATACTTTAGGCTTTATGGGTTTCCACAGTTGCTAACTTCTGGATTGCCTCTCGGTCCCCTTTCCAATCATCAAGCTTTGTCTACCTAGGTCCTTCTCTATATTACTTTAAGAAACTGAACCACCTATCATGAACCCTTGACTGATAGAGGCAATGTCTCCAGACTTGGACATCAGACTTCTGTACCTGTTCTCTCCTCTTCCTGCAATATACTACTCTGTTATCTGTAAGGCGCCCACTCTTTCCCTCTCCCTCTCTCTTATTTCTTGTAGGCCTGTACTTCAATGTCACTCCAGCAGAGAGATTTTCCCCAGCCAGTTGGTCTAAGGCTCTTCCCACTGGTCCCTTGATCTTCTTAATGTCTTCTCAACATTGCCCATGCCCTTCCCTTTGCTTAGGACATTCTTTCTCCTTCTCTTTTGACTGGCTTAAATGTCACCTCCTTAGGGAGGCCCTACTGGAGCATTTTCTATAACTGGGTGACCTTTAACCCTCACCACTCCCAACATCTTTGAACAATGTTCACCCTCTGCTTAGAAATAACCACTACTGTGAGTGTATGTGTGTGTATGTAACTGTCTTTCTCCTATCCCCATGTGATTACAAATTTCAAAAGGGAAGGGGCCATGTCCTCTTATCAACCAATAGAAATCAAGTGCTTACATAATTCAGGGCTTTTTACACTGTAGGTGCTCAATAAATATTTGAGACAATGAGTAAATGATCCAACAGGGGGTCATTCACAGATGTAGGAAAGATGATTAAAGAGTCTTCCCATTGTATTGGGGAGACCATCAGCTGACCACCCATGTCACTCTGGCACTCAGCAGTTTTGTATATAATGATGGTCTTCTAATGTAAGCATTCAAAATCTCTGCCCAAAGTCTTTCTTGGGCTGCAAGCACATGCTTGGTCTGCATGCAGACCAAGTGCCAGGGAGTTAACACCTGTAGATGCAGCTTTGACCAATGGCCAACAGGAGTAGGTAGATAATTATCCCAGCTTCATCACATGCCTAATAGAATTCCTCTGAAGCACATTATCCACAGTGTCAAGAACTCTTGGTTGCCCCAGTTGACCACAGTGGTACCTTCCCCATTAATCCACTCTTTCTTTGGCTTTCTTTCCTTCCCTGTCTCACTCCCCATACCTTACTGGTGCTTCCAGGGGTCACTTGTCAAGAAAATTAGATGTTTGTCTCAGGGTGTGCTTCTGGAAGAGCCCAAACCAAGACATCTCTCTATCTAATGCTCTACTACCACTCTTCTTTTGGAGTATTGCAACAAAATAGTTTTAAACTAGTAGTTACATATGTTGGGTGGGGAACAGTGGAGTGAGGTAAAATAGATTAATTCATCATACATTACTTTTTTTCCATGCCAGCAGCAATTTTTCCCCATTTTCTATGATCTCTGCAGACATTCCCTACAAATTACAGTTCTCCTTTCTTCACTGCAGAGATTTCCAAATAAGGCTGTCCTTGTCTTTGGTCTACAGCCATACTGTGGTGCCAGCTCCTTGTACTAGCTTCTATTAATAATATCAACCACCAGGATAATACAACTGAGTGAATACTTGATGTGTGCCAGACCCTGTGGTACACAATTAACTTATATGACTTAGCTGAATGGCCACAACCATATGTTGAGGAAAGAGTTATTATTTTCTTTATCATTTTTTTATTGTTGTTCAAATACAATTGTCTCCATTTTCCCACCACAACTTTCCCCTGCCCCACCCACCCCCACCTCCCATCCTCCATCCTTCCCCACTTTGGCTTTGTCCATGGGTCCTTTACTTATATTCCTTTATGACCCTTTCCCTTCTTTCCCCTGTTATCTTTCTCTAATCTCCCCTCTGGTTACTGTCAGTTTGTTCACTTCATACAATAAGAAAAGTTAAACCTGGAGGGGTTATGATTTGCTCATCTGCTTGGTGGCAGAGCTTACATTTGAAGCCAGAGATTTGACTAGAGTTCCACCATTACCGCTTTGACTATACCACCTTCAGATCTCACCTCTCTGCTCCACAGAATCACCAGATCTCATCACACATAAAATTTATTTTAAGGCATGACATTAAAATAATATACTGTAGTAATGAAGTTTCTAAAATTTTAGCCAAAAAGAGTATCATTTCTTTGGTTATGAGAAACAATAAACAAATTGCTCTAATATAATTTGCAAATGGAGCATTTAACACAAGGCACACAAAATTGCAGCCCTTAACATTTTTATTTTCCCCTAATTGGCCCTGATGGTAAAGTTTTTAAAGAAATGTTTACTATCGCTGCTCTATGGCGTGGATCTTAAGGAAAAACTGCTTTCCCCATGACAGAGCCAGCATTACTAGATAATGGCCCACACTGCACACCTTTCCTAGCATCAGCCTCCATCTGTCCCCACCTTCTGAACAGGTGGAAGGGAAATCTGACTCAGTGCAAGCAGCTTGAATCATAAAGAAGAGAACTTCAGGGAGCAGCCCCCAGATAAGCAGACCCAGCTTGTCCCTCCTTCAACACAGAAGCCCATTCTTTCAATTTTTTGTTTCAAGGATCACAAGGATCAGACTCAGAGTTTCATTCTCTCATCTCATTCCAAGCAACCACAGAAGGATCATACTAGTGCCACTGAGTGTTCTCCATCCTGTCACTTTGGGGGATTTCATTCTCCCATTAGTTTAATGAGAAAAACAACAATAAGTCTGATAATAATACCTTCAAGGACAACCCAAAGAAGCATTAAAGATAAGGGTTAAAAGCAAGTTAATAAATGTAAGACAGTTAAATATGTACACACCTTTTAATGTTTGCATATTGGAACAGTGAGGGTTGGGAAGCTCCCATTCTGGGTAAAATATAACATAATAAAGTTGTTTTTTTTTTGTCTTGAGAGTAATTTTGCTATTTAAGTAGAATATTACTTTTTTAGGTCTTTAATTTTAATTACCCTTTCTTGATTGTGTAAGTAAAAATAATATATTAAAAGAGAACTTACTGAATGCCAGACTTGGGTTAAGCATTTTGCATATATTGCTCATTTAATACAACACTTCTATGAAATAGCTAACATTGTCTCTGTTTTACAGATAAAGAAAAGAAATGGTAAGCAATTTCTCAATATCACACAGCTAAGCTAGTAGGTAATAGTACCAAGGGAGTTTGCACTGAGCCACTTTCATTCTAGAGTTCAAGCTCTATTGTGGTTGCCTCAATACATTAACAGTGTAAAAAAAATCTTAACAGCTTACTCTAAAAAATCTGGATAAACTGTACAAATGTAAAAAGAACATTTGATTCACTCATAATCTCACCACCTAGAAGTTAACATTTTGATGAAATGATCATGACATAATCTCTACACATATGGTTTAGTTTTTGTTGTTTGGGAATCCTAATGACAAAGGCTAATATGCTTAGCCACTAAATTTGAAGAATATAGTTGGAATAGACTGACTTAAACTATGAGTTATGTCTTACACAATATCCATTTTGAAGGAAGGCCCCATGAAATATCTTCAAAATCTGAGCAACCATCTAGTTTCAGAAGATTTGAAAATGCAGTGAAAGAACATGTTATTGTCAGTTGGAAAAGACCTATTACACATGCTACAATGGACAGAAAAAACTAACTGTGGCTTCATATATGAGACCACAAAGAGACGTTATAAATGGAAGGTACTAATTTCCAACCAAGCTGGTTTTCCCATGAACACTATTCTATAACACTATTTAGAGTGAGACAAAATAGGGATATCTATCTATCCATCTAGCCATCCATCCATCTACCCACCCTTCCATTCATTCATCCATCCATTTTCTTTAATGGTGGTAATTCAAGCAATGCTAGTGTCTCAGATTGAATTTTCCAGAAGCAGACCTTGACATCAAAATTTGAGTGCAATTTTTTTTGGAGGATCCATTCTTGGAAATACCAACATGTCAGTAGAGAATTGAGATGGAAAAGGAAGAGAACGTAATAAAAGGTGTGTTAATGACCAGTTTTCCACTGAGGGCAGTTACCCTGCTGGGTAACTCTTGAAAATGGTATGGAACACGACTTAGGTTTGTATTCATGAGGGGTAGATAAGCTGGAATATTTATCTTCCAACTCACATTTGTCATTGGATAAGGGTTTTCACAGGAGACAGTAACTCCCAGCATTTCTAGCCTGACATGCATAATGACCAAACAAGTTCCTGTGGCTAGAGAAAGCCCCTGAACTTTCAGAGGGGCTTTCAGTAAAAGGTGCAAGCATGAATGATGAGGGACTGGGAAGTATGGGCAGCAATGGCAGTATCTGCTTTAGCCAGCTGGTTAAAAAAAAAAAAATTGGACTCATTAGATACACAGAGTCTTCTATTTTGCTCTTTCACCTAATACAATGTCAAGAGCATTCCACATATCTTTAAATGTTATTGGAGAAAGTGACTTTTAGTGCCTGCCTAGAATTTCCTTGTATAGATATAATACAATTTACTTAACTGATTCCCTATTTTGGGACACTAATTGGTTTCTAATTTTGTAGGATTTAAAATAATTCAACAATAAATACTTTTGTACACACTTCTTTCTCTATATATCTAGCTATTTCTTTAAGATAAATTAATTAAAGGCAATCTAGCTAATTATCTAAAGCAGTGATTACACATATGGTTTAGTTTGAATATTTGAAATTGATGGGGTCTTTAGAAATGGAAATGGCATAATATTGGTTTGGCCAAAAGTCCATTTAATTTTTTCTATAAAATAAAAGAAATATTTTTATTTTGACCAATGATTTTTTGATTTGGATATTTGGAGTATGTTGGCTATCTCCCACTATTGGCTTCTAGAGGTGCTGCTAAACATCTTCCACTGCATAAGAAAGCCCTATAGCAAGTAATTATTTGGCCAAAATGTCAATAGTACCAAGAAACTTAGCAAACCACTTTTGGCACATTTGATCAGTCACAGCACCTTCTCCATACACTGCACAAATCTTTTTGTGTGTGTTTCATTGCATTTTTACCTTTTTTGAAATAATAAAGCAGGATATGCCAAAAATGTTGCATATTTTCTTTCATCTTTGCTATCAAAATGGCTGCACAAAAATTCACCAATTTTTATGTTTTTTATATAAAAAATGCACTCTAATATGACAGCAGTCACAATACAATCTAACAAAATTGTTTTGAATGAAGTTAAAGACAACTAAGTACTACTTAGAGTCATCTTATGAAAAAACAAACAAACATTTTTACCAACCCAATAATACATATTTCATTATGAAACTTCTGTTATTCTCTATATTCAGTTATTCTCAAATTATGGAAGATTTTTACACATTGGAAATTTTTATTATTGTCTAGCCAAGATGGCAAGTTTATCATCATGTCATCAAATTACTTTCAGGAAACCAGAGGTGAACACCTTCTCCAGAAGAGGGTCATTAAGAAACTTAGTCTCTTTCTCCACAAAAATCATCTCATACAGGCTTAATGTAAGATTGGTTAGAGTCCTTAGAATTTTGCATTTTACTTATCTGAGGAAAAACATCTAACTCCATTTCCCATTCAACAGCCTGGCATGCTTTCCTTCCTGCTGAAATATCTTGCAAAAGTCCTTAATAACCACCATTAATTCTATACACTGGCCTTTTCTTAGTTTTAACTCCTTTACTTCTTTGAAGTATTGAGTGGTACCACTAGTGAAGATTTCTTACTTTCTGTGAAGGCTACACTCTCCTGGTTGTCCCACTTCTTGTCCATTTGTCTCCTCTAGGCCCTCCTTAGTTTCCCCTCTCCTTCGATTCTCATAAGTGTGGGCACCTCTAGCTCACCCTGGGCTCTGTCCAGTTTGTCATGTTCCTCTGGTCCTTCCAACTGTCTTGGCCACTGTGCTTCTTCCAGGAATTACATTTCATAGTGTGAAGGTGGCTCTTAGAGCTCCAGTCAGTTGCATCTCTCTCTCATTACATGAGATATACAAGAAAACTTCATGACATAAAGTACCTTACACTGTACAGGATGAAAGCCAAATTTATACCCTTCATTTCAAATGATTTCCCTTATCCTTTTTGTAATCTTTAACTATTTCTCCCTATTAATCATTTAGAAACTCACAATCTTCTAAAATCTTGTCAAAATCTACCTTTCTGACTTTGTCACTTTCTCCATCATAATTTTTTGCCCTGATCGCCATGCTTACTTCCAACAGACTGAACAGGGACCTCTTCTGTTTTTATTCAAATTAGTAGAATATATGAAATACAAACATTTGGATTTGATTTTCTATGTGATGTTGACCAAATTTCTTTCAGCTCAGTCTTCTCAATCAGAATAATAGCAACATTCTTCAAAGAGGTGCTGTAATGATTACAACATAATGGAACTGAAAGTGGATAGCACAGTATTTGGCACATTGTGGGATCCATGCATTGAGTATTAAAGCAAACTGTTCATTGGCATTTTTGGAGTAGGCTTTCTCCGAATATATTTAATTCATTAAAATAAGAAACTCTACTTCACAATTCTGTGTATAAAGTGCTAAAAATAATAAATCCAGAACTCCCACCCATTATCAAAAAGTTTCTGCCAAATGAGTACATACTAGTAGATGAGAAAACAGCTAAATATTATTTGCTCATTTTAACCACAAATTAGAAGGAAGGTCAGGTGACAAACGTTTCATTCCCATAGTAAAATGATATACACTGAATGTATATTCTTTTTGATGTGAGTCAAAAATACATACGTACAGTGGTGTAAAGCAGTTACACAGTTTGGAATATTAATCAGAAATAGCACGTGAATATTTTTTAAAATTATCTAGCATTTCTAAATTGACATTCTCCTATAATACATCTGATAATCTGGAAAAAAAAGTTAAGTAACTTCCTTTTATGTCATTTATACACTACTGCAGTCCCCTTTTATCTGAAGTTTTGCTTTCCACATTTCAGTTACCTGTGGTCAACCAAGATCGAAAATATTAAATGGAAAATTTCAGAAATAAATAATTTATAAGTTTTAAGTTGTGTGCTGCTCTAGGTAGTGCGATGAAATCCCATGCCATCTGTTTCTGTCCTGCTCAGGATTTGAATCATCACTTTGTCCAGCATTTCCACACTGTAGATGACTCAGTGATTAGAATGACTGAAGTAGTGTCACAATGCTTGTGTTCATCACTCTTTACTTAATAATGCCTCATTCACCTCACTTCATCTGATCACATAGGAACTTTGTCATCTTACACCTTCACAAGAAGAAGGGTGAGTACAGTGTAACTCATGTAACTTTTATTACAGTGCATTGTTATAATCATTCTACTTTAGTGTTAGCTATTGTCAATCTTTTATTCTGTCTTATTTATCAATTAAACTTAACATAGGTATGTACGTGTAGGAAAAACATAGTATTTATAGGGTCTGGTACTATTCAAAATTTCATACATCCACTGGGGTTCTTGAAACATATCCCCTGAGTATAAGGGGGGACTATTGTCCTTGTTTTTGTTCAAATGACTTGGTATGAGAGTTTATTATATTCCCTGTGTTTGCAATAAACTGAATACTTAGAAGCTGCTGAATGCTCTTATTTTATTTCTAAGATTATAATCAAATCACTTATATTGGTTTGTGAACATTTGGGAGAAAATAACTTTTTAATGATTTACATTACCAGCTTCTTGCTAATCCAACTTCTTCTGAAACTAATGACTTCAAAATAATCTGTATGAATTCTAGACATCATCACTTATTACCCAAATCTTTCCCAAGAAGATAAGGGTACAACATTTTAAAATATCCAAATGTATAATTGAAACTGAAACTCTAGTAAAACTGAGCCTCTTTAGAATGGTATGTACATCTCCTAGATGGGCATTAATAGGATAAAACTATAATGCACTCTGTGGGGTGATTAGGCTCCTGAACAGTAGTCAGTAAATAGATGTGGTAAGCACAGTAGGAAAAGCATTCTTGCTTTCTTCTAGAACAGTGATTTTAAATTACTTCTAGGAGACCTAAGGTTCTTAGGACATTTTGTAGGAGTGGTACAGAGTGCTGGGGTGGGATGGGGTGAGGGGTGAGGAGATCATGGGGGGTTGCAATACATGTGGCAGGGAGAGGGCTGAGAAAGAACAGTTGGATGCTTCAAGCCCCTTTCTTCCCCTACTCCAACTTTTTCGATGATTTATATGTGTTTTCTATACAGAGCTTCTTAGCAGAGTAATGTTTAGAAGAAAAGCTGTGCTACTCACTCCAATCCAAGTACTAACCAGGCCTGACTTTGCTTAGCTTCCCAGATCAGAAGAGATCAGGCACGTTCAGGGTGGTATGGCCATAGATGAAAAGTTCTGCTACTAAAAAAAAAACAGTGGTTGATCATCTATGTTTCAGAACCCAAGTAATATTCTTTCAAATGAGTGAGTCACTGTATTTGTAAATGGCAACAAACAATTTCTTCAGTTGCCTTTAATTGGGCAAGTAATATGTTCTCGGAAGAAAATGAAGAAGCCCATAGCTGGAAATTATGTTCTTGAAGGGTTTTTTTTTTTTCAAACTTTACACAGCCCAGGATGGCAAGAAATTAAATGTTACTTTGTTCTCCATCCTACCCCAACCCAGATACTGGTCTTCTATCTTTAGAGGTCTCTTGATTATTCTTTTCCAGTTTGAGAGACAGACAGAGAGACTTGTACCTCATGTTTAGTGACCTGTTGTTCTTCATATCTTAAAAGTTTGACTTTCAAGCCACCTACTCCTATCACACCTCTTGGTGGGAAATCATTATAGAAGGCAATGCAGACCTCACAATTTCATGACTAATGTCACTAAGCATCTCACCTGTGCTGTCCAGACATTGGTAATATCTATCTGTGATTCTAGATTCTATATGTTGTTCAGTCAGCTCGAATTGGCTTGGCCATTCTCCATTAAAGCCAAGGAGTTCACCCAAAACTCCAAAATGTTAAGGACCCCCTACCTCCATTTTCAGCAGCACAGAAAGCTCTTTTTACCAAATTACCAGGGGTCCTTTGCTTAATATTTGCTTGATTTATTTTAACTTGCTTGTGTAGTTAACCTGATCTTTGGATTCTCTCATTAGTTAGGAGAGTATCTACTTGAGCAGAGGGCTTGCGACTTTTATCAGTTTTATTCTTAAAAACTGTTAAGTAAGTAATGGGAGGGAAGTGGGGAGGGATGGGTGGGTGGGTTGTAATGGTAGTAAAAGGGAGAAAACTGTACTTGAACAATGATTAAAATAAAAAGAACTGTTAAGTACAAACTGTTTAGTGTAAATACCACTACCCTGTGATTCATTGCCTATGAACTAAATCACTTGTGTTTTGAATTAGGAAAAGTTCCCTATATCAATGTATCAAGGATATGTTCCATGACATATAAATCCCCTGAGAGGTTCAGGGAGAAAAGGTTTCTGTGGTCAGACACAGTTGGGAAACACTGTGCTTCTCTTGGTGATTCAAAATGTGCATTAGAATGGCAAAGTGCTAGGAATTATTTTTTTAAACTTAATTGATTATATAATTTTTAAATTCTCCCTCCTTTCCCTTTGCCCTCCCTTCTTTTCTTCTTTCCTTTCTTTTTAGAAACATTAACTTATCTAGGGCCCCTTGAGGAAGATTTTGGAAAGCACTCCACTTGCATGTTTAAGAAGCTTTTTGAGGCCAATTTCTACTTTTCTCTGTAATTCCAGAGCTAGCACAGTGTATGGCACAAGGTGATTACTCAATACATGTTTGTTAAATTAAATGAAAGTGTATTAATAAGATGCCAAACATTGTGTTGCAAACAAGTTGTTTTAAAAAATTGTACCAGTTATTTGGTGCCAAGAATTTGGGAGTTTTATAGCACAAATTATTTCAAAATTAAACTTAATTAATACATATTGCATATGGGTCAGAATCACAACATGTTTGATTTGGGACAAGCACTGCTATATATTTTATAGATAAGGCAAAGACAAAGATAAGGTATTATCGTTCAGACTGAAGATGTTGAAAGAATTATCTCAACCAAATTAAGTATAGAAATAGATACATGAGTCCTGGTCTTACCCCAAGTGGGCTCAAACCCCAACTCCCCCATTTACTAGCCCAGGGAATGTGAGGAAACATATCTGTGCCTGTTTCCTCATTTTAAATGGTGATGGTAATTGTGCTCCTCTCAAAGGTCATTGTGATGACTAAGTAAGATTAACAAGTAAACAGCAAGTGTCTGACACACAGAATTAACATTAGATATTAATATTATTAAGTATATTATCTGCCAAGATTTCACAGTCAATACGAAATTAGAGGTGACATTAATCCTATTTAGAATTTGGAAGACCTTAAGACTGGAAATACAGATAGGGAGAAAAGGACTGTATAATTAAAGCCTCTATGTTGATAATCCTCAATACTGGACCACTTGCAGCATTTTCTTGGAAGAGAGTCAATTCTGGTTTGAAGGTACAACTCATAAACCTCCCAGGGAGAGGTGGTAGTTGGATATTTTACTTATTTGGGTGTTTTGTGGATTCAGGAAAAAATCTTACTATTTACTCAGAAGTCCCTGGAAGCCTGCATCATTTTTTGAGAAATGAGAGAAGGAAGATAGTGCCCTCCTTGTGAGGCCAGTGGGCACAAGCCCCTATGCCTTACCTGAATGGGTAGGCAAACGCTATGTCAATGCTGAGATTACTCTCTGTCTTGTTGACGCAGTCCACACTCAGCCGCAGACCTCCAGAATAACCACCACATGTTGCAAATGCAAAGATTGCAAAAAGCTGTCAAGAACAAAAGACAAAGTGGATATTAGAGTGATGCTGATCAGATGAGAAATATCAATATGAGCTTAGCGTCTGGACTGACTGAAGTTATGGTCCTTCTAAAGTGCAATTCCATGTGTGGTTCAGGCTGAAAGATGAAGGCCAGAATGATGGAGGACAATGGAGAGGTGGTGTCTGAAAAAATAATATGGCCAGCTGAAGCCATTTTGCTTGGAGATTAATTAAACACAAAGAAAAACATCTGTATTTGTGTGTGTAAAGAGCCGTCATGCTTCAGATGCTCGAGATGTCATCTCACATCAAAGGATCTGGAAAGCTACCTGCACCACATGATTAATGATGGATGTTTCTAGGTGGGAAGAATTTGAGGTGTGTTCTTTCTGTCTTCTTTTTGTTTCTCTGTATTTTTCCTCAAAAAACATGTTTGTCTTTTGAAATAGATTATTAAAAAGGCATGATCAGAGAATTTTAGAGCTAAAGGGTGGAGGACAAGTAGGTGAGTATCTAAAAGGTGCCATTTCAGAGCTGAAGACCCCAGCATGTATGAGCTCAAGCTACTCTTGGTGGTCAAATCTGTGTGTGAGTTGCTCTTTCTAAGCCAACTATTAAAAGGTTCAACTGGTTACCAACTAATATCATTGTGTAGCCTGGTGTAGACATCGATCTATGTAAAGTAGGCAATAAAAATGAGAAGCATAAACTCAAAGATTTCTTTAAAAAAGAAGATATACCTGGGAGGGTAGGTAGAGCTGAAGATGGAAAGAAAATGCCAATTTTTTCCATGTAGTATAGCTAAATTCAAAACAATTTCCTTGTTTCCAAAAAAAGCTGGTCAAGTGCACTTAACACTGATCCATGCTGTAATAGTCCCATTTATTTTATTTCAACATTTGGAATTCAGCTTCTTATAGTAGGTTAGGATCCCTATTAGGAACACTAGCTCACTTTGCATAGCTAGAGGAGTTATTTGTTTCCTTACGGTAACTATAAATGTATAGGCTCTGGAATGTGACTTTGGCATTGTTAGTTCATTTCTCCATGCCTTGGTCCCCACATCAATAAAATAGCATTGATAACAGGTCCTCTGGATCATTTTGCTGTTCATGACATGAATCAGACAGTTGCTGTAGACAAGAAGACTGATGAAGCTAGCAACAGTCACCATGTCTGCTCAGAAAGTTCAGAAGGCAAAATAAGTATTGTCCATAATACCTACTGCCTCCCTCAATCGGTGGTAGAAGAAGAGCCTCAGAACTTTTTGTCCCAATTGTCTACTTAACTTTAATAGAAAAAGACTGGTTAATGATAAGACCTTCACAGGGAAAGCAATAGTTGGTGTGTCATTTTTATGTGTGTGGCAGTTTTAAGTTGTTAGTTTTAAAATCAATATTTTAAAAATGGAAATAACTTGTCTAAAATATATAGTATATATGGTAAAAGCAAACCAGGTTTCTATGTGTTAATATGTATAAAACATTTACAACAGGTCTTGGCACAGAATAAACATTCAATAAATGCTATCAAATGTTATTACTGTAAGTGGATGTGGATAAGCTCCTTGGTAAGATGTTCCAGACCACAAAATAATGGCATTTAAACTTACTCATCTCTAGCCAAGTCTGTACAACCATTAGTCCCAGTGAACCAACATCATGCTCTCCAGAAAGACTGGCCATTTTTGTTTTTTCTGATTTTCCTAGTTTGACTCACTGATGGGAGGTGAGGAATATGCAGGAGCTACCCCAGTCCACTCCACAGTGGGGATGATGTACACAGAATATCAGGGCAGAAGGGAACCTGATTTTTATCCCTGTGGCATGGATTTGATTACTTCTCATGACCAAATACTCTTTGTGACAGTTCTTTGTATTGGTAGGAATAAAGAGAAAGTGATCTTAGTTGCTCAATACTTAAATCTAGACACTCATACAATATTGAGTGTCTCTGTCTTTGTGCCATGTCATGATGGCACCCTTGGAAAGTCTTCTTCCAAAAGAAGGAATGAAGAAATGGCACCCAAAACCCTGTGGTACACCTGTGGAGAGAGCTCTTTTCCTGTCCACACTTCCTCACCTGTCAAACAGGGAAATCCCTGTATCTTTCTGAGTCAATGAAAGAACTAAATGAGATGGAGTGTGTATTCATTTGCAGCCCCTCTCAATTCATGAAGAGATTTGTGTGGTATTTACACATGTGCATTTCTCTGGGGCAAGAGCCATGTGTGTAATTGGCATTTATTCTTTGACTAAAGAGGTGGAAGAATAGCATAGCCTTCAAACAACTGCATCTTAAAAAAATTCCTTGAAATATTAAAGCATAGCAAGTTAGAGTAAAAGGCATAAAGACAAATCCTGATAATTTTAGCACTTAATGGCTAGAAAGAAATAATCCTTGGAATTTCATCTATTTTAAAGTGCTTTATATACAGTAATATATTACTAATACTACCATGTAATGAACTTAAGATGGAATGATAATTACATTCAACTGTTCAAAATGTTAGATGCATAGACGAAGGCATCATACTATTGAAACCACACACACCACTATTTTTTTCTTTTTACTTCTATTGAGTTCTCACACCTGGTCTGAGTCCAGCACAGGAGTTAAATATAATGCCCATGGTCTTTGTGCTTAACTTTCTCTTTTCCCATGGTCCTCACTGATTAAAGAGAAATCATACTGTGTGACTGATATCAAGTTAAGTAATATCATAATATGAGGATTAAATAATAGCTGTATAACACTGAAAGAGTCAGATCCTGCTGAGTGAATAACAGGTTACAGGATAGCTGGTTATGGATTTGAGTGAAATCAACTCCTTCAGAGTATATTAGCCAAGGGCCTGGTCCCGTAATTAGAATACATTAAGACAGAATGGGAAGAGGGGGCTGGAAACTTTTGGGGAGTCAAAATTCTAGTGCTGTTGTAGGGGAATGTAGAGTGGGAGGAAATTTTGGAAATCCTCCCACAAATTTCCCTCCCAGTAGTCCATGGAGCAGTTCTAGAGTCAGGTAGACCTAAGCTTGAGTGTAATTCCCAGCTGTCTGACACTGAGCAAGATATTTAACTTCTCCAAACCTTAGCTCCTACATCTACCACATCAGGACACATTTGCTGGTTCATTTAGCAGATATTTAATGGTGTACTTACTAAGTGCCAGCTGGTAGGGAACAGAAATGTAAAAAAATTGGAGAAAAGACAAAGAAGGCTCCTGCCCACTACAGAGTTTAACACAGGATGCAGGAGGCGGAATCAACAAGAGCATACATATGAAGTAATTACAACTTGTGCTACATATATTGAGGGGAAGCTTTCTAGACTGGAAGTTATAATTGAGGACTTCACAGTTAAGCTGAAACCTTGAAGATGACAGAGAAAGCCATGAAGAAAGGGGTTGGGGTGAAGGAAAGTGCTCTGGGAACAGGGAAAAGCACAAGGAAAAGCCCCAGGGAGGAAAAGCCCGATAAGTTCAAAGAGCCAGTGGAAGGTTACCTTGGCCATTGGTTGGTGAAATAGGTGGAGAATCATATTTACCTCCCATGTGTTTGTGTCCATTAGCTGAGAGAACACATGTAACAGCAGGTTTGTAGCCTTCCTCAAATGTTAAAAATATTGCCATACTACTGAAGAAATTGATAACTAGAGAGCAAAATTCACTTGTCCCGACTCAACTAAGTGGAGTTGAAACTAGAATCCTTGTCTCTAGATTCTCTGAGTCAGTATTCTTTTAGAACAAGAGAAAGAATTTTTGGCCATGTGGGCAGAAGGCATATCAAATGGTCCAGCCTTCTTTACCCAAAAACACACCATGGTGCTTATATGGCATGAGGCTCTCTATGTTTTTCCTGAGTGTCTCACAAACATATACCTCTGAGCTCACTAGTCAAGCAGAGTAGGTGCTTTGCCTGCCTTCCTTCTTTCCTTCCTTCCTTCCTTCCTTCCTTCCTTCCTTCCCTCCTTCCTTCTTCCTCTTTTAACTCTTGATGGGGTGGAGGATTTTAGAAGGAGGGTCTTAGAAGATATTGCAAAGAGAAACTTCCTTAGTTTGACAACCATGGTTCTGAGAGTCTATTACTGTTAGCAAGAGAAATGTGTTTCTTGTAGGTGTTTGGCTCCACAAGACTAACATTTTTCCTTAGACAGACAGTATCCTTTCCTGGGAGATGGAAGAGATGGGAACACTTTGTGATGCTGCCAGGATGCAGTGAGAAATGGGTGTGGGTCCTGGAAGGAAAGGAGGGAGAGGAGCCTGAAGGGACTGGGTATGTTGAGTGTAGAGAAAGATTAGAGTTTGACTGGGAGGAAGACTGTCATCTGAAGCCAACTCTCTAAACACTTTGATGAGGCATGTAAAGATAGGTGTTTGTGTGCATACGTGTGTTATTTTCTCTTAACTCTGGGCTCCATATGTTCATCCTCAGCTATCAATGTGCCTTCTTTCTGGTAAGGCAGTGCTCTCACTCATTCTTCTAGACATTGAGGGCACAACTCAGGGGCAAAAGTCCATTTGCCCAATGAAGTAAAATTGTAAAACTTCTGTGTTCCCATCTTTCCTAAAGCTCCCATTTATCCTCAAACAAAGCAGATACCTCACCTCTAGCATGTTCCAATGTATAAATACCATAACCACTAGCCCAATCATTCACTTCCCTTGAGTCCAGGAGACCAAGATAAATCTCCTGCAACACACCCTCATTTTACTACTGTCTTAAATGGTGTACGACTCTATTCCTGACAACAAAAGTTTACTAAGTGGATAAAATTGGCCAGTGGAGATATCTGTTGCATGCAGCCTGATTAGAAATACATTCAGGTGAATTAGAACAGAAGAATTGCCTAGTATTTTCTGGCTTAATAGACACCCATAAACCAAAATTACCCAAATCAGGAATATCTTTGCACAGTTAATGAAACCAAAGGTTTTCCCCTGACAAGAAGGCAAGCATCTCTCCTTGGAACTGATTGAACCACACAAGGAATATCAATGAAAGCTGCTATTAATCCTGCTGGTTAATTTTCAAGGTATAGTGAAAGCAATAGGTTGGAGGAGGACAAGAAATAAAGCTGATTAATGGCTCTCATAGGAATCTGTGGTCTACATTGATGTCAGGGAGGGGACACATTCCAAGGCCTGATAAACAACCTCAGGAATGAAAGATGCCTTGGAAGAAGTGAGAGTAAGGAGACTGGTAGGAAAGGTATTGGTAGATTGGGACCTAGTACTGGTACTCTTATTACCACCAAGCTGTGTGTGCTGACAATCAGACCTCCAGAGGAAAAAGCTTTCATTTATAGAATTTGCCAAATTCCATTGTGTAAATACACCCACCATGGCCAGTTCCAAGTAACTAACATAATACTTCTAAACTTTTGGGGAATAGAATTGTACAATCAGCTGGGCTCCAACAGACCACTGCCATTGAGGGACTTTCCCTGACTCTCTCCTGGAGCAAGAACTCTGGGCTGATTTCATTGAGCCACTCCTCTTCCATCCAGTACAATTATTTGTGCTTTGATTCATTTATACACTCTCACTTATTTATTATAGAAGAAGTTGTTGATGTCTTGCCTAGATTCCCCTAGTGGCCACCTGCAGCTTTAGGAGGAAAGTCCTCCTACACACCAAGGGCTTTCTGCTCAAACACCTGAGTATCTGTGCTGAGGGCCTTCTCAGGCAGTGGGAATGTGCTCAGCCTGTGACTGAGGCAACAGGGAAATCTCTGGGAGTTAACTCAAAGCAATGTGGGATGAAAATTGATGAATAAAACCCCAGTGTCCTTGCACTTCTGTGGGGAAATTTTCAGGTGTGTGCAATACAGTTTCTCATAGGATCCCACCAAGGTTCAGTCCCAGTTGTCTGCAGCAACATCTGCTCATTCACATGCCGTTAATTGGCTTCCTTCTTTCCCTATCTCTTCTCCCCACTCATTATCATGCTTCCTGGCATTGCCTGACCAATAAACCTCGTCAGCCAAAAATCTCAAGATCTACTTTTGAGAAATGAAATGAAGAGTTACTGAACACTGAAATTGGACAGAGACTGAAATTGGGCCCTAAAATACATTAATAAAGAAAGCAATATCTCCTTATCTCACACCTAAGTGTCTAGATTATGACACACTCACCTCTTCAACTCTCTGTCAATAAGCTGTTCTCCTTTAAAATAGGACTACATTGTCTGGAGTAGACCTTCTGAGCCCAGCCCATTCCCATACTGGCCCCACTATTTTGTTTTTATTTTTACATGAGCAGACTTTAATATCTATATTTCTTTGGCATCATTTATTCACCTGTTCGTTTTATTTGACCACTTCCCTGAAGAAAAATAACACACTTGACTTTGTTTCTTACTCTCTGCCATTATGCACAGTGCTTGGTATGAAGTCGGTGTTCCCAAATACTTGTTGACTAAATAAGTAAATGTATCTTTCCCACACTTCCAAGGAACTTCCTGTCTATTTGGGGATACAAAGAAGTGAATGAACTGGCACCATGACAGTCTTTTACTGTGGTGAGAATATTTGGATCATATTAGAGAAAAACATGGTACGTACTTCCAGAGGACTGGAGGGAACATGATGAATAGCTGTCTGAAGGAAAGAATAGCTAAGCAGAAATAAAGCAGCATGCAAGTTATATCCAGGTAAGAGGGAGAAGAAGAGTATTCTAGGAAGAGAGTAGCAAGTAAAAAATATTCAAGTAAGGGTTCCTGGGAAGATGGCATTGGGGTAAGAGGAAGCAGATTCCACTTCCCTCTACACATGGGAGAAAATCCTAGCTGATCTATGGAGTAAAAGAGCAACAGCCAACAGTACCTCAGTGTATATGAAAATAAGAGACCAAAAGTTGTAGCAGACACCAAAAAATCAGACGGTAAAGAGAGTGCTTCAGGACAATAAGGTTCCAGGGACAGGCGCAGGGACCAGGGTGGCTGCAGCCCCAGGCCCACTGCTCCCCGGGTCTGCCACAGGGCTCTTGAAAGAAAGCTGGGGCAACTGCGGGCTCCCCAGCCAAACAAGGTCTGAGCATCACACGGAGAGACCTGGTTGCTTAAAGTCACAGAGAGGGGAATAAGGACTAAGTGGTAAACACACAGGGGCTGTGAGCACCCACAGACACTGTGAATGCTGGTTGGGGAGAGTTGAGAGTCTCACAGTGATGGGCCCTGACCCCGACAGTCACCTGTCTGGCTGGAGAATTGGGCTGTGGGAGAGGCCAGGCTACTGTATGGAGCAGCAGACTTGAGTAGGAGGAAATTCTCAAAAAGAAAAAGTAAAAAGAAAGACAATGTTTGGGGAATTCTCCTGCAGCAATCGCTCTGGCCTCCCCACCACTCAGCTGGGCAGTGATCCTGAGGTTGCGCGGAAGGTTGTACAGAAGACCTGGCACACCCCCACAGCACTGAGAAGGGTGCACACTGCGGGACTGAGGCAGACTGGGTGAGTGTGCACATGCCTGCACTCCATTCCACAGCAGTAACCCTGGGGAAAGGCCTGGATCCCACAACCAAGGCACTGGGGAGAGGTGCCAGGATAGCTCTGGTGAGAGTGTGCTGGAGGTTGACTGAGTGTAGATGGGAAGGAAGAAAGGCCATACCAACTGCCCTCAGCCTGCTGCAGCCAGCAAGACCAGAAAAACCGGTCTGGCTACTTTCAAACCAAGAGGCTTTTAAATTTAATTTTATTTTTAATAGTATTTTATTTTTTAATTTTTATTTTTATCTTTCAATTCCTTTTTCCTCTCCTTCTTTCTTGTTTTATTCCTTCTTCCTTTCTTTCCAATTTTACCTCTTCTTCCACCTTTCCTCTGCCTTTTTAAAAAAAATACCTACAAGTGAGACCAAAAAACCCCTGGAACTGTGAAAAGACCAGAGTTGGACCCAAAGAAGGGGCATCATCACAACATCTGAGACAGTGAGACAAATTTCACTTTGCTATTACAGAGAACCTGCAAGTTATTGCATATTGGTATTATTATTATTTTTTCATTATTCTTACATCTTCTAATAGTATTTTTTTATTCCTCTTCTTTCTGTACAGTCTGCTTTGCTTGGATGGTTATATTGTATCATTTGACAGGTTTCTCCTGTTCTCTCCCTCATAGTGTATTGCTAATTTACTGTCCTTTACTTCATTTATGTTCCATTAGCACACTACTCAAGGTCCTATACTCCCTATTCTTGTTATCCAGATCACATAGAGTCGGTAATATGTTTGTTACTCTAATATTATTATAAATAATAGCTGTTCCATACAATTGTAAATACTTCACAATACCCCTCCCAGATCTTAGCCCACTTCACAGTTTCCTGAACTCTATTAGTGTAGTGGATAACTCTATTCTCTCACACACTATACCTATTTACTATCCTTTACTCTCACCTTACCTCAGAATCTGACCTCCCACAACCTTGCTGCTTTCTACATCCAACTCACAATCCTTCTCTCCCCAACAAGAGTCTTACCTTCTTTCCATCCTTTCTAAAAATCAGCTAGTTGGGTGGAAGATCACGATTCACACTATACATAGCCAAAGGATGTTCTATCTCTTCTCTACTGACTGCTGCTGTAAATATCATAGAATACTCTCTTGCTGTCTTAAACCATTTTGCCTTCCCCCTCCAAGTGATCACAAAAAAAGAGTAGGTAGAAGTGGTGAACACCAGGATACCCACTGGAAGAGGAAACCCAACAACAAAGGAATCACAAACAGATAACAACAGAAGAAGATGAAGGAGGGAGTGGAAACCACACACAAACCTCAATTCAGGACCTATCTGGAAATACAACTAAATAGTGCAGAAACTACCCAATACAAACAACTGAACAAGAACAAGAGAGAATCCTCAAAACCTTGTACATGCAGAAGAACTAGCTTCAACACAACCTGCCCTCACCAGCACAACAAAATACAAGAAGTGTGGACAGAGTGACTCCTAGTTAATCAGCTGGTGGGAAGCACCCACCAAAGAAAGACCCAACAACAATCAAAGTCCAAACACAAACACAGAGTCAACTTAAACAACAGCCCAAGGCCAGTGAGCTCAGGAGATCAAGGAGACTGTACCACTGAATCTCATAGTTATTCTATCACAGAAGTTCACACCATAAATCCATGGAGCCAGAACACATCAATTTAAGAAACAGAAGCTGACAAGAAGAGTCTCACAAACAATGAGAAGACAAAGAAACAATCCCCAAATGAAAGGAAAAGAGGAAGCCTCAGAAAGAATGCTAAATGAAATAGAGGCAACTCAACTATCAGATATTGAGTTCAAAACAATGGTTATAAGGAAGCTCAATGAGCTCAAAATGAGCTACCAGAAACTACAAGGAAACTATAATGAACTCACTGCAAACTATATCAACATGAAAAAGGAAATAGAAACTATCAACAAGGGCCAACAGGAAATGAAGGATACAATTTATGAACTAAAGAACACGGTAGAAGGAATAAAAAGCAGGATCAATGAAGCAGAAGATCAGATCAGCGAGCTAGAGGACAAAGTAGAAAAAAACACCCAGAAAGAGCAAGAAAAGGAAAATAGGCTCAGAAAGAATGAAGAGGGATTAAAAGAAAGGCAAGACAATATGAAACATAATAATATCCATATAATAGGGATACCGGAAGAAGAAGATCAAGGGATAGAAAACCTATTTGAAAAAGACACACAAATCCAGGAAACACTGACTCCCAATCAAAAGGAACCCAAAGAGGCCTACTTCAAGACATATCATAATTAAAATGGCAAAATACCAACACAAAGAGAAAATCTTTTTTTTCAATTTAATTAATTTTTTTAGAGAGGGAAGGGACGGAGAAAGAGAGAGAGAGAGAAACATCAATGTGCAGTTGCTGGGGGTCATGGCCTGCAACCCAGGCATGTACCCTGACTGGGAATTGAACCTGCGACACTTTGGTTCACAGCCCGCACTCAATCCAGTGAGCTATGCCAGCCAGGGAACAAAGAGAAAATCTAAAAAGCAGCAAGGGAGAAACAGGACGTAACATATAAGGGAGCCCTGGTAAGGTTAGTGGCTGACTTCTCAATGGAAATGCTCCAAGCCAGAAGAGAATGGCAAGAAATATTCCAAGCAATGAGAACCAGAGGCCTACACCCAAGGCTACTTTACCCAGCAAGGCTCTCAATCAAGATAGAAGGCCAAATAAGGAGCTTCCCAGACAAAAAAAGTCTAAAGAATACAATTCCACCAAATGAGCTCTGCAAGAGATGCTAAAGGGACTGCTTTAAGAAAAGGAAGGGGAAGAGAGAGAGAGAAGGAAAGAGAAAGAGAGAAAGAAACACAGTTACAAAAATGGCAATGAATAAGTACCTATCAATAATAACCTTAAATGTAAATGGATTAAATGTTCCAATCAAAAGACATAGAGTAGCTGAATGGATAAGAAAACATGACCCACACATATGCTGCCTACAAGAGACCTACCTCAGGACAAAAGACCTACACAGGCTGAAAGGGAAGGGCTGTAAACAAATGTTCCAAGCAAATGGACAGGAAAAAAAAAAGGGCCGGGGGTAGCAATACTCATATAAGAAAAAATAGATTTCCAAAAAAAGGGCCACAAAGAGAGACCCAGAAAGTCACTTCATAATATTCCAGGGAAGAATCCACCAAGAAGACATAAACATTGTAAATATATATGCACCAAACACAGGAGCACCCAAATACTTAAAGAAAATCTTAGAGGACTTCAGGAAAGATACTGACAGCAACACAATTATAGTAGGGGATTTTAACACCCCGGTGTCAAAATGGACAGATCTTCCAAATAAAATACCAACAAAGATATTGTAGCATTTAACAATGTCCTAGATGAAATGGACTTAACTGATATATATAGATCCCTTCATCCCAAAGAAGCTAAATATACATTCTTTTCAAATGCACATGAAATATTTTCAAAGATAGAGCATGTGATAGGACACAAAACAAGCCTCAACAATTCAAGAAAATTGAAATCATACTAAGCAGATCACAAGGGACTGAAACTAGAAACCAACCCCAAGGGAAAAAACCCCAAATATTCAAAATCATGGAGATTAAATGGCATGTTATTAAACAATGAATAAGTCAAGAATGAAATTAGGGAAGAAATCAAAAAGTTTCTGGAAACAAACAAACATGAACTCACAATGACCCAAAACTTATGGGACACAGCTAAGGCAGTCCTGAAAGGGAAGTACATAGTAATACAGGCCTACCTAAAAAAAGATAGAAATATTTCAAACAAACAACCTAACCCTATGCTTACAAGAACTTGAGTAAAAACAATAAAGACAGCCCAGAGCAAATAGAAGGAAGGAAATAACCAAGATCACAGCAGAATTAAATGACATAGAGACTAAAAGCACAATTCTAAGGATCAATAAATCCTGGTTCTTTGAAAAGATAAACAAAATCAACAAGCCTTTAAGCAGACTCATCAAGAAACAAAGAGAGAGGACCCAAATAAACACAATCAGAAATGAAAGAGGAGAGATTACAACTGATACCACAGAAATACAAAGGATTGTAAGAAACTACTATGAAGAACTGTATGCCAAGAAATTTGAAAACCTAGGTGAAATGGACAACTTTCTAGAAAAATATAATCTTCCAAAACTCAATGAGGAAGAAGTAGAAAGCCTGAAATGAAATTGAAACAGTAATCAAAAAACTCCCAACACACAAAAGCTCTGGACCAGATGGTTTCACAGGAGAATTCTACAGAACGTTTAAGGAAGAGCTAAACCCTATCCTTCACAGACTATTCCAAAAAATCCAGAATGATGGAAGACTCCCAAACTCTTTTTCTGAGGCCAGCATCATCCTAATCCCAAAACCAGATAAAGACACAAAAAAGAAAGCAAACTTCAGGCCAATATCGCTGATGAACATAGATGCTACAATCCTCAACAATATATTGGCAAACCACCTCCAATAATACATTAAAAGATCATACACCATGACCAAGTGGGATTCATCCCAGGGATGCAAGGATGGTTCGATATTCACAAATCAGTAAATGTAATACATCACATAAACAAAAGCAAAGAGAAAAACCACATGATCATATCAATAGATGCGGAAAAAGCATTTGATAAGGTACAGCACCCATTTATGATAAAAACACTTAGCAAAGAGGGAGTAGAGGGAGCATTCCTCAACATAATAAAGGCCATATATGAGATACTGACAGTCAACATACTCAATGGGCAAAAACTAAAATCTTTTCCACTAAGATCAGGAACAAGGTGATGTTGTCCACTTCCACCACTTCTATTTAACATAGTACTGGAAGTTTTAGCCACAGTGATCATACAAGAAAAGGAAATAAAAGGGATCCACAATTGAAAAGAAGAAACAAAAATGTCATTGTTTGCAGATGACATGATAGTGTACATAGAAAGTCCTATAGATTCCACCAAAAAACTGCTCAATCTAATAAATGACTTTGGCAAAATAGCGGATACAAAGTCAATATCCAGAAATCAAAGGCGTTTTTGTATACCAGCAATGAAACACCAGAAGCAGAAATCAAGAAAAAAATCCCATTTGATATAGCAAAAAGAAAAATAAAATATCTAGGAATAAACGTAACCAAGGAGATAAAAGATCTGTATACAGAAAACTACACAACACTGAAGAAAGAAATCAAGGAAGACACAAACAAATGGAAACATATACTGTGTTCATGGGTTGGAAGAATTAACTTCATCAAAATGTCCATACTACCCAAAGCAATTTACAGATTCAATGCAATATCTATTAAAGTACCAATAGCATATTTCACAGACATAGAACAAACACTTCAAAAATTTATATGGAACCATAAACGACCTTGAAAAGCTGCTGCAATTTTGAGAAAGAAGAACAAAGTAGGAGGGATCACAATACCAGATACCAAACTGTATTAGAAGTCCACTCTAATCAAAACAGCCTGGTACTGGCATAAAAACAGGCACATGGACCAATGGAACAGAACAGAGAGCCCAGAAATAAATACAAGTATCTATGATCAATTAATATTCAACAAAGGTGGCAGCAACATAAAATAGAGTAAAGAAAGCTTCTTCAACAAATGGTTTTGGGAGAACTGGACAGCTACATGCAAAAAAATGAAACTCGAGCACTAACTTACACCGTACATAAAAATAAGTTCAAGGTGGATAAAAGATTTAAATATAAGCCATGACACCATTAGAGTTCTAGAGCAGAACATAGGCAGGAAAATCTCAGATATTTCATGCAGCAAGATTTTTACTGATATGTCCCCCTAGAGCAAGGGACACAAAGGAAAGAATAAACAAATGGGGTCTGATCAAAATAAAAAGCTTCTGCACAGCTAAAGAAAACAGTATTAAAACAAAAAGAGAACCAACTGTAGGGTAAAACATATTTGCCAATGATACCTCAGACAAGGGTTTAGTCTCCAAAGTATATAAAGAAAATACATGACTCCACTCTAAGAAGACAAGCAACCCAATTAAAAAATGGGCAAAGGAGTTGAACAGACTCTTCTTCAAGGAGGACATACAGAGGATCCAGAGACACGTGAAAAGACGTTCAATATCGCTAGCTATCAGGGAGATGCAAATTAAAACCACAATAAGATACCACTTTACACCAGTCAGAATGGCCATCATAAAGAAAGCAACAAACAAGTGTTGGAGAGGTTGTGGAGAATAGGGGACCCTAGTGCATTGTTGGTGGGATTGCAGACTGGTATAGCCACTATGGAAAACAGTGTGGAACATCCTCAGAAAACTAAAAATGGATCTGCCTTTCAACCCTGCAATTCCACTGCTAGGATTATATCCCAAGAACTCTGAAACACCAATCCAAAGGAACCTATGCACTCTAATGTTCATAGCAGCACAATTTACAATAGCTAAGTGTTGGAAGCAACCTAGGTGCCCATCAGTAAATGAATGGATCAAAAAACTATGGTACACTTACACAATGGAATTCTATGCAGCAGAAAGAAAGGAGTCCCTACCCTTTGCGAGAGCATGGATGGAACTGGAAAGCATTATGCTAAGGGAAATAAGCCAGGTGGTGAAAGACAAATACCATATGATCTCATCTTTAACAGGAACCTAAACAACAAAACAAACAAGCAAAATATAATCAAAGACACTGAAATACAGGACAGGCTGACAGTGACCAGAGAGGAGAGGGGAGGGAATTTCAGGGGAAAAGGGGAAGGGTTTACAGGAACAAGTATAAAAGACACATGGACAAAAACTAGGGGGGAGTGGAAATGGGAGGGAGGTGGGGAGGGCTGGGGGGAGGGTGGGTTGTGATGGGAGTAAAAGACAGAAAATTATACTTGAACAACTATTAAAATAAATACAAAATATTCAAGTAAGCGAGAAAGGCACATTTGGATTATGTATTTTGTACAAGTGAAGCAGATGTTTATAAAGTGGGAACAGGGAGTGGCTCTGTTCAAGAGGCAAGCAGGATTTGTCAGGTATGATCTAGCAGGATTTAAAAATGCAAATTTAGGCAACCTCTCAGTGACTTGAGCAAAGTAAATTCAGGCCTGTCAATAGATGGCTGTGTTGCTTTTAACTTTCATTTGAATAAAAATTGTAAGATCAAAGAAAATCCACTCCTTTCCAGAATTATCTTCAATACTACCTTTGAATAATTTATATTTGCAGAGAATGTAAATAGAGTAATATTTTTGCCCTGCTTATTTATTAAAATATTTTGGCAAAGTCACTCTTTAGAATCAAGGTAAAAATATTTCAAAATATGTCATGGGAACATATGTCAATCATAAGTTGAGTAAAAAGTATGACTTATCTCTCATCAGATTTAATGACAGTAATTATTTTTAAGGGAATCAACTCTAGTTCTTTCATATTTGTCATAATGGAATAACCAGAAAAAATAAAAATTCAACAGGGCTTCTCACCTAGAACTGACATTTCTCTGATATCTGATTAAAGACTCTCATGAATTAATTTCTTACCTATTATACTGCTTTTGAACTTGACACTTTTCCAGGATAAACTTATAACATGGACTTTCTGAATTTCCTTACCTACAATAACCATTTCTTAGAGAACTGAAGAAAATCACTGAGATAAAATACCTTAATAGCATACTTCTGCTTGAAAGGAAAATTAGAGTAAGGTAAATTCATGGAACAGAGCCACTGTTCTGTATAGTTCAGTAATGCACATTGAATATGCTGACATGAACTATTTCTTGCCAGAAGCAAGGTTTTCATAATAATGCAGAATGATTAGATTTTTTTTACCTAAAGCTAAGTTACTTTAAACCTCATTTTTAATTTTTAGAGAAGGCCTCATATTACCATGTTCAGTGTTCTCTGAATAGAAAAAAAAAGTCAAATGTGATTCTATTATGATTGAATTCAGTGCATTTGGCATTTCTTCTTTAAGATTTAAGTATTTCATGAAGTAGAGTTGTATGATATCCATAAAGCAAATTAGAATAACATAAGTTTACTTTGGAAAACATATTGATTAATTGGCCACATTCAATTAATGTCTTTTCACTAGACAGCAAGGGCCATTAAACAGAGAAGTTTCTCTTGTTCTACATCCTTCTTTTAAAAGCCTTGTTTTGTTTTAAATTTAGCATTACCTTAATAAAAAACAAGCACAGGATCATGTGAAAAGAGCTGTTAAGAAATAGTCATAACTAATAGGATAAAAGCCACTTTCTCAGGCTCTCTTTGCCAGAGCTAGCTAGACCCCATAAAGCATGACTGACCCTAATTGTTTTATCAGCTTTTATCCTTAGGACTAGAAAATTATTGGAAGTACCCTGAAGATTCAGAGGCTCCGGGAACTTATGAAACAGGACACACCAGACCACAACAACTGGACAGATCCTGCACTCAAAGATAACATCAAAACAAGTTGCAGCCCAATTGAAACATCCTGCTCTACTACCAACCATTACTGACCCCTTAGGGCTGGACATATCTCAGCACCTAGCCCTTTCCCTTGGGAAAGTAAAAATAAAAACCTTTACTCTCTGCACTTTCTTATCTTTGTGAATTCTTCCACAGCCCACATCATCAACCACCCTAATATTTTGGTGGCCCATACAGGGACATTCTCTATTTCTCCTTTCCTACAGCCTCCTGAGACTTGCGACTAGGGGACCAGTGGGAAGCAAAAGCTCAACCTGGGCTAATCCCCTAACCCTGTCTCTGTGAAGCTTGGAGAAAGGATTCTAATCCTTCTCTGTCTGTCTCTCTGGACTCCGTGGACAGCCTCCTCCTCCTCACCCATCTTCACAGCCAGCAATTGGTAAGCCTCTCTGAATCATGGGATGGAAATATCCTCTTAAAAATGATAGCTTATCCCCTCATCTCATTGTCATAAACCCCAGTACTAGGTCTATCACTTTCACAAACCTCATGTTTGGTCTGCTCTCAGCTCTGGCCACAGAACTCTAGGTTGTTTGAATTGGGACGCCCTTCTCAAATCCCGCCTCCCACCCCTTGATTGTTCTTGTCCTTGATATAGCCTTCCCTCTTCTTTTTCGTAGTTCTCATCATGGGCAATACTCAAACTACCCTGCCCAAGGACTCCCCATTGGGATGTCTGCTTAAGAACTTGAAGGCTCTGAGACATATGGACCTCAAGGCCAAGTGTTTGATTTTTCTATTGCAACACAGCCTGGCCTCAATACAAATGGGTGACCAGGAACTCTGGCCCATGTTCAGATCTCTCAACTGTAACACTATCCTCCAACTAGACCTGTACTGTCACCATCTCAACCCCCTCCTTAGGTTTAGTTCTCAAGAGCAGACAAGATTTTAACCTTCAGCAGGGATCCAGGCCTCTTTCTCTTAACTATGCCTCTTATTTAAATTTGCCTCACTCTAACTGCCTCCCACCCCACCCTGCCCAACAGTAAAGCACTCTGAATTCTCCCTCTAGAGATCGGGGAGCTGCTCAGTCCTGGGAACAACTGGGCCTGCTTGCCAATGCAGAGAAAAAAGTGGCATTTTAAACTCAAGCTGCTTTTCTGCCCCTTCACCTGACTCTTCAACACCCACTTCATCTCATCTTCCTACTTCTCTTCCTCAGACCCTTTGACCCCTTCCAGATTGGGTTTCTCCCAACCACACCCATTCCTGCCATCTATTTCAGGAAGCTCCCACGAGAAAACTAATCTTGAGACTGACTGAATGTTTGTCATTATTAACTTCCATCTTTTCTTCATTATTAACTTCCATGAGAGCCTCAGGGACAGTTTAACAGGGTACGCACTCTACTCAGAATTGCCAAAAACAGCCCAGAGACTTACAGGGATGCCTCTAATTCTTGGCTTGCTACATTATCTATCTCTCTGAGTGGGTTAAGTCCATTCTCAGTGCATCTGGCTAGTGCTCTCATCATTGGTAAGGTCATCCTCAGGCACGGGGTAAACACATCCATCTCTTTGTTTTCTCTGCTGGTGTGGACTATGACTCCCAGTCTTCTATCTGCCCCATATATCTTCTGTTACCAGGTTTCTGACCTTTCAGAGGCCAAAGCAGCCCCATCCAGGCTCTTTCCTGCTGCTCATTCCTTAGAGCCAAGACATTATTTCCAGCACTCATTAACAGTCCTTAAAGTTTTTATTGAGGGACTGAACAGGTATTTAGGACTTTTCATCCCCTTTTCTAGTCTTCCTAAAAGTTGTTAAAAACAGAAGAGGAAAATCTATGCTTTCTCTACAAAAATTAGTAATTAAAATTATGTGTATGGCCTATATGTGATATGTATTTGTGTATTATGTGTGGTCTGTTTTCTACTTCTGGATGGCATAACAAGGTTGTAATATTTTATTGGCTTAAAAATATTAAATAGTATAAATTAAATAGGATCCTGTGGTTTGGACACATTATTTGATATCAAAACTGGTTTTAAGTTTGATCAATGTCTTTTAGGGTTATAACATATATATATACACACACACATAAGTGTGTGTGTGTATATATATATATATTTTACAACAAGGTTATGTTATAACCTTTTAGTTAAGTTTGTTGGACAACCTTCCCAAAGTTTAAATTTTGAAAACTGAGAAATGACTTAAGGTTATTCCAATGGGCACCTGGAATGCCTTAAGGATTTATTCTCTCTCCTTAGAAACTTTTGAACAAATTAGATCTACTTAATATGCTTGAAATTACATTGGAAACTTTGCCAAACAGAATAAGAACTATTCTATTTATATACATATATCCTTATCAAAATAGATGCTCTAGAAAATTCAACCCACTCTAGGAAGAAACTTGAAAAATTTTAAAGCCAAGTTCAAATAGGAAACTCTCAGGGATAGCAGGTGTCCTGTCAATGACACCTGACAAGTCAAGGGTGATTGTCCCTGTGGGGACATCAAGCAGTGTGTATGTCCCCACAAATACTCTGGGTATTTGTAATCTAAACATTAGAAATTTATGAATTGTTCCCAATGCTTAATGCACACTCCTGATAAGTCTTGTACAGTATTTTAAAATCTTGTATAATGTTTGGTCTTTATACAGAAAGAGATTGTGTGTTAAATCCAAAAATATGGGCTTTATATAATTTTTTTTATGTCATGTCATAGTAATTAGTACTTACCAAGAAATTGTTACCTTGGAAATATTATATATTACAATGAAGCAAAGTGCTTTATCAATTGCATTATAAACAAATCTATAACCATGTCACTTCAAATTTTGTCATTTATAAACAGTCATTGTTTTACTCTAATACATTTGAAAATGTATCTTTGGAAAGGTTCATGGAAAGAACTCTGACTTACTTTAAATTAAGCAGGTCATATATTTAAAGTAAATGAGGATTCATATAACCCTAAGGAATAACTGGATTCATGGAAATACAGGCAAATAATCAAAACAAATAAAAATTGTTTTAAAATATTGCTAATTTTATTTTTTTTCTAGATATAAGGAAGCTATTTTCCCTAGAACAATTTGTAAATTATACTCTCATATGCAACACTGAAGCATTTATAATTTCTTACTACCTAATCCCTCCAGAATTCAGCAACTCTTAATGAATATTATTTTCATGACAATCTGTTTGTTGGCATAAATTCAATAAGACTATTCTCTTTATAATATCACCAGTTCCAAATGTGGTTTTATTACCCAAGTCTTTGTCAGCAATGTCATGATCAAAAGAGTCATACCTGGACTCTGGATGACACCAGAAAGCCCTAAGGATTTAAGATTGACTTTTGAAGCCAACAAGAGCCCCTTGGAGAAATGGCCTGGTACCTTGCCTGGTCATGTGGTTCCTGGCAGTATTTCCAGGTAAGGAGCAAAGGATGCTTTCCTAAAATATGGCAAAGAAGGAACCTCAAGACATTTTGAGGACATCAAGAACTTGAGGAATCTATCCAAAGTTATAGGTATTCAGGCAAAACCAGGTGGCAACTGTGTGCCTTGCCTTCTTTGACCTGAAAGGCTGACTAAAGCTCAATCTGAAAGTTCCTTATAAAATTCCAGCAAAGAAGATTTAAAAGAGCCTATATGACCAATTACTATTTTTGTTGGGTTCATGAAAATAATCAGGCCAAACTGAAACTGGACTTAATGCAGTCTCTTTAATAAAATGAGGGTAATTTTAGGAAGAAAACTTATGTTTAAATGGAAATCTCAATGTCCAATTGTCACCCACGAACTGAATTAAATCTTAATATTCAAGTTTTCTTCCAAGTTAATGTTTCATATTTTCTTTTATCCCTTGACCTGGAACTATTGAGAGCTACTGATGTAGTGTCAGCCATGCAGAATTTACCTACTACTCTGCCTTTCCCTTTTGGGGATTTTAAGGCTGATATTGAGTCCTGGTTTTCCTGGATGACTCCTTTTTTAGATCCTATCACAGCTTTTCTCTTTATTGTCACTTTCTGGCCATGTCTCCTAAGATATCTTGTGTCTCACATCCAATAAAGCATCCAAGCTCTGCCCTGGCTGGTGTAGCTTAGTGGATTGAGTACAGGCTGTGAACCAAAGGGTCACTGGTTCAATTCCCAGTCAGGGCACATGCCTGGGTTGTGGGCCAGGTCCCCAGTGGGGGCCACATGAGAGGCAACCACACACTGATGTTTCCCTCCTTCTCTTTCCCCTTTCCTTCCCCTCTCTTTGAAAATAAATAAATAAAATCTTTTTTTTTTAAAAAAACATCCAAGTTCTAGGAGACTCCTTTCACAAATAACCCCTGGCTACAGCTCTCACCTTTCAGGCTGTCCAGTTCCACCCTCTCCTTCATAATGACCCACATCCAGATCCACAGGCAGGGACAACTCTATGTCCATAGCCTGCAGGAAGTAGATCCAGAAGAAGAGACCTTCATCCTACTCCCCAGAACCAGAACGGGTCCAGGTCATTAAGAATAAATTCATCTCAAAAATGAGAGGAGGTAATGATAGGACAAAAGTCACTTTCTCAGACCCTTTTTCTTAGAGCTAGCTGGACTGGCTGGACTGCATAAAGTGTGAATGACCCTAATTCTTTTATGAGCCTTTATCTTCAGGACTAGAAAATTACTGGAAGTGCCCTGAAGGCTCAGAGGCTCCAAGAACTTATGAAAAAGGACATAGTAGACCACAATGCCTGGACTGGATACTGCACCCAAAGATAACATCAAAACAAGTTGCAGCCTATATAAGACCAACAGAAACATCCTGATCTGCAACTGCCCCATTACCCAGTAAAAACTCCCAGCCCCAACCCCTCAGGGCTGGTGCTGATGCATATCTCCACACCTAGTCCTTTCCCTCCCTTGGAATAGTAAAAATAAAAACCTTTACTCTCTGTACTTTCTTCTCTTTGTGAATTCTTTCACAGCCCACGTCAATGACCACCCTAACAATAACTATTTATTGTTAGAAGAATTTTGAAATATGCAATAGCTATGTGTAGAGAGTTGAAGGCCTTTCTATATTCTGCTTCCTTTAAACATTGCATTGACAAACTGAATCTCTCCACTGCTCATACTTCAAGATGCTCATGGAGTTGTTTTGGTCATTCTTATTCTTGCCCTGAAAATCAATGCCTGAATCTCTCAAACCTGATGCATCAAATCACTTCTGTAACAACAGGAAACTTGTGGCCATATATGATTTGATTATTTAATAAAAAGAAGCAACCCTAAAACAGGTATTGTATCATTCATACCGAAGAAACTTCTACAAAAATTTTAAGTATATGCTAAAGTAATATTGCCTGATTATAGTTCTAATGATAAAAACACAATGGTTGCTGCTATTTAGTCAGCAGATGTTTTACAGATATTACCTCTTTGAAATCTCATTACTCTGTGAGGTAGGTACCAAAAACATTAACATTTTATAGCCAGGTAAACTATGGCTTAGAAGGGTTGAATGATTTGTCCAAGAAAACACAGATACAGAATGATAGCTTGAGTCCATGAGGTCATGTCTATACTAAAAGGAAGACTAAACATAAAAATCTGTTTGTCACTGTTAGAAGATACTAGTGAACTAATCCATTATTTAAAAAATTAGAAAATAAAATGGGATAATCAATAATTTATCTTGCCTTTTCTTTAAGAGTGCTACCAGTAAGTGACCAAACAGTAGTAGAGAGGAAGTGTCCCTTTATATAACTAGTCACCCTAATAATTAAGAAATGACAGAATTGAAACCTGTTGTGGACTGAATGTTTGACCCCTGCAAATTCATATGTTGAGGCCCTAATTCCCTTCACCTTTCCCCATAATGTGGCTGTATTTAGAAGTGTTGCCTCTAAGGAAGTAAGGCCATAAGGGTAGGGCCCTGATCCCATAGGGACTGAAGTCCTCATAGGAAGAAACAGCAGAGCTTGCTCTCTTTCTCTCTCACCTTCCATTCCTCCCCCTACCATGTGCACTCACCAAGAAAAGGCCATGTGAGCACACAGGAAGGTGGTAGTCCCTTATCAGCCAAGAGAAGAGGCCTCAGAATGAAACTGTTGACACCTTGAACTTGAACTTCTCAACCTCCAGACTGTGAGAAACAAATTTCTGTTATGTAAGTCACTGAGACTGTGGTAATTTGTTATGGAAACCCAAGCTGTCTAAGATACAATGCCTAATTTAAATGCTGATGACTGATACCACAAAAGCAGAGATACCCAGATAATATGTGCTTCTAAAGGAAGAAGATCTCACAAAATTTTAAGTATTCTCGGTGAAAAGAAAAAAATCATTTGAAAAAATTTGATCAAGTCTCTATGTCCAACTGCCAATTTATAAAAAATACAGAAGAGAGAGGACTGTGTAAAATGGTACCACAGAGATGAAATCAGCAAAATGCAGATAATGAGAAACTCTCCAGGGAAAACATTTGTTTGTTCAACAACAACAAATATACAAGAGAAAGAGGAAAATAAGGGGAGATTGAAAGATAAGAGCTTATAGATTAAAAGGTTTTCTGAGATATATCAATTCAATGATAGCTTTTTTCTTTAAATCTATATTCAAGGAAACTAAAAAATTATGAGATTAAATGAGACATTTATTGCTAATTTTTAGAATGTGTGATATAGTATTATGTTGTTTTTATTTCAATACCTTTGAGAGATACATATCAATTTATTTACTGGAAAAATAATATGATGCTTGCGGGGAGAGTAAAAATGGAAGTATAGAAGACACAGTGTTGGCTATGAGTTATTTTTGGAGCTAGGCTATAAGGAAACAGAGGTTTATTATACTATCCACTGTTTCTTTCTGTGTGTTTGAAATGTTCCATTATTAAAAGTTTTTTAATCCGCTGAAGCACACCAGCTAGGGCAAATGTCAATGTATGGTTACCTCTCATATGCCCCCAATAGAGGATATGGACCAAAATACAGGCATGTGTCCTATACTCGGAATCAAACTTGCTACCCTTTGATTCCCAGGCCAGCACTCACAATGCAGCCATGTGGGTTGCCCCACCCTGGCAAATACCTAAGGCTCTGCCCCTTACTACATAACAGGCATGCCAAGACAAAAAAAAAAAATATGGCCCAAATGAAAGAACAGATCAAATTTCCAGAAAAAATACAACTAACTGACAAAGAGATAGCCAACCTATCAGATGCACAGTTCAAAACACTGGTAATCAGGTTGCTCACAGAAACCATTGAGTATGGTCAAAAAATAGAGGAAAAAGTGAAGGCTATGAAAAGTGAAATAAAGGAAAATGTACAGGGAACCAACAGTGAGGGGAAGGAAACCAGGATTCAAATAAACAGTTTAGATCCGAAGGAAGAAAAAAACATTCAACCAGAACAGAATGAAGAAACAAGAATTCAAAAAAAAAATGAGGAGAGGGTTAGAAACCTCTGGGACAACTTTAAATGTTCCAACATCCAGAGAATCCTAGGAGTGCCAGAAGGAGAAGAGGAAGAGCAAGAAATTGAAAACTTACTTGAAAACATAGTGGAGTACTTCCCCAATCTAGCAAAAAAATAGACTTCCAATAAGTTTAGGAAGCTCAGAGAGAAGCAAAGAAGTTGGACTCAAAGATGCACATGCCAAGGCACATCATAATTACATTACCCAAGATTAAAGATAAGGAAAGAATCTTAAAAGCAGCAAGAGAAAAGGGAAGAGTTACCTACAAAGAACTTCCCATCAGATTGTCAGCTGATTTCTCAAAAGAAACCTTGCAGGCAAGAAGGGGCTGGAAAGAGGTATTCCAAGTCATTAAAGGCAAGGACTACATCCAAGATTACTCTATCCAGCAAAGCTTTCATTTAGAATGGAAGGGCAGATAAAGTGCTTCCCAGATAAGGTCAAGTTAAGGGAGTTCATCATCACCCAGCCCTTATTATATGAAATGTTAAAGTGATTTATCTAAGAAAAAGAAGATCAAAAACTATAAACAGTAAAATGACAACAAACTCACAACTATCAACAACCAAACACAATGAATTAAAAACCAAAAACAATGAATTAAGCCAAACAACTAGAACAGGAACAGAATCACAGAAATGGAGATCACATGGAGGGTTATCAGTGGGAAGAAGGAGAGGGGAGAATGGGGGAAAAGGTACAGGTAATAAGAAACATAAATGGTAGGTAGAAAATAGACAGGGGGAGGTTAAGAACAGTATGGGAAATGGAGAAGCCAAAGAACTTATATGTATGACCCATGGACATGAGCTAAAGTAGGGTAATGATGGTGTTGGGGTGTACAGGGTGAAGCAGAATAAAGGGGGGGGAAATGGGATAACTGTATTATATAATCAATAAAATATATTAAAAATTTTTTGAAGTTCTTTAAGATGGAGGTCATATTATAAACCAATCTAGATGTGAATGTATATATATATAGACAAAATTAGTTTATTTAATAAATATGTAAACAGTTTCATGTTTTTAAAAAGATATTTTAAATGATCTTAATCAAAATTCCTGAAACACCTTTTAAAGTGAGGAAGCCTCATTCTGTTACATTATTATAGTACTACATGACTTAGAAGAAAATATATTCTCTTTTCTTTAACAAAAAATTCTTTCTTAATAATATTTTATTGATTGTTCTAAGAATCCCTTTAGTTCTGCCTAATTATGAAAGAGAAGCCTTTCCTCATTATGTTTTAATGAAATAAGAGATCACTATAGCCTAAAGGATTATACATTTCATGTAAAAGGACATTATTTCCTAGACAAAAAGACAAAAATCCCCACCATCATTTGATAAAAATACCTCAAATTACTTAATATTTAATATATTGGTTTTAGTTTCTGAGTGTAATGTTTCAAGTGGAGTGCATATACACTATCCTGATAAACATAGACATATATATACACCATCAACTCTAGCACTGCAGAAGAGACCAAAAATCTGGAGCTATTTAGTGATTTGTAGCTAAAAGCAGAACAGCCTTTTAAAAAACTTGTCTCTCAAATTAAACTTATAGTACTGTTTAACACATCTAGCAAGGATGAAATACTATCGAAGTCACCTTATTTGTGGGAATCAGAGACAATTATGAAAGAAACAGTGATATCATTCTAAAAGAAGGGATTTGCATAGGCTGGAGAAAATTGGAAGGCATAGGGAGAGAAACACCAGTAGAAAATACCTTGCTAACAGTAGTTGACCAACAAAACTGTTTTTAATTAATGTGAGGGACAATTCTTCCTCTAAGATACAAAAAGGAGGTACTTAATGGGGTGGGAAATCATGTTGCGTTCAAAAGGAGGGAAATTAGGGGCCCTATGTGGAAGGGTCTTAATCTTCCCAGTGAATAAAAAAGTGAGATCACATAGTGAATAAAATGAAGGAGGAGACTAGGAATTTGAGAAACTAAGAAAAAATTTAAATATCTACTGAGGAGGTGGGAAGAAATTAACTAAAGATGAAACCATTAAGAATTACAACAAGGCACGATGCCACTACATTCTTTTCCTTGCTTGGCTGGAAGTCCTTTGAGAGCATAGCCCATCTCTTGGTTATCTCTTTATTCCCCATACTGCAGGAGTGCTGTCATCACATCTGCAAATTAGTGATCTCCTCAGTGAGTGAAAGCATACCTGGAGCAAACCTTCAGCACCTCAGGCAGGTTACCTTAAAAGTAGGAAAAAAAATTAGAGAAAAGTTCTTTGATGAAGGTAAATAAAGATCAACACGACAGAACCATCATTAGGGAAAACAAAATGCTTAGCTAGGAAGGAACATTTGATACTGCTTTGTTGAACATCTCTCATCTTCCTTCAAACAGGCCAGAACCCACACATTTTTAAAAAGTTCTTAAGGGGCCCACCAGAAGTGGTCCAGGTAAGAGTCTAAAAGGAAATAAGTTAAATTAGAAATCAGAAGAAAAGACATTGACATAAAATTTGAAGTCAGGTAAGGGAAAAGAGGCAGAAACAGTGATAAAATAGATAAATAAGAGATATAATAATTGAACGACAACATCCCAAGGTGTGAGACTATCTTGTAAACTGGAATAAAGTAAGTTTGTTTGGGAGGGAATTTGATAGTGGTCATCTAGGGAACCCTGTTGGGATGAGATGGGGAATATCTGAGGGCTGGTATTTTACCTTAGTTGACCCTTTGAGGAGTTACTGAAGGCTATGGATTTACTCCATAAAATATTTTAACTCAATATACATATATTTTAAAATTGTCATAGAGATTTGGTGGATTCAGAGACCTGTTAAGGCTCTCCATAGACCACATGGGTGATACAGGGACCTCAGGCTAATGAGGTACCACAGAGAGAGAGAGACCACACCTCCTTCTTATACTTAGCCCTCACATTCATTCAGCAGGTATTTTTCAGGCAACTATTATTTCCAAGATCCTTTCCAGGTCTCATTAAAGTTTCTGATGGAATACAGTTTTCTTCAATATTCACCATAAATTACTTCCTTTAGAATTATGTCACTACTAATAATTTCTTTTTTTTGTTATTTCCATATATACCCAAATTCTGCCTAATATGAAAATCCAGGATCTGATTTTTTTGAGTTGGGCTACTTTGTACAAGGTGCTACATGAATGAAAATCACTTTAGTGAACAGGTAAACTATAAAATGTTCTACAGTAAAGTAAAAGCCAATGGCTTTACCTTGTTCCCTCAACTCTAGAAGAAAATGGCAGATCCTGCCCTGGCAGGTATAGCTCAGTGAATTGAGCATGGACCTTTGAACCAAAAGGTCACTGGTTGGATTTTCAGTTAGAGCACAGGCCTGGGTTGCAGGCCAGGTCCCCAGTAGCGGGTGCATGAGAGGCAACCACACATTGATGTTTCACTTCCTCTCCCTCCCTTCCCTCTGTCTATAAAAATAAATAAAATCTTTAAAAAAAAGAAAGTGGCAGATTCTTCTGTGAAACCTACTGGCACAATGGAAACCTCAATAACTATGTGTAGCATTGCCTTGATTTCTAATGGAATAACTGATCTCTGAGGAATGTGGTTAGCAGCAGCCAGGACAGCTGAACTGTGTGTGTGCAGAGCAGAGGGGCCCAATGGAACTGTGGAGCCCAGCCTCCACTTGTTTCTCTGATGGCCCTAGGTCTGGATGCCACACACCAGCACACTTCTTTTTACAGGAAACCAAAAGTCATGCCCAAGAGGCCAATTTGAGAGCATTAAAAACCTTACAATGTTTGACTTCCTTAGCAAAGTAGGCTGGAAATGCATATTTTAATGGATGCACACTGAAGTATGCAAACAATAATTTCCTAGTCTAATGTTTTTATTTCTTCCCTGTCATAATAGATGTGAGACAATACCATCATTTTAAACCTCATTGTATAACAATACACAATTTAGGAAGGGTACCTTTTGTGACCTCTGTGATCAATGACTCTAGGAAGCTGGTACCTTATGTTCTAGTAATAAAGTGCAATTCAATGAGCTAAATCAAAGGTGAATTAATAATAGTTCATACCACTTAATTCAAGGTTTTATTTGACATATGACCCTTCCTGGAATAGTCTTTTCATCCAAAGCAATTTTATCAGAGGTGTGTACACATTTCCTTATGATAAAAAAAATGGACATCTAAATGTAATATTCATTGTCTGCCAGAAGTGTAGGTGCAGGAGACAATAGATTGATGATAGATGATAGATGTTGCTCTTTTGGAGCTTAAACTATGGTGTGAGCAACAAGCAATAATGAATAAACAAATATAAAATTATAATAAAGAAAATTAAAATATGTGCAGATACGATGGTAGAGAATAACAGGTGGGTCTTCTTAGATAAGGTGAACAGGGAAGGCTTCTTTGAGGAGGCACATTCAGGCCCAAAAGACTGAAAAGGTGGTAGTCTTAGAGCAGTTAGCCTTGGGTACAGATTCTGAGAAGGGCAAGCTGCTTGGTATGTTTGAGGAAATAACAGGGAGCTCTTGTAACTGCAGTGGGATAGGAGGAAGATAAATATCATGTGATAAGGCCTGAGGCAAAACCAGGCAAGTCCTCAGGAAGAACATGGATTTACCACATGAAATCTGTTTGTTATTTATTCATGAGCCACATTCTAATACTTGTTAATAAAATACTTATAATCAAAAGAATAAGTAATGTTTAGAGAGCCTTTACGAATGCCAGGCCTGAATAAAATATTTTACATGCATTACCTCAAGCAATCTGCCCAACATGCCTGCAGTATCAGTACTGTTCTAGTTCTACATTGCAGAAACTGAGGCTCAGAACATGGCAACTTCTCTAACATCACACAACAAGTAAGTCTTATAGCCAGGAGGTGAGCCCTAGGTTGTAGACTGTCAGAATTGAATATTTAACCAAATCTAGAGACACCCTCCTTCTTTTGAAGAATTCGAAGACGAGTAGAATGTTCTTTTGGATGAGATTTAAAGAGACTCAGGCACATTTTGATCTCATTCAGCCTTACCATTGTATTTGGTAGATGCTAGGATGAAACCCAAGCTGCTGAGAACCAGAGGTCTATGGGGAGAGGATTAGAAGCGATGCTTTAACACAAGTCCAGAAAACAGCTAGAGCAAAGATTGTAAGAAAACATCCTGGCTGGTGTGGCTCAATGGATTGAGTGCTGGCCTACAAACCAATGACTCCATCAGTTTGATTCCCAGTCAGTGCACATGCCTGCGTTGTGGGCCAGGTCCCCAATACGGGGCACATGAGAGGCAACCACACATTGGTGTTTCTCTCCCTCCTTCCCCCTAATTTTCTCTCTGTCTAAAAATAAATAAATAAATAAATAAATAAATCTTAAAAAATAAAAAAATAAAATCTGAACATTAAAAAAGGAAGTGTTAGAATTGCTCAAGAAAAAAGGAAGAAGCTGCTGCATTTGGCTTTGTGGTTAAATGTATTCTCTGGGAATAATGGGTAGACAAAGGCCATAGGGAAGTAGAAAGGGCTGGGTAATGTAGGGCTTGCTTCAGAGGAAGCAAGAGATATTCATTAATAAATATATCATTAATGATTTTGATTATAATGTACTCATTTCTTAATGCTGCAAGCCCAATGAAATATTGGAAATGAAATAATAAGGGGCATTTGGAAACTGGGCTTAATGAGAATTTAAAGCCATTTTTCCTTTTAAAGTGACTCCTAGAACCCAGGGAACAGCCTCATTTGAGATATGCTCAGTCTCAGCCCGTGGTACCTCCTCAGTCTATCACCAAAGTCAAAAACCAAAGAGCATCCTACATTCCTTTTTCTTTCATTTCATTCATTCAAACAGGCACCTAGCATTGTTCATTCTGCATTCTTAATTTTGATCATAGCTGTGTTTTCTTCTCTACTCACCTGTTACCACATTGGTCCAGGCCACTGTCATCACTTGCCCAGAGTAGTAGTTTGGTCTCCTGTCAGTTATACATGCCTTCAGCCTTGCCCCAAAACTTCCAGGCTCTGTTATGCTGCAAGGGTGTTATTTCCAGAATGCAAATTTGACTATGTTGCCTTCCTTTCCCCACTTACCATCATTCAAAGACCCACTCCCCTTTCCCCACTGCCTACAGGACAGAGTTTAACTTCCTTAGCATGGTGTTTAAGACCTTCTGTCTCCAGACTCTCACTTCTCTCTGTAGTCTCACCTCTCATTGTCTTGAGTGAACAATAAATTACTTACAACCCTACCCTTCCCCAAGGAATCTTAGCCATTCTTTGCCTGTAAGCCCTCACACGTGCTGCTGTTTTCCCCTGGAGTGCCTTCTCCATCTTTGCGTTTTAAGACTTAGTACAATTGCCATTTTCTCTATGTAACTATTCTTATATCACTCCTTTATAATTTTGTGGTAGATGGAAAAATGACCTACCCAAAGATGCCCATGTACTAATCTCCTTCCATGGAAATATTACCTTATATGGTTAAATGAATGAGGCAGAAGTAATTAAATTAAGGACCTTAAACTGTGGAAATTATTTTGGATTACTTGGGTGGACCAAATATACTTACAAGGGTCCTTAAAAGAGGGAGACAGATAGGTCAGAGTCAGAATCAGAGAACAGGATTTGACGACAGAAGTACAGGGGGCAGGGAGGGAGAGAGAGAGAATATCTAGAAAGAGAAAAGCAGAGGGCAGGGCTAAATAAATTACATAAATACAAGAAAGAATCAACTTAATTAGATTTTGCTAGACTTCATTAATGCAACAATTAAATTACCTTATTATATATTAAAAGCAACCAAATTTTAGTGCCCCAAGTACTCTCTAATTGTCACAAAAGGCATACATATAACTAAGATTAGGAGGAGACAGGTAAGAAAAAAAATGAATTCTTTTTTTTTAAAAGGAGAAAATTGTTCATAAGAAGTAGGTTGAAAACTCTACCATTTAAAATGAACAAAGGCAAGAGGAGAAAGCTGATGCCAAACACACCATGTCTGATGTTATCAGTAACACCTACAGCATCATCCAGGAGTAAGATAATTATGTAAACTTCCATGTGCCAGGTACAAACTGAGTTCTTGCAGTGGAGACTTCCGCCTTACTACATCTATGCTTGACAAATGTTCAGTGTGTCCCTGATAAGGTTTGAGGTCTATGGGCTTGTGTACTTTAGGGGACCTTTTCCCTCTTTCTCATGTAATACAAATTAGAATTTGTTCCACTGAGACTTTTGACCCTTTATTAAGTACAGGAGTTTAATGCCTTTCTCATTCTGCGGCTTTTTTTCACTTCTTCCTGTTTTCTAGATAATAAAGCCAGTTGTTAGATGTTGAAGTACTTGAAACTCCCTTCAATCCTATTGTGACCTAATTTATTTTAGCAGATGTAAGAAATATTACCGAGAGCCCTGGCTGGCGTAGTTCAGTGGATTGAGCGCGGGCTGCGAACCAAAGTGTCGCAGGTTCAATTCCCAGACAGGGTACATGCCTGGGTTGCAGGCCATAACCCCCAGCAACCGCACATTGATGTTTCTCTCTCTCTCTCTCTCTCTCTGTCTCTCTCCCTCCCTTCCCTCTAAAAATAAATAAATAAGATCTTTAAAAAAAAAAGAAAGAAACTTAAGTAACCGAAATGAGTAATAAAAAGCTTAGTGTTTAAAAAAAAAAAAGAAATATTACCGAAGAGCTCATTAAAATGTACTTTCTGTGCTGCTCATACTATGAATGTTGGTGAGTTCTTAGATGTTCTTCATTTCTAGAAGAAAAGAATGACCTATTAGGACCTTAAGGAAGAAAAATTAAATAATAAAAGGATAATTATAAATAAAATATCAATTTAATAGAATAAGAATATAACTGATTAGAATTGAAAACTATCCTCAGGAAGTCAGAATTTACTCAAAGAGAAAGCACTGAGTTTGCCAGGAGGCTAATTCTTACCTTGGGAGAGAGAACAAAAGAGGGTTCTGAGCATGTTATAATCTCAAGTAACTCCAGGTGTGGTACTTGGAGGTAACCTAGAGAAGGTATTCTTAGCTTGGGAAGTGATGGCTACGCAAAGAGGGAAACAGGCAAAGGCCACCCTAGGGCAATAAGCAATCCCCCTATTAACAGCCAGCAGAGCTCTTCTGGCAAGACAGTCCAGAGGAGTGCACTGTTGTGGGGAACACTCGGCAAAGAGGGGAGCTTCCTGGGGCCTACCAATTCTGGCAGAAGATAAAAAGCAGTTTTTATCAGTATTGGTGTTTGGTATCCAATCTTTATAAAAGGTGAGAGGGGTCCTAGGATGGATTTGAGGGAAAGGACTTCAAGGCAAAAAACAAACAAATGAAAAATGAAAACAAATGAGCAAAAATCCCAAAGAGAAATTGGCCAGATGCATTGGTTAAAAGCAAAGGGGTTGGGTTCAGGCCACCTGCAGGTAAAGCTTATGTCATCACTGCCTAGTTCTTTGTCCTTGTTCAAATTCCTAAACCTGTCAAGCCAGTTATATTTTCTCCTCTGTAAAATGAGGATGATATCCCCCACCTTATAGGACTGCTGTGAGAATTCAATGATTAAATGTATCTAGCATATTCTACCTCCTGCCTGGCCCACAGTAAGGGCTTGAAAAAAATGGGAGCTATAATTCTTACCACTCTTCTCTCATTCTTATGTCCTACTGATAAATTTTATGAAACTATTTACTCTTCATTTGACTGGTTGGACTGAGAAGGCCTGAAAGGACTAATTTAACAGAATATGTCTGCTAGAAAAACAAATTCTACATGACTGTCATTTATTCATTCAACAAACATTTACTTAGGGTCTACTCTTTGCCAAAGACCAGGTCTTAGACACTAGGGTGTGACAGCAAAAAGAGGAGAGCCCTGATATTTGATTGAGATTTATTTCAGATTCCACAACTTAATGGGAACAGGATAACAATTGATATTAGGCATTGAGAATATTTGAAAATACACACACATGTATAACAGAGGCAAAATGTGAGGGAAATTGGGGCATGCTTTCGAGATTTAATATAACCAACTCTGAATATACAAATAAACTCAACTGGTAAATTCAGTAGGGTTTGGCTCTACCAGCTTTACATGGTATTCAATATGCCGTGGATATTGACTAATTTTTTAATTGAATTCATTGGGATGACATTGGCTAACAAATTTATATGGGTCTCAGGTGTACAATTATATAATACATCATCTATATATTGCATTGTGTGTTCAACACCCCAAGTCAAGTCTCCTTTCTCTCTATTTATCCCCCGTACATTCCTCTACCTCCTCTTACCCTTCTTTCCCTCTGGTGATCACCATATTGTTGTGTCTATAAGTGTTTTTTTTTTTTCCTTAATCCCTTCACCCTTTTCATCCAGCCCCACAACCCTCCTCCCTGGACCTGGAGAACTTTACACTGAGTGAAATAAGCCAGTCAGAGAAAGACAAGTGCCATATGATTTCACTCATACATGGACTCTAGTGAACAAAATACAAACAGACTCATAGATACAGAGAAGAGGCACAAAATTTTAAATAGAGAGACTAAAGAACAGTGATTAATCCAATACATATAATGAGTAAGATTTTCTAAAGAGCTTCCATTGGCATTTGCAAATAATAAATATTACTATTATTTTCTAACATCATCAGGTCCCTCTACACTTTACTTTTAATTGTGGAAAGAGCTGTTAATTTGAGATCTACCCATCTAATAAAATTTTAAGTGTACACTATTATTGCTGATTCTAAGTGCAATAGGTAGAGCAGCTCTTTAGGGCTTATTTATCTTGCTTGACTGAAACTTTATATCCAGATCCCTCTACTCTTGAAGTGTTCTTATTTCTAGTTGCAACTCATCTGTACCATAATGAACTCTAGCTCTTAGCTTTGAGAACCTGAAAGAATTTCAAAATGTGATTGCTTTAAAAGTTATGATTGCAGGGGAACTGCCCTTCAATCATGTTATTTATGAACTAATTTCTTTTCAACTGACAATCTTAAGTTATACTTAAATTGACACATTTCTGGATAAATAACTGTTCTGTCAGGACCCTGGCCATTCGACCTACACCTTCAGCTGTTTGTATTGTGCCATCAAGGATGGCTGAACATCCTAGGCGTTCCCGTGTTTTCCAACTTTTATATTCCAAATGTAGTTGGGGTGGGGATGGGGGAATTTAGCACCGTGTGTGGGGACCAAAGGCATGGCCAATTATGATAGTAGAAAATGTCATTATTTCATTGTAAAAATAATTGCAAATGGAATCTGAACAGTGTAATGTGAATTTCAAACTTCATGTTATAAGATGAGAAAACAAATAAGGCTTTTCTAGAGTCCGGGGTGAATACAGCTCCATTGGAGTCTGGTTGTGTTCTTATTGTGCTGTTAGAATTACCATAATAATTGGATGCAGCACTGATATTTTTCTCTTTTAACATATTGCCTCTAATATTTTCATTATTAGATTCTAATATTCTTTGTGGACTAGCAAAAGAATGAAGAGAAATGTTACATATTCAAGGTACATCTGGACATTTAACTGGTAGATTTCACTAGGGTATAATTCTAATTTTGAGCCAGTAAGAATAAAACTGTTCTTAAATTTAAATCAGAAGGTATTTTTTAAAGGTATTTAAAATGTTTTAAAACTCCATTCTAAAACTTAAAGTTGCTTTGGAAAATTCCATAACAGCCTAACAGGTTTTTTTTTTATACATATATGAAATTGTTTTGAAGTTGGTATTCCATACCTCATAAATTCCTTGTCAGTATATTATTTATTCTGTTTTAATCCTCAACACCATCACATTTAGACAATGGTGTAGCTTAAACCTAAAATAATCTCAACAAGTCCCCACAGTGCAAAGCATTACCATTCACTATCCTGGAGCCCTGACCTTTCTTTTAGGAGTCTTTGTAGGGATTGTCAAGTAAGGGGAGGGTCCATGGTAGAGTCTATGTTGAATTTGGAGACAGAAGACCTGAGTTTGAGTTATTGCATCACCAATTACCAGAGGTAAAACTTTGTTGAATTAAAAATGACCTTTTTAAGCCACAGTTTCCCTCCCTTCAAGGAAAACTCAATATGTGATTAATCTGCCCAGACTGGTGTGGCTCAGTTAGTTGGGAGTTGTCATGCAAAGTGAAAGGTCACTGTTTCAATGCCTGGACAGGGCACATGCCTGGGTTGCGGGTTTGGTCTTGCATTGGGGCAAAAGGCAGCCAATTGATGTTTCTCCCTCACATCAATGTTTCTCTCCCTTTCTTTCTACCTCCCTTCCCCTCTCTCTAAAAAACAAATAAATAAATATTTTAAAATATATATGCAATTAATCAATCTATTTGTTTCCTGGAGACAATATTAGTCTTATAGGAACAGTCCATGAACCTATAATTGTCAAACATTCATTCTGTGAGAAAAAGAAAAGACAATTAAACTTTGAATTGATTTGAATTTTTCAAATGGGGTGACTCCTCATTTTAAAGATAACCTAGAGAGAAAATCCTAAAATTCATGAAGATGAAAAATACAGTATTTAGTTAACACTTCAAAAAATTTTCTATAGGTTTCTCTTGATAAATTTGCTGTTAAATTTATAAAAATAGGGGTGTGAAAGTGGTCAATCGCCTCTACCTGATTTATATTTCTGCATAGTTCTTACCACTAATATTTTCTTTTATTTATTTATTGTCTTCTACCTCCATCCCTCTGAGTAACATATAACTGCTGCCTTTCCAGTGCCTGGGAAGTTGCCAACACTTACTAGATCTTAATAAACATTGGTAACATTGGTTGAGTGAGTGAATGAATGAATGAATGAATGAAATGACAAGATCTCTATGCTAAATTAAATTTTAAAACACCTCTAAAATATTTGAAGTATAAACTTCTGGTCAAGATGACGGCGTAGGCAGACATGGCTCACCCTGTCACATAACCACAACAGAATTATAATTAAAATATAAAACAACATTGCTCAGAACCAACATAAATCAAGTTGAATGGAAGTCAGACAGTTATGGAATTAACAACATTCATCCAGACTGGTAGGAAGGACAAAGACGTGGAATAGGCTGGTCCCACAACCATGTGTGGTGGATAAAAATTTGGGAGAGATATCTCAGGAGCAAGGAGTCCCAGCCCCAAACCAGGCTCTCTAATTCAGGGTTCCAGTGCCAAAAAGATAAGTCCCTACAACTTTTGGCTGCAAAAATAAGCAGGGATAGAGTTGGTGCAAGAAACTCCTGGAGCCCCAAGCAGTTCCTCTTAAAGAACCCACTCATGGACTCACCAACTCAGACTCACTCCCTCTGAGCTCCCATGCCAGAGGCTTGAGGGACTTGAGAGGCAGCAGTTGTGTGCAGGGGGAGGCTGAGATGTCTGGCATAAAGGTGAGTAGAGACCCTTGTCCCTTTCCTGGGCCCTACCCCCACAGAGCTGGCAGACTGGTGCCGTATCTAAGATTCCATCAACCTGGCTAACACTGTTTGACCTGCCTTGGAGACCCCCAGACACTCCATCCCACCCAACTTACAGATCCACCCAAGCTGCTTTTCCATGTGAACAAACAAGCAGCAGCTGGCTTCCGTGAGCCCCAGCCCTGGAACTAGCAGCCTAGATTCACAGTTTGGCTTCACTTGAAAATCTCTAAGCCTAGAACAAGTAGTAGCTATCTAAAGTTGCTTTATAATTCAAATGGGGTGCCCCAGGCAAAATACAAGTGGGAGCTAATCTTGGTCTGCACCACTTGTGAAACTCCAGGGCCAGCACACCCAGTGGGCAGCTACAGAGCATGTCTGAGCACCGCCACCCTGCTCCTGCACAGTTGATCCTCCACAGAGGGTGGAGGTTGGTAGTAAGGTAAGTGGTCACATCTAATCTTTGCAGTTGACTGGCCTGGGTAAATCACTCCCATTGATCTACCAATAGCAAGCAAGGCTCAACTACCAGAGGAGAGTGTACTCAGCCTATACGAAGGGTGTATCTTGAGTACCCAGCTTCAGTGATGGGGAGACTACCACTGGACTGCACATGACACCTACTATATTAGGCCATACTGCCAAGCTATAGAGTCAAAGAAACTCTACCTAATACATAGAAACAAATGCAGGGAGGCTGTCAAAATGAGGAGACAAAGAAACATGGCCTAAATGAAAGGACAGGTCAAAACTCCAGAAAAAGATCTAAATGAAGTGGAGATAATTAATCTATCAGATGCTAAATTCAAAACACTGGTTATAAGGTTGCTAAAGGAACTTAAAAACAACATCAGCAGCATAAAAAAGATCCAGTCAGAAATGAAGGATACACTAATTGAATAAAGAACAATTTATAGGAAAACAATAGTAGACTGGATGAAACTGAGAATCAAATTCATGATTTGGAACATGAGGAAGCAAAACATAACCAATCAGAACAACAAGAAGAGAACCCAAAAAATGGTGTAAGCAGCCCATGGGACAACTTTAACAATCTGACATTCACTTCATAGGGGTGCCAGATGGAGAAGAGAAAGGGCAAGAAATTGGAAATTTATTTGAAAAAATAGTGAAAGAAAACTTCCCTAATTTGGTGAAGGAAATAGACATGCAAGTCCAGGAAGCACAGAGTCCCAAACAAGATAAATGCAAAGAGGCACATCCCAAGACACATGATAATTAAAATGCTAAAGGTTACAGATAAAGAAATGGGAGGGGGAGCGTGGGAGAATGAGAGGTGAGGGGATTAAGAAGTACAAATAGATAGTTACAGAATAGCCACAGGGATGTAAAGTACAATATAGGAAATGGAGTAGCCAAAGAATTTACCTGATGATCCACGGGCATGAACAAGGGTGGGGGGATTGCTTGAGGGAGTGACTGGGTGGAGGGGAGCAAAGGGGGAAAAATCGGGACAACTGTAATAGCATAATCAATAAAATATAATAACAAAAGAGTAGAACTTAAATGTTCTCACCAAAATGATATGTCAGGTGATGGATTTGTTAATTTACTAGATGAAGAAAGTCTTTTCATAATATATATGTATATCAAAGCACTATATCAAGTATTCTAAATTTCTATGTCAACTATAGAAAGAGCTAAATTTTTTTAAGTAACGAATTATTTGTTTAGGATCAGGAGCAAAAAACTATGGTTTCAAATTTGTGTCCATAAATAAAGTTTTATTGGAACCCAGAAAAAATAAATTATTCAAAGTAGATTTCTATTTATAGCAACTGATCTACAGTTTCATGTTTATGTCATAAAAGTGATAATTTGAGAGTAATAATTTTGTGAAATTTCATTCTGTTTAATAATTAGTAATAATGTTATGATTGATTTAGTATGATACAATGTGCCATATACACTACTGAGAACCTTACAATAGACCCTCCCTCTCCTCAATGGTGAGAATCCTTTCCTCTTTATCAAATAAGAAAATTGAGGTTCAAAATGTAAATCTCTTAATTAAAAGTCACACAGCTAGTAGGCAATGGTAGCTAGAACTGGAACCCAAGCTTGGATAGAGCCAAAGTATACATTTCACAGTGATAGTCCCTTTTTAAAAGGGGATTAATTAAATGTAAAAATTAAATGTGATTTAATATTTGTCTAATAATATGTTTATCGTGTCCTTTTTCTGGATAAATACCTTAGGATTTTGGTCTAACAGTCATTTTCTCTTAATGTTTGAAAACATTATTACACTATATTTTGGCTTTTAGTGGTATTCCAAGAGATCTGCTTTTAATCTAAACATCATTTAAAATAAATTCCCCAGGTATTTCTGCTGTAGGTGGTCCATGGACCACACTAGGAGAAACTGATTCTGGAGGTAAAAGAGATGCTCAGACCTCCCATAGAATCTTTCTTCCCAACAACTCTAGGCTCTTCTTCAGGGGAGACCCTTGGTTGCATCCAGGAGGGGGGTTGTGTTTATCCCCACTGAAGAAGCAGAGCAGAGGAAATCTGTGAGGGTCAAATAACCTGTCAATTAGCATTACAGCCAGAGCTGGAAGCCCAGTCTTTTAACTTGTTCTCAACCTGAGCTTCTAAAACTTAACTGTGCATATGAATCAGTTGGATATCATTGGAATGTAGATTCAGGTATTGAACAGGTCTCAGGTGCAAATGGAGATTCTGCAACCCTAACAAACTCCTAAGTGATGCCAGTGCTGTTGGTCCTCAGTCCACCCTTTGACTGGGAAGCTGTAGAAGAAGCTGGTTTTCTTCCTTGAAATATGCTTGAAGGTTAAGAGTTCAGCACTATAGGTCCCACAAAGTTCCATTTTATTACAGTAGGGATCATTATAATTCTTAACTCAGATGCACATTAAAATGATCCTCTTTTCCTCCATGCTAACAGTATTTTCCAGCAAATAAACCAAGTAACATATGTTCTACTTAGCTTTTCACAGGTTAATATGGTATGTAAGGGCCTGCACTTGGAGTCACACACTCCGATGCTGCTGTCTCAGAATCACCACTCACAAACTGTGTGTCCTTGGACAAGTGGTTCAGACTCTCTACATCCACTTTCCCCAACCTTAAAATAATACTAGTGATGCCTCATGGTGTTGTGAAGGTATAGATGCTGTGAGGTGCAGAGCACAGCACCTGGTAAATGGTAAGTACCACATAAATGTCAGTTACCTGAACTATTAGCATCTTGTCCTGTTGTGTGACCCTCATTCCAGTATTTCTAGAATTATTAAAATATTCCATGCCCTTCAGGATTTTTTCAGATTCATTCCTTTCCTCTTCTTATTCCCTCAAAGAGCTGTTAGGATTAAATGGATTAATATGCTTCAAACACTTGGAACAGTGCCTGTCACATAATTAGTATCCAAGATGACTTACCTTTTATTTTTAGCACTTACTACAATTATAATTAAATCACTTTTGAGGGATTTTTAAATGGACTCTTCCCCTTTTAGACTGCAAATCTTATGAAAGTAGGGACTGTATCTGTTTCAGACACCTGTAATATGCCAAAATCTTTACACTGGGTCTAGGATACTTGCTGCTCAATAACACAGCAGGAAGCGTAAAGGAATGAGTGGATGAACAAATCAATGACTAAATGAGTTAGAAAACATTCTTGCCTTCCAGAAGAGATCCTCAGGGGAAAAAATATGTTTGACAAGTACTCTCTTAGAGAGCAGAGTCAGTGGGAGAGGGAGGAAAAAAGTATATGGGTGAACTAAAAGGTCTGGGGGAGGTTTAGAGCAAATGTCTTCCAATTTTTTCAGACGATGAGGAGTTTATAAATGCCAGTTAGAGTGAAGTGGTGAGCCAAGTCTGGGAGAGGACTGCCAGTTGATAATGGCCTTGGAAAATATGTAAGCTAACCATGTTTTCTGAACATTTGTGTCAGGAAATGCTTTGAGGTAAACAAAACATGAAAATGAGAAAACTTTGAATTTCCTGCACAAGAGCTAATGAGGAAATCAGGGCAGGTGGCTAGAGGCTTTCTCTGAGCTTCAGTCCTCAGGAAGGAAGGATCAGGATTTGTCAATTACTGTGAGGAGCTTCTGGGATCACGTGGCGAGAGGAGAGGGTTAAGGTCATGGTTTTACAATGCGATGGGCCAAGGTTAGAGGCCCTGTCAATCCCCTAGCACAACTAATGGTCTATATGTCTGTACAGATGGGAGAGAAAGGGTTCCAAGGAGCAGAAAGCAAAATTGAGGGACACTCCTAAGATGAGTTGATCATAGGGAATTGCTTTACACATATTGTATTTTTTCATTATAGTTGCTCTTCTGTGATGCTATTCTGTTTCTGAAATTTATAACATCAACTTCAATCTCCTCTTGAGATGTAATTACCCATCAAAGCATTTCCAGACTACTTTAGACCCATCCCATGATGACAGTCATTTTCCTTGTAGATGGGGAAATGTTTTCCCCAACCTTATGCACTTGTGAGGGTATAGAATAAAATGTAATAGAATGGATTTTGACTCCAGAGGGAAGGAAATAATTATACTGTTGTCTAGGCTGGCATGGCCTCTAAAGGGTTTTCCCAAATTGTCTGTGACATATGTTAGCAATCCTCTGTAACTCTGGCATGGATACTCAGTTTCCATTTTACAGATGAAAAGACTGAGACCCAGAGAGGACAAATGAATTGTTTAAGGCCATGTATACTCGTAAGCAGCAGAACCAGGATCTGGACCTATTTCCCCTCATTCCAATTCAGTTCTTGAAAACAATGTAGACAGAAGATAGTTTTCTTAATGGACATTCTGCCAGAGCAATATGCTTGGAAGGCCTGTTATGTTGGCAAATTCACAAAAGTTTTAATAGTTACAGAGATCTTTTAAGAGATCACCAGATGAAAGGAGGAGTGGGAGCTGGGAGGAGGGGGGCAAATAGGAGGAAAATGGGGAATTCCATAATACTGTGAACAATAAAAATTAAGAAAAAAAGTAACAGCTCACCAGATGATTAAGGATTGGTATAGTGGGAAAGCTCTGTATCCATCCAGAGGTATGGGTCATGAGCCCCATTCAAACCACCATCTGTCTTTGAAGCATTCTCTGTGTCCACCCCTCTTCTAAAATCCATCAAGAAGCCCCATGTCACTGTAGCCTCTGTGTGCATCTAATTAAAAATCTGGGACTTTTGTCAGGTGCCTACACATCTGGTATAACCCAGAGCATGTATATTTCTGGTATGTGCAGATCCATAAGTTGTCCTTCCTCCATTTGAAATAATTCCTCAGCTCACTGGGCTAGAAGAGCTTTGAGCCCTGCTTTTCTCTTCCTTCTGTATTGAATTCACCATAAGGACTTGGGAAACTCAACTCAACTCTTGGGGCTTCAATTTTCTGACTTACAGAAATTAAGTTTTAATGTTTTGTAGTCACCAGCAAAAGGTCAGATGGTTTGAGGGTGTCATCTGTTTCCTGCTGAGATGCTGATTCATACAGTAGGTCCATCTGACTTTAAACCTGTGCTCTATCCACTCTAGTAGACTCATCTCTAGGGCTTCCTGTGGCTTTTGTAATGCATCACTCTATGTTCCCTGAACTATTGAGGACATTCTAAAACTGTAAGTGGACTGTCCAGAACCATCCAGCTAATAAATACTGAGTAAGGAAGCCTAGTCAGTGGACCTCCTATGCTCTGGCCTCCATCCACTGCTATGCTTCCTTCCTTTCCAAAGCAGCCACAAGAGAAAAGGTATGCTTTAAACATACTTACCTTTTTTTTTCCACTAAGTATTATAATTTTGTATAAAAATACTGCATATTTTAATCAGAACATATGAGTGTGAATCCAGGTTCTATCCACTATTAATTTCAAAACTTTGGGCACATAACCATTCTAAATGTCCATTTACTCATCTGTCAAAAGATTATAATAGTTTAGCCCTGGCTGGTGTGGCTCAGTGGATTGAGTATCAGCCTGCAAACCAAAGAATTGCTGGTTAAATTCCCAGTCTATGGTACATGCTTGAGCTGCAGGCCAGGCAGGTCCCCAGTAAGGGGGCGCATGAAAGGCAATCACATATTGATGTTTCTCTCCTCTTTCTCTCTCCCTTCCCCTTTCTAAAAATAAATAAAATCTTTTAGGTTTCTGTTAAAGGTGAGATCACATAGTATTTGTCTTTCACCACCTGGCTTATTTTGCTTAGCATAGTGCTTTTCAGTTTCATCCATGATGTCACAAAGGGTAGGAGCTCCTTACTTCTTTCTGCTGCATGGAATTCCATTGTATAAATGTATCATAGTTTTTTATCCATTCATTTACTGATGGGCACTTAGGTTGCTTCCAGCACTTGGCTATTGTAAATTGTGTAGGAACCTAATCAACAAAATGAATAAGCAAACAAAATATTACCAAAGACACTGAAACTGAGAACAGGCTGACAGTGAGAGGGGAGAGGGGAGGAAATTTCATGGGATGAAAGGTTTACAGGAACAATTATAAAGGACACATGGACAATAACAAGGGGGGGTGGAAACAGGGGAGGGAGGTGGGGAGGGCTGGGGTGTTAGGATGGGGTGGGGGGGAAAGGCAGAAAACTGTACTTGAATAACAATAAAATAAAATAAAATAAAATATCTTTTAAAAAAAGTTATAATAGTTTAGTATTGTTTCATTTGTTGATTGCTGGAATCAAATAAGATACCAGAAGCCAAGTAAATGTGGTAAAATATTATATAGAAGTAAGGACTAATGATAGTAAAAAAGACTTGCATTTGGAGAAACTTAAAAATTCTGGAATAAATCATGAATTGGAGTATCTGAAAGTAAGAAAAGTAGAAATATGATGGGAAAAATTTGCTCCTAGCTGATGGTATTACTAAATTTCTCACTGTAGTTTTATTCTAGGAGTTATTTGATATTGTCAGGAGAGAATTTTGATTGTCACAACTTGGGGGGGAGGTTGCTACTGACATCTAGTGGGTAGATGCCAGGGATGCTGCTAAACACATTATAATGCATAAAATAATCCCCTAAATAAATGAATTAATCTGGGCCAAAACTGTAATAGTGTCAAAGTTAAAAAATCCTGGCTTATTATAACTTCCATTAGTTCAGATGCTAGTATATCTTATGTATCCCTGTTCTAGCATCTAGCACTATACCTGGATTAAAATGGACACCAAATATATACATGTGTTAAATAAAAGGACAAGTGAATGAACACCCACAGAGACCCAGATAATGCAAGTTAGATCTAATTTGAATTGCCAGTGAAAATCTTAGGTCCTCTCAGTTTATTCTGCTATCTTTTTTTCTGTCCTGTTGAAGTGTCTTCCCTTTCTCTCCTCATCCAACATCCAGCAAGAATGAGACCAGCCTTTCAAATCTGAGAATGCCTGGGAGCAATAAATAATGCTTATAAAACACAAGCACTGCAAGACCTCTTCCAGCCCCCCTTCAAACCACTCCATTTTACCCAGACAGTAATCACAGTAAATAAATGGCTTCACTCTTGTTTCTTCACTGAGCATGAACGGGTAGGACAAAAAGCACATATTTTCTGCAAATGTCTTACTAGATCAGTTCCACTATGGTTTTAAGAAGACACATCCTGGGCCATGAAATAGAAACTAGGTTTAGGTGAGGAAATGGAAAATGAAGGCACTTAGTTCTGGGAATGGAAATGTCTGTTCATCACTGTATTTCCCATGGCTAGCATAGTACCTGGCACATGGTAAGCATCCTTAAATAGTTGGTGAATAAAAGGATAGCCGGTGAAGTCAAATGCTCTAACCCTTTTCTCAAATGTAGCCCCAATAAAAGTTTTTTTTTTTTGTCTCAACCATTCAATTTCATAGGAAGGCAATTTGAATGCCAGAAGTCTTGAAAAACTGTATATGTTTTCCTCCCTTTTGGAGATTCAAAGCCAGATAAAGATGTACAGGTTTATCATTGAGAGATGGATATCAATGTAATGAATTACAAACTCCTCATAATAATAATTCACACTGGATACAAACACTCTTAAAGCCACATTTTACCAGAAATAAAATAAGTCTCTAAAATACTTGTCACATCTTTGCCCAGGAGTCTCCACTGAAACAATGTGTGGTATTTCGGGTGGAATCAAAAATTCGGTAAACAGGACTAAAGAATACACATGGGGACTATCAATAGAAGACTTTTATGCTCAATAATACATCAGTCCCCCAAAGGACCATAATGACATGACTGTACACATATATTGGTCATGGCAAAGTCCTACAGTAAAATAATTGCCCTCTTTTGGGAATAAGCTTTCCAGAAACTATAGTGGAATGGGTTTGAATTTGCCTCAGAACAAATTTCCATTAGTACTTTCAGCTAGAATCTGTGTTAAAAAATGATCACTGTAAAATATATTAATTATGCAGGTCCATTAGTCTGCAGAGTAGACAGACTGAGGTGTTCCCATTTTCAACTCATCCCTAATCTTTAAACATTTAAAGACACACCAATGACTAACAGCTTCTTCTAGAGGACCATGTGCCCATTCCAGGATCAAATCCTCTCTGATTCCATTTTCTTATACAAGCATGGACTAGGACCACCAGTTCTATTTGTACACCAGCTGAGAATGTTTGATAAATTCAAGACTTGTCCAACACTAATTATGTCTTAACACCAGCTGCTTTCTCCATACTTAATAGTCCATTTTTATGCTCTTAATGATTAATGTGTTTAAGTACACACACCCACAGACAAAGAAAAGGCAGAAGGAAACATAGGTAAGATGAAGTACAATCTTTACTGCTATTTATTTTGGATTTGGTCACATCTCTGAAGAAAACACTTTCTCGTAGATGGAGACTGAAATATGGTGCTTTTCATAAAATTGTCTCTGACTTTAGTTTTATGGGATAGCCTACATTTGATGAGCACTGTGGCTTAACACAACATATTTCATTAAAGTAAAAGTGCTTCCTTTATGACTCAGTATTTCCATCATAAAAGTTGATGAAAAAAGCAGGTTGATTTAAATTCCTTGATTATGGCTGGCTCTAATATCACACATTCTGATTAAAACACTGAATTATTTTTTTAAGAACAAGAAAAACAGGTAATAGAGAATTGGTTATCAACCTTGCCTCTGACAAACATGACTACCATTTGGAAACATTTTATTGTGTACTGCACTTTGAACTCTTTAATTAACAGATCTATGCTGGAGGTAGCTCAAAAGCTATTTTGTTGGACAGAAAGAGTACACCAAGAAATCAATATTGTGTCAACAAACACTTCAAAACCTGCCTCTATATGCTCCCAATTTGTGGTGGACTGGTTTTTTTTTCTTGTTGTTGGTGGTGTTCTTTTAATTCCCTTTGGTGTTCAGTGAAATATAGCAAAGGTGTCCTGAGCTAGGCTCTATCAACTTGCAGCATTTTCATCCCTCATAATCCTTTCTCTCTCTCTGGAGGGAAGAAATAGCATTTCACAGACTCACCTCACCTCGCCTGGTGGCTCTGCCTCTCATCTGAAAACTGCTAGTTGAGGAAAAATTTCAAACACATTGACTCCATGTCAGTAGCATTTTCCTGCTATAAGACTCATCTGAATTTTATTCACTTAAATGGATTTCATATGGGAGCTTGGTGCTCAGGTGCAAAAGAATGCATTTGGGAACTCCGAATTTCTACTTTGTTACGCTTCTCAGCACGTTTATAGGCAGCTGTGTTCATTTTTTAATTACCCAGGTGGTGTAGGTACTTTGCAACTATTCTACCTGAAGTGCCACCTCAGCCCTTTCCAGCTAGTCAAAGAGGGAAAGAAAATCAGGCCAGGGGAGTGAAAAGAAGGTGAGAATTCCACAAAGTTCTCCATAAATCAATTCAGTTGCAACTGCTTTTTAATTTCCATCAATGACACACCAGATACCATGAGATATTGATATTTCTGAGTTATCATCACCTCTTTATTTTTTACTCTATGTTCAAAACATTGAAAGTTAAAGGGATGGGTTTCTTTTGATCAATTTAAAAAACTAATTTAGTTGCTTGTGCATGTATCTCTCCCCAGGCTGGTGCCCTTTGGTCATATCCACATCTTTGCAGCTGCACAAATTGAGTGGAAATACAACACATTCTCCAGTTTCAAACCATAATTAGCTTGGTGTCACAAAAGCACAGTCTGAGACAGAGGTTATGTAGAGTCAGAGGAGAGAAAAAGTAACAAACATCTGGTATGTTACTGTAAAGCTCTAATATTGTTCTAGTCTAGGAGTTGGTTGTAGATTGTCCTGATGAAGGGACACCCCAATAGAGGGTGGAGATAAGAAGCGTTACTGTGGAAGGAGCCTGACTGGTTGAGTTCCACCGTTGTCACTATGTTGCTTCAAGTGTGTTACATACTTGCCCTAGGCCTCCATTGTCTTACCTGTGAACTGAGAGGTAACCTATCTCCCTCATGGAATGGTTGTGAAGATGAAAGAATATAAACCACATAAAATGTTTAGCACAGTGCCAGGCATATAGTAGGCACTTACTAGATGAACACCACTATTGCTGTCTTCATTTTGCTGAAAATAATAAATGATCTTATTGAGAGATAAAATTCCCTTTATTTTTCCCCCCAACCTGGCACAGAATTTTATACCTTGGAATAGATTACAAGAGTTTTTTGGCTATGATGTTCTGGACTTTCCCGAAGTAATACTTGTAAAGACTGTTGTGCACACTAACCCTAAATTAAACTAAGGGCTTAGTATCTTCCCATGTCACTGGCTTTGAACATATTTGGAGCTAACACTTTTGTAAGCTGGCAACCTGGAGGAAAAGACAATGCTTTCACCCTTAGGCAATCATCCTCCTTGCATCTTCATTAATCTATATTACTGAACAGCCTCAGATGACCATAAACTTTTTAATGACCCTGAACATAACCTGCTACAACCGCTATGAAAGGAGAATAGTGACAAAAACATTAAGGGATGTGGGGGACCGAGAGGGATGTTTAGTACTGTTGAGTTCACTCTGCAATAATTGTCAACAACCAAATGATAAATTTTATTTGTTTTTTTCAAGAAACTATCTGCTAAGGAATTGTTCTGGGGAGGGTTTATGGAATCTAAGGCTATTATTAGGAACATGCTTATTGTGACCAGAATGACACAATATTAATAAGTTCATGTGAATTTGGGGGATTTCTCTGCTTTTGAGGCTGAACTAGATTAATCAAAATTCAAAATTATGTTTGTCAGAATGAATAGTTTCATTCCAGTGTGCAAAGAATGTGTGGAGGGTGGGATGCCTGGAAGGAAGTAGACCTGAGGATTGATTGGAGCATTCCTGATGCTCATTACTATCTCCAGGAACTGCCCTTAGACTACTTCAGGGTCTGAAAATTTGCACTTCTGTAAAACATGCTATAACTGAGGGGTCTAGGCAAGTGTGATATTCCCAACCTCACTTTCAAAATCTCTGAAAAATATATAGTCAGGCCTCCTCTTATTTCTCATTCAAAAAAGCCTTTAACTTTAATTATAAATAAATATATGATATATATTCTCTAGTTCATTTCACCATGAAAAAGACTATGCAGATGTGCTTTCAGTATAACAAAAAAAGAAGAGTAAAGCACTAGTTTGTTTCCATTACAGCCATTATTTGATCATCTTATCATCTCTTTCTAGGATAATTATATTAAAAGACTTTTCCCCAGCCTTCTGAATTAACAACAAAGAACTCAGACCCTCTAATGCTCTCTAGGAAGAAAGAAAAAGAGGCAGTTAATCAGGTAGTGCATTTAAAAGCCATTACTAGCAGTGGTGACAAGATAGTCATTTTGCACTATTTTGAATTTAATAACAACTTTCCTCTTAACCAGCTTTCAATACAGGAACACGAGAGCCAGGGCTGGGCATCTGACAGATGGTGGCACAAATGCAAAGAAAGACAGAAGAGAAGCAACAGCCACTTGTCATTACATCTTTTCATGGAATGCTAGAGATTGACTTTAATGATCTGAATATTATACATAAATTCAGTTCTTTTAAAGGTGCATGCACCCAATCTTAGGGAAGACTCATCTCACTCATTCTATCTTGGTTAGATAAGACCTTATGAAATTAGCACAACCCTGTCGGCATAGCAAAAAATATTTGGTAGCTGCTTACGAAGTTTAAGAAATTCAAGAAATTCTTGCTCTGACACTGACAAAGAAACTTTAATTAAAATGGTAAGCAGGTTATAGCTCAATGAATATACTTAGTGCATTAAACTCTCCATAAGAAGGTGAGATAGAATGACGTATTTTTATAAAACCAAATGTTTAAGTTTGCTTAGTTTCTTCACTATGTTAAAAGAAAACTGTCACATTCCTCAACAACTAAGGTAAGCATCACACTATCACAGCACAACCTCTTCAGTTTAAACATAGGAAAAAAAGAAGGAAAATAAAAAAGATGTTATCACCAAAGATTCAGAAATGATATTGGAAAGAAAATTGACTATATAACTGAAATGTATCTATGAGACACTCACATGCATACACACAGCCAGATGTAAATCAAGAGATAAGAACTTACCGGAGCAAATATCACCATACACATTTACAAAAAAATTGATAATCCAACTTCCCTTTCCTGAAAGAAAATAGAGGTTGTCTCATACTAAAAATAAAGCTTCTCTGTCCACAGCACCAGTCACTTGTCCCTCTTTTTTATGAAGCGAAGGAGGGGAACAGGAAAATCAATGAGGTGGGAAAGTGAGATGTTATACCAATCAGGTAGCAGCTTCTGCCTTATTTGCAGAGAGATGGCAAAACAGTCATATTATTAGACAGTGACAACCCACAGCTGAAGTACAGCAACCTGATACCTCCCTCTGGAAAAGGCTGCCAGCTCGGCTGGGGAGGTGCTTCCAGTCCTGGAAAGCGCCCACCCTGGGCTCTCTGCTCACCACTGGGGCTGCTTTGCGCAGCAGCTGCATCATGAAGAGAGCCTCATCTCCCCTGTTACTCCGTAATCCCCTTCCTCCCTCAAACACGGAGCTTAAAAACAAACTGGAAAAGAAAAAGCAGCCAGGGTTCTGTGTGTTGGATGTACAGGTGGGAAGTGGTGGTTTTATAAAATTCTTACGAATAGATTTATATAGATTGGGTAAATGTTTACATGTTTGTTAAAAAAAAAATTGCCCTCATTTTTTACAGCAGTGCCTTGGTGCTCAACCTGATCCTCCCCTGCTGTGGGAAATTTGTACACCACCCATTCGTAATCCTAATCCTTAGGGTGAGAGTAAGGGAAGATGGGCTTTGGGGACTCAGGCAACTGTAGAAAAAACAAATTGCAACTTGATTGCTCATTCCTTGCAGGAGTGTTACTTAAAGGCTCCTCCTTTAAAATCTTAAAATTGATAGGTTTCAGAGGTGTAATGTGACCTGGGTCTGCTACACCAGGGCCTCCTCAGGAAGGAGCTGAGCATGACTCATTTAGGATGTTGAAATCCTGGCAACCTGTGTTTGAGGGATTGACACTGAATCATGGAGAGGCTGCCTATGGGCTACATGCTCCTCACACTGGCTTCCCAAGGGCAAATTCTCAGCACCCTATACCACCACAAAAGTGAAAGAAACCTGTATGCCTCTCTCCCCAGGTTCCCCACTTCAAAACCTCACTGGTCAAGGAATAGTGTTAGGTTGGCTCAGGTGTATCTGCTTTGTCTTCTGGGCAGCTGGTGATGGCCTAGCTGAAAGCTTACCTTGGCTAGCCAGGTTTTTTTGTTCATGGTTATTAGTTCAGAATTGGCCTTGAGTCTGTTTCTGGGTCCCTCTCTCTGTCTCTAACATACACCATATGCACTACCACCACCACACAAATCATTATTATCACCATCATCCCCCTACTCCCCCTCTTCCTTCTCCATATACACAGCAACAACTCAGTGGAATTGAAAGGTGGGAATGAATCAGACAACCTGGGGTCAAACCTGGCTCTTCACTTACTAGACATGTGACATTGAAAGTCCCTTAAGATCTCTGAGCCTTAGTCTGTCCTTTGTAAACTTGGGCATACTTAACATTTCACAGAGCTGCTGGTGGGGGGATGTGGGGAACAAAAGAGAGGTGACTAAGGTAGTGCCTTCAAAGCCGCATTACACACTTGCAACCTGGAATCCCTCTTCAGCTGCCCTTTTCCTCCTCCTCCTCCGATTTGCTTGTTCCTCACACATAATCTTTCAGGGTCCTTATGAAAGCTTCAAACCTTTTATACCCTGTGGCCCCTTTGAAATTCTGATGGGAACCTTATTTCCCCCTCTCCTTACCCTCACCGGCCAATTGAAATATCACTGCATTTCAAGGGGAAAAGTTAATCAAGGGAGTAAATTAAGCTTGTGAACAAACAGTTAAGCTGGAAAAAAAGGGCTTAGAACCACCAGCATTTTGTTAACACTCAGTCAGCATTTGTTGAATAAATGAACAAAGGACTGATAAAAGGAATAATGTTCCTGTGCAGAGGCCACAGCTCTTGCTCAGTGGCTGATAAGGAGCAGGGTTGGAACACGGTTAAAGAGGTCATGTCCCAGCCATGCACCCATAGCGGAGAACCATATTAATAGTTTCTTCAGGGCAGAGAGTGAGTCATTCTCATCAGTCTTGAATATTAAAAGCCCAATTTCAAGTAAAAAAAAGTTTTGTCTTCCACATAATAATAGTGAACATTCCTTGAATATGTACTCTGTGCTAGGTACTATTCTATTTTTTTTTATAAGTCAATTACATTATGTGGGCCTCTCAAGACTAGAAATAGTTGCTATTTTTACTGCAGTTTACTGAGGAGGGAACCAAGGCCCAAAGGGTGAAGTAACTTATCCAAAAATACATAGTCCATAATTGGTAAAGCCCAGGCTTGAACTTAGCTGGATGTCAGTCTCCACACTGTTGCCCACTCCACTCTAAATGTCACATAATGCTACTTACACTTTTATTTATCCAGCCTCCAGGGTACAAGTAATCCACCAATGGATACACAGCCCTGCAATAACTCAACAGCTCTTCCCGTTGTGCAGATTCACACAGAGAGACTGGGAACACTTGTGGGAGTAGACTGGGGGTTTATTAGGCTTACAAGGCCCATGCCCAGGCTCTGCTGCATTCTTTGTGGACCTGAGCACCTTATTTAACACTCTGGAAGATAGAGAGTGTGAGGTTCAGTTTTGGAATTACCAGTGGTCTGCTCAGTGACCCTGAGTGTGTCCCTTAATTTGTCCATGTCTCAGTTTTTCCTATGTTTATTTATTTTTTAATATATTTTATTGATTATGCTATTACAGTCTTCCCATTCCCCCCCTTAATTCTCCTCCAACCTGCACACCCTCTCCCACCCACATTCTCCCACTTTAGTTCATGTCCATGGGTCATACATATAAGTTGTTTGGCTTCTACATTTCCTATACTATTCTTAACCTCCACCTGTCTATTTTGTACCTACCAATTATGCTTCTTATTCTCTTACCCTTTCCCCCTCTCTCCCCCTCTCACTCCTCTGCTGAAAACCCTCCACGTGATCTCCATTTATGTGATTCTGATCCTATTCTAGCTGTTTGCTTAGTTTGTTTTTGTTTTTGTTATTTTTAGGTTCAGTTGTTAATAGCTGTGAGTTTGTTGTCATTTTACTGTTCATAGTTTTTGATCTTCTTTTTCTTAGATAAGTCACTTTAACATTTCATATAAGGGCTGGGTGATGATGAACTCCCTTAACTTGACCTTATCTGGGAAGCACTTTATCTGCCCTTCCATTCTAAATGATAGCTTTGCTGGATAGAATAATCTTGAATGTAAGTCCTTGCCTTTAATGACTTGGAATACCTCTTTCCACTCCTTTCTTGCCTGCAAGGTTTCTTTTGAGAAATCAGCTGACAGTCTGATGGGAAGTTCTTTGTAGGTAACTCTTTCCTTTTCTCTTGCTGCTTTTAAGATTCTTTCCTTATCTTTAATCTTGGGTAATGTAATTATGATGTGCCTTGGTGTGTTCCTCCTTGGGTCCAACTTCTTTGCAACTCTCTGACAGTCTATTTCCTTTGTCAGATTGGGGAAGTTCTCCTTCATTATTTTCTCAAATAAATTTTCAATTTGTTGCTTTTCCTCTTCTCCTTCTGGCACCCCTATGATTCAGATATTGGGACATTTAAAGTTGTCCCAGAGGTTTCTAACCCTCTCCTCATTTTTTTTGAATTCTTGTTTCTTCATTCTGTTCTGGTTGAATGTTTTTTTCTTCCTTCGGATCTAAACTGTTTATTTGAATCCTGGTTTCCTTCCCCTCACTGTTGGTTCCCTGTACATTTTCCTTTATTTCACTTTTCATAGCCTTCACTTTTTCCTCTATTTTTTGACCATACTCAATGGTTTCTGTAAGCAACCTGATTACCAGTGTTTTGAACTGTGCATCTGATAGGTTGGCTATCTCTTTGTCAGTTAGTTGTATTTTTTCTGGAAATTTGATCTGTTCTTTCATTTGAGCCATTTTTTTTTGTCTTCATGTCTGTTACATAGTAAGGGGTGGAGCCTTAGGTGTTCACCAGGGCAGGACAACCCACATTGCTGATGCTGTATGTGGAGGAGGGGTCAGAGAGGGATCAATGCAGCTTGTTCAGCTCTCTGCCAGCTTTCAAGTCATGTCCCCTGCTACCCACAATCAAATTGAGCCCTTGTGATGCTGATTCCCAAGTGGGTGGTTTGTGTGCATTCTAGGATCCTGTGGGTTTCTCCAATGAACTCTCTTGTGAGGCTGGGAGTTTCTCCCACTGGCTCAACCTACACAGGTTTTTTCCATCAGAAGTTTTGAGGCTTTATTTCCCCACATTGGAACCCTGGGTTGCTTGGTCTATCTCACTCCCCAGTTGTTCCTCCTGGTTTATCTACATGCAAATGTGGGACCACCCAGTCTGCCAGTGGCTGCCTTGCCACAAGTCCTCTCTTCTGGCTGCCCATCTCCACCCCTTCCACCAGTCTGGATGAATGTTTATTCTTTAACTCCTTGGTTGTCAGACTTCCATATAGTTTGATTGTTTTACAGTTCTGGTTGTTTTTTCCTTTTAGATTTGTTGTTGTCCTTCTTTTGGTTGTGCGAGGATGCACAATGTGTCTACTTACACTTCCATCTTCTCCGGAAGTCCCAGTTTTTCCCATGTTTAAATTGAAGGGTTTTTACTGAATGATCTCTGAAGGATATTTTGGGTCAACTTGGACTAAATAAGGTTCTAAGACTAGTGCAATTCTATTCTGCTGGTTGGGTTAGATTTTTCTGTCTCACATTTTGTTCCAGAGAAAGCGTTAGCATGCTCTATGTCTTTCCTGCTACCACACTACCACCATTATCTCCCACCTGGACATTGCAGTTGACCCCAACAGGTCTCCCTGCATTTACTTTTATCCCTAGAAATCATTCTCCATATATTATCCAAACTGAGTTGGCTAATGTGTAAATTAGACAATATCACTCATCTAAGAAATACATTCCAACAGGTGTACAGTAGCTTTAAAGTAAAACTCAAACTCTTAACCATGCCTTCAAAGCCTTACATAATGTGACTGCATCTACCTTTTTGTTTTCATCTGATTCCAACTCTGCCTCCATTCTCTTCAACCACGCTGGCCTTCTATGCCTTTGCACTTGTTTTTCCTTCCTCTTGGAACATCATTTCCCCTGATTTTGGCTACGGTCTTTTCCTTTGTTATTCAATTTTCAGTGCTACTATCTGTTCTACCCATACCACATAACTTAAAAAAAACAAAAAACAAAAAGCATAAAACCTTTCTCTGCCCAATCACAGCCTTTCACATTACCCTGTGTTTAGCTGCTGTTGTTGGTTGTGGCTTATTCACTTGTTCATTTAATTATTGCTTGTCTTCCTTCACTAGGAAATTTCCTCTAGGAAAGTAGGAATCTTGTTTTTGTTTTTGTTTTTTGCATAATACCTTATCTTCAGTGTTTAAGAGAATACTTGGAACATAGTAGATGCTTAATAACATCTCATAAATGAATGAAGCAATCAACACACAAAAATTAGGTTTGAAACAGGCAAAGAGACCTACATTTATTAAAGGAGCTTAGTCTTAAAATGCAGGGCAGGTGAACAAGCATGACTGGTTCATTCACCTTTCTGGACACAGACTGTTTGCACTTCCTTATTCAGGGTTGAAATAAGGAAGGTTGCGTCATATTGATTTAAGTGAAGGACATGTCAAAGATAGTGGGGAGTTCCTGTTGTAAATCATACAGACCAAATATGTTATAAGAGCTTGGGTTCCCAAAGTTAAGTTCATCTGGGCACATATAGGACAGGTGGTACTTGCACATCTGACTGTACATTTCTAGACTAGACTACTGGCTAGTCTCGTCAGCTAGCCACTTAGATTCTTTTACCCTCTAATTTGTCAGACAGTTCAGAAAGTTAGCTACCACTCTCTATCATGCCATTGGAACTGACAAAAATAATTTGCTGTTATTTGATGGTTCTTGTTTGAAAATGATGTTAGCAGTAAGCCTTAAAAATAACATTTGTCCATTATTAGATTATTAAAAATAGAAGTACAGTGTTTTCTAGGTTGAGTATTTATAGAGAAGGTTAAGTAGATTAAAATAATCTGTGAGTCTCTGAAAACCTCATTAGCAATGCTAATTTCCATTACAGTCAGATCTTCAAATCTGATCTTTCAAATGAACATGGCCTTCAGACAACTTTAAATGAATTTTTTTTCTCTGAACTATAAAGCTTTTCTTCCCTTTGGTGGACACATCTCCTGGTAAATGCCATAGTTCCATTCTGTTATAGCTTCTATTTCTAAACATGTGGCTTCTCTTAAGGGGTCCTTTTAGGACTCTCTTCTTAGGGGTTGGACAGTGGGAGGCCTAGCTTTCTAAGCATCTGGCAAAGACTGAGAGGAAAATTCCAGCATCATGAGGATCTCTCCATTGCTGTGGGAGAAGGGAGGTAATTGAAGATAAATAGACTACTCTGACCACACTAATATGACCAGTAGAGTTAGCTAAGGTTCTTCCATTTTGCTGCAAAAAACAATTTCAACTCTTTCAAGCTCTAGCAATGAGAGCACTTACAGTCAATCCACTCATGGAACAAGCCTGAAACCTTTAATGGTGTCTTCCTTGCTCTAACTGAGCACAACTCCTAGCAGGAGTAAAAGGCAATTTATTTTTATTTAGGTAGGTAAGATATATGGAATCAGAACCACACTTTCTAGGCCTCTTTTCTTATATTTCCCTCATAGGAGAAAGAATATGTTTCTCCAACTCTGTCTCTTTTCTTTCTCAAATATCTCATAAGATAGAATAGTATCAGTATCATTTGCAAATTTATTAGATGATTAGCTTTCTCAGTGCAGTTCAAGGCTGCCTGAAAGGACCTCAACATAGAGACCTTTGCGGAAACAAGAGAAGCTAAGATGCATTGTGGAATGAGATTTGAAGAGCGTTAGGGTATTTGGGTAGAAACATAACCCTGTGTGGGAGGAAAAGGGAGACAAAATGGTTGTTAAAATAGCAAACCAAAAATGTTCAAGACACATTCTATGGAGACCATGAGTCTAAGTTCTTCAAGCACAGTTTATATTTTATTTATCTCCATGTCCTCAACAAAGAGCAAAGTCCCTGGCACAAAGCAGACAAGCAAAGAGGATTTGCTGAATGAGGTATAGACAGACACATTTGTAGGCAGAATGTATATAGTTGAGACCACTCCCTGTTAAGCAGACATTGTGCTGGATGGCTTCTGTTTGTCTCTCTAGATCCCCATCCCCATCTTCTCTGTGGGAGTCTCAATAGGCTGACCTAGGGAACACAAACACATCACTACATGGGACCACTTCAGATGACTCAGCTCACACCTTCCTGCCAAAGGAAGCATCCCAGTGGGAGGTTCAGCCAGTGGGAAATGCTCTGCTAGGAGATCAGAGGGTAGGAGGAGACCAAGGTCTGGTTATTCATTCTCTTTGTCCCTACTAAAGGGTCTGCAAATTGGTTCTATCTCTAGTGAAGGCCATAGGTGCTGTGAGCTTGCCTTCTCCATACAGTTTCTCTGTCTGTCTTTCTTTCCCAACTTGATTCTTCAGGTGTAGGGTGGTAATAGCTCCTCTGGGTTACTATCCCAGGGTACTAGACATGTACTACCCCTTTGTACTTTTACTTAAACCCTGCCCTCCCTTTTTAATCTGTCCCTTTTTATATTCCCTGAATTATTCAAGTTTGAATGTGCCAGTTCTTTCCTACCTGACTATCCAAAACAGATGAGTTTGAGTTCAACTTCTATCCCTTACTACTTATGTAGTCTTGTCTCATGCCCTCACCTATAAAATTGGGTACTAGTAAAGTAATACATACAGATTGCTAAATTTATAGCAAACATCTGGCATATAACAATAATGGTGATAATTCTAATCTGGATAGTGACACTCTTTGTCAGCTTCTGTTTGCTTTATAGAGATAACACGTGGCTCTTTCATTTCTCCTGGAGGGAAGAGTTTCTCCTGTTTTGGAAAAGAAAGGAAAAACCACATCCTGTTCAGAAAGATTTAGCAGTTTCTCTTCTCATTGGGATATGAGAGAGTACAGAAAAACATTGAGGCATATGACTTGAAGCAAATATTTGTTTAAAATGGTTTTGAGTGTTGGCATTTCTGAATATTCATATTATACTGGTCAGTCTACTTAGAGCAGGTCTGTGGGAAGTTGCTTCTTTCTGACACTTGGTGGAGAGTGATTTATGGATTCCCAGATGTCCATCAGTGATTCCCCTGGACCTCAGGCAAAAAGTCCAGAATTATTACATGCTGATTAACCTTCTGCTTTAATTCTTGCTCTAATTAAATATTGCAAACTAATAGGGGGCTGAGTGCCTTTAAAAACTCCCTTTGTATCCCAAAAAGACTTTGACTTTAGAGAGAAGGGGACTTGGATTTTATATATATCAGCTAAAGCCTAGGTGGGGGCCCATGTTCTCAATAGGGAAGAACAGTTCTCAGTTATGAGAACTTTGTTAATCTCCTATACAAAAGGACAATAATTCATTAGGGTAAAATTTCATAAAAACAATTGTTAGGGAGTATGTGCTATATGCTAGGCATGTGTTAATTTCTGTGGATACAGCAGAGAAAAATATAAACATGGTTCCTGTCCAAAAGGAACTTAGGATATTTCTGACTTATTTGCATAAATACTACCAGGGTCTGGTGTATAATAATGCTCATTACATATTTGTTGAATTATTGAATAACTAATACTGAATTACTAGGATGTATTTCTTAATTATAAAGGTAAACATGTGAATATGTTGTAGCCTCACAATTTTTAAAATGTAAAATACAATCATAAAATAAATATTTCTACATACATATATGTACTAGAATACAAATGGCACATTCAAATGACCAAATCATCTCACATCCCATTATAATAAAAATTAAAAATTATCTTTAATATCCTAGAATTTAAGCTGAATACCATGAATTCCACAGAAATGCTCCTTGGCACACAAAGGGGATAGGGAGATGGTCCTAGGGGCCCCACACCCTTCTCTACTTCACCTCACACCACTGCAATCCACTGTTTACTGTCCTGTATTTCAGGCTTCTGTACATGATGGCACTTGAACAGAAAGTTTTATGTCTTAAATAAAAAAGAATGGGGAATCACTGATCTAACAGAGGACCAATGCCATTGTCATTTCCTGCAGAGGATCTTTCTGATACTAATAATAGTGGTAATACTTATTCCTGGGTATTATTAGCCTAAGCTCCATTTATGCATTAACTCATTTGATTATTATTCAACCCAGTCACTTGGAATCTATTGTTATCTTCAGTTTACAAATGAGAAAGCTAAGGTTTACTGTTGTTCAGTAATTGCCCACATTTGCACAACTAAAAGCAGCTAGAGCTAGGGTTTGAACCTGGGTTGTGTGACTCCAAAGTCCAGGCTGCAAATCTCTGTATTATCAGCCTTGCTATTGTGTGCAAGTTTAGCATTTACCGGGTGGGCAGCTGGACACCACCTCTCTGACAGATATTATAATTACTGGAAAGCAAAAGCCATGATGTATTTCAATTGCATACTTTTTGATGATTACATCTGCTGTTCTGGTGTAAGGAGTTAAAAGTGGTACCACCATAAAACTGACCAGTGGAATCAGTCTTCCTGTTGTCTTGCATAGTACCCAATACTGTTTTGCATATAGTAGGTACTAAATAGGTCTTTGCTAAATAACTAAGGAGGAGAAAATGAATGAACTTTATTAAGTTCATATTTATAATTCTAATAAAAAAAGCAAAGACATAGCTCTTTTTTTATATAATAGAGAGAGCTCTATCAGCAAATAGATGACTTATAAGTTTGGCTTTTTCTGACACATATATTTCTTAAAGACTGATGTGAAATCAGAGATGAATAGTTGTTATTATGACTAAGGATAAAGACTTTATGTCAGAAAGAATCCCTAGGATCTATTTTTATATGAATCTTGTAATGAGAATAAGAGAAGAAAAGCATAGAGCCCATTTTCAGTATTCTTGTGCAGTACACTGAGAAATGAATAGTAAATTTGATCAATAGATTCATGACTTTTTCTCATGGATCATTTCCCCATGAAGGGAGGTGTCATATCCAACTATATGTACTTGTGTGACCCTTTTAGCCTTTCTAAATTTCAGTTTCATCACCTATAAAATGGGAATGATAATGCTGAGTTATATAAATAACAAAAGCCTGACAGTAATTATAACAACACAAGTCACATGCATTCTCTCTTCCTGCTAATGCTTAAGGCAAGATAGATTTAAGAACCAAACACTTGTAAAATGGCTTTCTGGTTTGCCTGTTTCTTCCCAACAAATTGTGTTAAAATCCCTTTGTTACACAAACGTGCCTCTAAAACCCAGACCAAATTATGTCTCTTAATAAAACTGGATGTAGGTGGGAAAGAGGATGAAAGTCTTTTTCCTCCCATTGAGTTTACAGACTGAAGAATTTTTATAACATTCAAATGTTTTCATGGAGCTCCAAGGACTCTAGTCCTGGTCTGTTTAGTTATGATTCCATCTGAAGGTATTCTGTCCACTTAGCTCCCAGCTCCAATCTTAGGGATATATGTGGTGATGATACTATGTCCCAAGAGAATGGAGTCAGTCAAAATGACCTGGGGTATTTTCATTTGAAGGCTGTGAAAATCTTTGAAAAACCTCTCTCTTATGCCTGAGTCTGTCTATGCCAAAGGTGTCTCTGGATTTCTATGATAAGGGATTTGGCCATTTGGCTTAAAGCAAATACATCTTTTTTTAGCCAGTGAAATCCATTTAGCCAATCCATTTGGCCAATAAAACCTCTACAGTTTTACTAACCAAAAAAAAAAAAAAAATCCTCCTATCTGTGGGATGCTTCCTGCATTTTTAATTTACATTTTTCCAAACCCTTGGATTCAGGGTTACAAGGAGTGATGGTGCAGCCTCGGCTATCTCCCAGGGCAGCTGTGATGCCAACAAGAGACAGCTCCTGCCAAAGTACTGTGAGAAGTAAAATTTGCAATACTAAACAGAGTTCCTGTTAGTCCCTGTGCTCAGTGTCTCCTTCCATAAACATAAGATACAAACATTCTTCCTGTGATAGCTGATCATTTATTACTGTGGGCTTGCTTAGAACAATTCAAAATGCCACGTGCACTCTCAGAGAGAGAAGCCAGTTTTCTCATTCAGCTGTGTGTCTATTTTTAAAATAGAATCCTTTACCAGTGTCTTTCTTAAAATGTTAGTTCCTTCTTAAACCATCTCCAAGTTGTTAAATGATACAAATTAAGAGAGTGAATCTGAAGAACAGGACATTCTGATATTTGCAGAATGTCACTTATCTCAGTGCCAAGAGCAACCCCTTTCCTCGTCTCCAAAAAGTGTGGAGACAGAAACTCCTTTTAAAAGGCCAAAATGGGACTTGTTCTGACATTAGTTGTAGTTTAAGGAGAGTATGCCTTAGCCTATGGTTAGAGGAAAAACGAACACCTTTTCTGTTATAGCACCACAATCTGTGGATCAAAACTACTTAGCAGCATAGTTCTCAAACCTTGCTGCACATGTTGGGGATCAAAGCCATTTAGCAACATGTTTGTCAAACCTGGCTACACATCCAAATCACCTGGGCAACTTATAAAAACCCAAATTGCTAGTTCCAAACCATGACCACCTGAATGATAAGCCAGGTGAGTTCCATATTCAACAAAGACTCTGAGTAAGAAGAGGAGTCTCATCTACTGGGAGAAAGGCTGCCTTCTGGAATCTGTGCCATGGAGGTAGAAGATGATAATGAGCCCATATGGCTACCTCTCCTTCCACATCTTTGTTGTGTTTTGGGTGTTCCTCTTCTAGTAAGCATCCTCTCACAAAAATAAGAGGAGAGCTCTGGCTGGTGTGGCTCAGTGGGTTGAGCACTAGCCTGCCAACCCAGAGGTCTTGGTTCAATTCCTAGTCAAGACACATGCCTGAGTTGTGGGCCAGGTCCCCACTTGGGGACATGTGAGAGGCAACTGATCCATGTTTCTCTTGTACATCAATGTCTCTCTCTCACTTCTCCCTCCCTGGCTAATATTTATGTGCCAGGCCCTTCTGTAAACTCTTTATATGAATTAACTAATTTCACCCTCCTTAAAATACAACTAACTAAAAAAGCAAAGTCAAAAGACCAACAAAAACATACCTTGAACCATTTTCTAGAATCAGGTTGGATTCTGCTGCCTTGCCTGGAACCAGCCCCAGCTCTTCCCAAGTGAGTTCATTAGCTCTGCTGCTCTGGGTACCACCAATAGCTTAGGCAATGCTGTCTTAGGTTATCCTCCCTAACAAGTTCATCTTGAGAAAAAGGATGTAAGTACCAGTAGTTTATTTGGAAGGTGATTCCAAAAAAAGAAAGTAGGGGATTAGAACAGGAAAGTGAAGGGAGGTAACAAAACATATAAGGGAGCTAACAAAAGATGTATGAATGAGCAGGTTACCACAAGGTGTAGGAAGCTGGTGCATTTACCCTCCAAC